>NC_081294.1:131157278-131460308 GCF_030435805.1 Mustela lutreola | reverse complement strand
TCTTCTCAGTTTTTGACTCTCAGTGACCCCTTCTCGCCACAAATTTGTCTTTCAGTGAGCTAAATAGACCAAACCTGGTTACCTAAAATGTGTCTTGTTAGTTTTAAAGTCAGTAAATATTTTCATCTGACCCATCTTTTAGAAAATAGGCCTTTAGCTGACTCATGCTGTATGTTTGCTCTTTTGCTCTAAGAATTAATGATACACATACACACACACACACACACACACACACACACACTTATATAAGTATGCACACACACTTTATTATACATATATTATATATGTGACAGACAGAGATCACAAGTAGGCAGAGAGGCATATATAATATACATATATTATATATGTATAATAAAGTGTGCATGTGTATAAATATATATAAGTATATATATATTTGGTAAATATAAACTAGCAGGGGCGCCTGGGTGGCTCAGTGGGTTAAGCCGCTGCCTTCGGCTCAGGTCATGATCTCAGGGTCCTGGGATCGAGTCCCGCATCGGGCTCTCTGCTCAGCAGGGAGCCTGCTTCTCTCTCTCTCTCTCTCTCTCTCTGCCAGCCTCTCTACCTACCTGTGATCTCTCTCTGTCAAATGAATAAATAAAATCTTAGAAAAAAAAATATAAACTAGCAGTTTTTCATAGGGTCTTAGCTGTCTAGAATGTTAATAAAATCATTTTTTATCTGAAGTGAAAAGAGTCTGATTTGAATTAGATGAAAATTTCCAGTTTAGTACTTTAGCAGACCAATTTATTAAAAAATACTTCATGGTTTAACAAAAGAAACTGAATCTTAAATGAAAAGAGAGAGAAGTAAGTAAATCTTATCTAGTTTCATCTACAAAACCTCCAAAATCGTTTTTAAGAAAATATGCCCTTGGGCTGGTATCTCAAATGCCAGGTTTTAGCCTAGGGCCCAATTTTTTTTCCTACTTGATTTTTAAACTGATGAAATTAGAAGCTAAATTATGCTCTCTATTTTAGTTAAGCCATGTGCTATTAGCAGGGAACCCTAGGACTATCTCCAGTCTACAGCTGACCAGAAAGTACTTGCCTCTGCACCACTCATAACTGCACATGATTGCTCTAGAGAAAATTCTTAAAAGCTCCATTCCATCAGAGCAATCTAAAATTAAGGAGTTGAGAAATAGGATTTTCACACTTGTGGGCTTTCAGAATTTTTTGTTGACTCTTGGGGCCCTTTGGACTGTGAGAATATACAGGTGTTGTGTTTCACTTGGTTACATTTCTCAGGGAAGTAGAAGAATGTATACAGCTAAAGAAAGTTTTCTAGTTGCTTCTAGGGTTTGGATATTATTTAAATGATAATAACATAAACTATCTAGCTTAAAAAGCATCCCCTCCCTTCCCTACACAAAGCATAACATAGTGCTAGTAATACCATAAAATTATATGCAAGTATCTGCCCACATATCCATTAACATAGCCTACCAAAGCAATCATTGTTGATCTAAACTAATGCCAGTTTTGAAAGGATTCATATTATTCCATTAGTTGCCCACCTCCCAGAGACTCCTATAGTTACTCATAGATATAAATTTTGAATATCTCTACAGAAAGTTCTTATTTCTGTCTCATTTATATTCTGATTGATGTTTAGGTCTTACTCATTTTGCTCAGTTTTGACCCTGATCTAATTTTTTGATTTTTCTGGAACTTTCAAGTTTGTCTCGTTTATTTTTAATGTACATTATCTTATCTTTCTAAATAGTACAATGCAGAAAAGTCTCCAGTGGTTATGATCCCTTATTTATGTTGCATTGATCTTTTTCTTTATGTTACATAGATATGTGTCTATACTTTTTTTTTTTTTTTAAGATTTTATTTATTTATTTGAGAGAGAGGAGAGAGTATGGCAGGGGGAGGAGCAGAGGGAGAGAATCTCAGTCAGACTCTGCTCTGAGCACAGAGCCTAGATACAGGGCTCTATCCCAGGACTCTATCCCAGGACTCAGATCATGACCTGAGCGGAAATTAAGAGTCAGCCATTTGACCGACTGAGCCACCCAGGTCCCCCTATATCATGATTTTAAGTGCATTCCTTTTTAAAAAATAAAATGTAGGATTTTATAACTTCTAGTACCTTGATAACACGGAAAAATATTATTAGCCAGGTTTCTACCCTACAGCCCTTTTTGTTGGGTGATTAGCTAGGTAATTTCAGGTATGGTTTAGTTACACATCAAGTTTTACATTTAGGATATTATCCTAGTCGTTTTACTTTCCTGAAAAGAGGATATTTGATTGCAGTTAAATTGTGAAGTTCTAAAGCTATGTTAGCTAAATTTTTTACTATGTCAGCAAGCAGAATATTGTTTGCACTTCTTTGCTTTTTAAATGCTGCTCAGGGAGCTGCGTAAGTTATAATTGATGCACAGAAGAGATTTCGAATTTTATATGCCTATAAATTGGCACTGCTACACAGACTAGAAAGATGAGATTGGAGAAGTTATTTTCCCGTGAGAATGATACAAATTACTGTCAAACTGTTTATGCTTGCTGTAAAAATATTTTCGATGTACAGGTATTTGCTTACTAGCTGGGGTAGCACTCTTATTAAAGTAGGATAACATTTTAAGCCAAAGTGAAATGTTTTTAGTAGTGTTGCATACTGTTGTAAGAGGCCAATTTAGTCATTTCAGAGCTTAAATACCCGTAATTATGTTTGTTCTTTAAAACTCTGATAAATTTGTTTAAGTTTGGAGTGCAAGAATTTTAAGGAACCATAGAGTTTGTCTGGTCCAGCCTTACTGTCTTCTCTCTGAAGAAGCTGAGGTCCAAGGAACTAAGGAATACATGGCAATGTCAGAGACCTAGAAAATCGCATGAGTGAAACTGAAATTAAGTTTTCCTCCATTACTTTGGTACTTTGCAGACATATTTCCTATCTTATGAATTACCGCACATAACATGTGTTTATTTCAGAAATATAAATGCCTTTTCTTCTTATCAGCTTAACCTAACCTCCAGGTGACCTGAAATTTGCGGTGTTTTAGATGAATGTATAGAACTTATTTGAAGTTGGTTAAAACTTTGAAACCATAGGCCAAAATAAGCATAAGCAAATCCAGTGTTTATCTTACTTTGTCAAGGCAGTTCAGTAATGCCAACAGAAAGGATGTGAAGTGATTTTTTTACCCCAAATAAATTGACAGTCACTGACCCTAACACTTAGTGCATCATTTAATAATATAGTTTCAAAAAGAATACAAGTTGGTAGGTGCTCTGTGTTTGGGACTCAGGAGAAGAACCTACAGCCTGAGGTTACAAAGGAACTTCAGTTTTTCATTTTGTGAGTAACTTCTCCTGATAATAATGTGATGTCTTTTGTATATGAAGATATTGATTCAGAGTTTCTTGGTTTGCTTCCCCTTTACCCAAGAGCAGAAACTAGGAAATCTCATGCTTTGCAGTTTTTTTTTTTTCTTCTCTTTTTTGGTGTATAGAAGAGACACAGAAATAGGGCGTATCAGCTAATGCAAGGTGACAATGAGACGACAGTTGGAGGTGTGCTGAAATAGGATGAAACTAGAGTTTGCCTTACTCAGACTCCTGGTTTTTTGTTTTGTTTTGTCCCCCCCCCTTTCAATTTGGAAAGTAAGTTCTAAGGAAAAGATACAGTGATGTGTCTCTACTAAAAATTCAATGATACAAAAACACCAGGATGTAATTTGTTTGAGTTAAAGTTATCAAATGGAAATGTAAACATGATAGCTGAATGTTTCAATGCCTACAGTGATTTTGAAGATTTGTCTTTAGGAATTGGCACACTTAATTGCTGATCTTTAGGTAGCGTCCTTTCATTACTTTATTACTTTAAGAGTGGCTTGATGTTATCTGATGTTACTCTTCAGAACTTTGCCTGTGTTGAGAGGGAAAAAAGAGGTGAGGTTGAGGGAAATTAACAGGCTAATGCACTTCTCCCTGGAGAAAGCTGTATTAAAAATAGAGATATTTGAGTAATTCCTATAAAATCCTGACTTTCCTGCAGAAGATTTTGCCCAAACCATTTGGTGGCAATTTAAAAAGAAAAAGGCAAAAAGCTCAACCAACCACATACACATGCAAAGTAGCACTGCCACAAAAACACTCTTTTCCTAAAAGATCCAGCATGGTGAGGTAAGAAATCTTCTCTGCAGCTAAGGAATAAGGAGCAAAAATCAGGCTAGAGATGAGAAATAATAATGCTTGTATCCCTCAGCCCAGGTTAAGGTCATGGGTTGGTGGGATCAGAAGCAGATGCTCTAGTGAACTAAATGTAGGGCTAATGAATTTGATAGCCCCACCAATAATCAGGAGGTAATCGTGGAAGCACGCTGTTTCCTTGCACATGCTTTTCCAAAATGCTGTAGGACTAAAGCATGCCATGGGAAGAAGCCAGGGCAGTACAATCTTAGCTATTCCTCGTGGGCATTTTCTGTAAAGCCTTTTGCTGACAGTCAATGCAGTAGATACTGTTGAGAGTCATTTGCATTTGCCTCACTGACTTTGAGTATATGTTACGCAAAGGTCTTTTTTATGAAGACAAAATTGGCATGTAGTTTTAGATTCCTGTAATGTTGATTTTCTAGTTTTAGATCTTTCTCCTTAGAGGTTATTTCTGTATATTTCTGCGTAAGAGGTCTTTCCTTCTGTATGCACTTCCTATTTGTGGTAATACAAGTTAGGTCCACACCTGAAGGGCACTTCATAAATGGATTTATTAGAAGGCATTACAAATATTTAACTTGATATTTTCTAACAGTATACTTAATTTATGATAGTTTCACAAAAAATTAAAATTATTTCTCTATAAAATACAGCATAGGGATTTAAAATATGAACTCAGGAGCCAGACTGTCTGAATGTAAATAATGGTTCTGTTATTTATTAGCTTTGTGACTTATTAACAAGTTATTTAACCTCTATGTGCCTCTGTTTCCTCATGTTAAAAATGGAGGAAATGATGCTATTTACTTCATAGGATTTTTATGAGGACAAAATATGTATATATATTTATGTATGTACATGTGTATGAGTAGTACATGTGTATATATATATATGTATTATGTATAACTTGGTATTTTATCTTATGTTATACAAATCATAGGAAAACTATATATATTATAAATGGTACATAATAAACTCTTCATAAGAGTTTGCTATTGCTTTTGTTGGTATTTTCATTCTGAAGGGCCAATATATTGTCAAAATTCAGCTTATAATTTAGAAAATAGTATTTTGATGCCTTTCACAGATGTTCTTAGTATTTAAATTTGATGCCACGCTTTTACAGTGGATGGAATTAGAATATTACTTATCCAAATAAACTTAAAATGTTAAGGCTGGAATATAAAAATACCAAGTATATTAATTAAGTGTTACTTTTCAATATCTTTAAAAATAAAATGAAGAAGACATTTAGATTGTAAACGCAGTTTTGTATGCATTAGATTTATGTAGCCTTTTCCTTTTGTATAATGCACAGTTATATATGAAAATATGCATAGGCTCATTCATATAACTTAGAAATATTTTTTTTCCTCCTGTTTTTGTCAAGCCTTTATGTATGGGAGGAGTGTACATGTGTGTCTGTCTGTCATTACTCTACATATTCCATTGCCAAAAAACATTAAAGTTTTCTAAATGTTGTAGCCTATTTACTTGGAAATTATTTAATAGTGATAGACTAAATCTGAAACCCTTTTATTCTCTTAGGCTTTTGACTAATATAGAGAGCACTATAAACATGGTGGTAAGGATAGACTCATTTAATCATTCAATAAATCAATATTTGAACTATTCTAGGCCCTAAGGATACATCAATGAAACCTTTGAGTTAGAAATAAACTAATAAATTTTTTTCATAGTCATAATTTTTAGTACCATCCAGATACGTATTCAGGACACTGAGCTCTTCTTTACTGTGTCATGTGGTTCAAATGGCTTTTTGTTCCCTTCCATAAACTATCTTAGTTTTGTATGCAGTGGTTAAATCTGAAACACTGTCTCTTGGAAAGGGGGAGATTAACTACAACGGGATTATTCACAGAGCTTCCATCTTGATATGAGCCACCTTTTTAATTAAATTTGGATAATAAGTGGTGGTTGCTACCTGATTTAAACTCATTTTATTTGGCCCGTGGACCAATCTTTTTGTCCCAAAAAGCCATGGAGCTGGGATTGGGGAATTTTCTGCCTTTCCCCATCCCTACAAGGAATTTGTGTTCCTCCTGATACGGATCAGGTACTTCCCTCAAGTCAATTTCCCTTTCCCTAGCGCCTTGCTTTTGGAATGGAATGAAGGGTAGATGAATGTTAATTGTAAAGGCAACGTGAACGGCACAAAGCAGCATATGTTGACACGACAGCAGTTTAATGGTGGATGCACGATGTGAAGCGAGGCTAATGCCAGGGCCTGATCGAGCAGTGCCCTGGAGCCAGCGGGCGTCTCGGCAGATCCCACTATTCCCGGGCCACCTTCTGTATTTCCTGAGTTCTGTACGATGGAAATCTAGTCACAGGTTAATTTTTATTGGCTCTTCTTCCCTGGAATGATTTGAAAATGTAGAGAAATGATCAGGCGTTGCTGTTACTGTTACAATGGAAGGGACTAAATAAATATCAAACTGAGTAGACCATACTGGCCTGTATTCTCATTACACAGAAACTTCTGCAAAATGCCTAATGCATGTAGCAAGTGACTATACAGCCAACTCCTCATTAGAGTATTAGCTATACTTACTTAATTTTCTGACAAAAATATGAACGCTACAGTTTTATTAATCCTTAAGGTCTACATTCCAGAACTTTCTTCATTGAGTTTTGGAAAGATGGAAAATACATTCTTTCTAAAGTTGAGGCTCCTGATTTTTCTCGGTGTTAACAATGGGCCCTATTATGCTGCTTCCAACTGAGCAAGGCTAGGAAGAACTTCACAGCTGGCTGGGCACCTGACATGCCCAAGGCAGGTACTCTGACCTGCTCATATAGCCCTGGTTCCTCCTGGGGAGAATAGCAGTTTCCATTCCCTGAAGTGCCTAATTTATTCCAGGCTATGAATAGAATGAGCTTGTTGATTTGGGACTAGTGGCATTCCCCTTGCACAACCTCAGGACATGATTATCCATGCCAGGGTCAGGTGGGAGCTTCCCATCTGACCCTGCGCAGTCCTCACCCCAAACACTTAACAAGAGTGATAAGAGGCTATTGAAATGTCACATTCTTTCTCATGTATTTATATTTTTAATAAGGTACTGACATCCTCTTTTGCTTTTATCTGAGCCTGACTGTATGGTAAGTTGATTACAAAAGGGATGTTAACCAGTGAGTTGTTAGATGAAAGATATTGATACATGAAAATCATAATCCTGGAATATTACCTTTTAGAACACATGTGGGGTTTTTTTTAAGCTTATAATGCACGCAGAACACTGTGCTAGGTTCTATGTGTGACAACAAAAATAAAACAGGAAACAATCCTTTGTTCCTGAGACAAAAAAACCTAGAGAAATAGAGAAGTTGAGAAACAAATGGAAGGGCACATATTAATGAATAAAATCTTATATACTGTGGTCTAACCAAATACCCAAGTTATATTTAAACACAAAGGACAAATTGCAGAGAGAAAATGACTAAGAAAGGTCTCTTGTAGATAGTAAATTGTACTAGTAATTGTACTAGAAGCCCTAGATTATTTCAGTCCAAAAGAGTGGAAAGCTAGCTGTCATGAATGGTTTTTGGCAGGTAGGGAAAAAAGCATTGTCTGAGCTGGCACTACATCTCTCCTCAAAGAGTGACTTCTCAGTGGTTGCTCAGTAATTTGTTTAATTGAATCAACTTTCTCCTTAAGGGAAGTGTCTTTGCACTCTCAGCAGAATTAGTCCAAGGCCCCCAGTTTCTTATATCCTTGAGGTATGTGGATTTTGTGACCAATAGAGACCTAAGTTAAAATTAAGATATTTGAAACTTTAGTATATTTTGTCCTTTAGTTGTAGAAAAGAGGAGACATTTATGACTTACTGTTGGCCAAGAAGAAAAAAAGCAGAAAAGGAAAGGAAAGGAAGGAAAAGAAAAAAAAAGAAAAGAGGAGCGCCTGGGTGGCTCATTTGGTTGATTTCAGCTCAGGTCATGGGATCGAGCCTGTGGGGCTCTGCTCTCAGTGCAGAGTTAGCCTAAGATTTTCCCTCTCCCTCCGGCCCTCCCCCCACTCATGCAAACTCTTGCTCTCAAATAAATAAATAAATTTTTTTAAGAAAAAAAAAAAAAGAGAGGTCAGTTGAAAATAAATCTTGGAACACTGGGAAAAAAAAGAAATAGAAAAAAAAAGTAGTTGGGGGATGTGAGATAGCCATTTCTGCTAGAGTTTCTGAGAGGATTATTAGAACAGGGCAAAGAAGGAAATGATTAAATTATAAACTTAGGGGCACCTGGATGGTTCAGTGGGTTAAGCCGCTGCCTTCGGCTCAGGTCATGATCTCAGGGTCCTGGGATCGAGTCCCGCATTGGGCTCTCTGCTCAGCAGGAGCCTGCTTCCTCCTCTCTCTCTCTCTGCCTGCCTCTCTACCTACTCGTGATCTCTCTCTGTCAAATAAATAAATAAAATCTTTAAGAAAAAAAAATTATAAACTTAGGATTTTAAAAACCTATTTTAGGAGATATTGACTTAATGTAGGTAACTGTACTAGATATATATTTTTTTAATTTAAATGCCTAGAAAATAATCCATGCCCCCTGAGTCTTAGTGGGCAAGGAAGCTCTGTAAAGCAAATGATTGCCACAATTTGGAATGAATACCTTTTGCATATTTGAATAAAGTGCAGTGAATTAGTGTAACCTGGGAAGTATGCAAAGGGTAGAGGAAGCTCCCTGAGGAGGAGACATTTCACAGGAGTCTTAATGGATGATGTAGGAGTTTTTTGGAAGAAGAAATAATAGTAAGGGCACTCCAAAAGAGAAAAATTGCACGTGGGAAGACTTAGAGATTTGAAGGGTTATGGCATATGCTAGGAAGTTCAAGAAGTTGGAAGTATCTAGAACATAAGGTTAAGTAAGGAGACCGTAATGAGATTGGGTCTAAATAGGTAAATAGGAGTCACAGCATGTGGGACAATGGGTATCACATTAAAAATTTAAGAAATTATCATGTATGGATTATGGGAAGGCAGCCTACCTACCATCTCTTGTGTGATATAACCAAATCATGGAAACTCTGATCTCCTATAAATGCTCTTTGATTTCTTATGGTGCCAGCATTCTAACAAAGAAGAATCCTTGAAGGAGTTTCTCACAACTATCTAATGCAGGGTTTCCCAAACAGTGTTCCACAGAACCTTCTGCAATTCTGCAAAGTGTTAAAAGGCATTCAGTGAACTTTCATGTTCAAAAAAAGCAAAAGTGAAACATTACTTTATTCTAGGACTTCTCAAAAATTCTGTACACTAGAAATTTCTGGGGAAAGGGATGCAGTTAGTAGTTGATTCCTGAATTTTTCTTTTTTTAAACTACAGACCCTTTCTCTTCATGGAATACCTATTGATATCTCAAGGTATTGGAAAAGATGTTTATCTCCTAATTGAAGAAATTAATGTCTTCATATAGTCATTTGGGCTTTTAATATTTGAGAGGCTTTTTTTTTTTTTTAAAAGATGATTTATTTATTTATTTATTTATTTGACAGACAGAGATCACAAGTAGGCAGAGAGGCAGGCAGAGAGAGAGGACGAAGCAGGCTCCCTGGTGAGCAGAGAGCCCAATGTGGGGCTGGATCCCAGGACCCAGGGATTGTGACCCGAGCCAAAGGCCGAGGCTTTAACCCACTAAGCCACCCAGGTGCCCCTGAGAGGCTTTTATATTTGAGAGAAAAACTCATATTCCTTGCATTTTTAGTGATCATTTGTTTAAAGTTTTAAATCTTAGAGCTGATATTTTAGAAGAATTTAAGCTCAACTTACAAATCTTGTCATTTTAAAATCTAGTAATTTTAGGGGCAGCTGGCTGGCTCGGTTGAAAGATCATGCAACTGTTGCTCTCCGGGTCATGAGTTTGAGCCCCACACTGGGTGTAGAGAGTTCTTAAATAAATAAAACTTGAAAGCAACTTTAAAAAAGAATAAAATCTAGTAATTATAAGTGATATCTAAACACCTTCATTTGTTCCTTGATTAAAAATCAATTAGCTTATAAATTTGACAGATTTTTCAAAACATTTTACATCATTTTTAAACTTGATTAATTAAATTCCTTTAAACATTTCAAACTTTAACCTCTAATATACTTAATTTTCCCAAGCACTTTAAACCTCTAGCAAGACAGCCTTACAAATATTTCAGAAATCTCCCTTGGCCTTTAAACACAATTTACAAACTGAAAGCTTAATGTGTATGTCAGCCCATCAGTTTTTCAAACACTATGAATAAACTTAGTCAAACTACCCTTACATATTTCAAATGAAAATCTCAAGTTTACTATTATTAAACTTCTTTTAAATATTTAAATAAAAGTCACAAGCCTAAAATGGCTGATTTCCTAAGTTGTCAAAGCCTCTTAAATGTTTCAAACACCCTAAATATAGAACAAAACATCCTTGACCCTAAAAAAAGTGTGATTTTTAAAGTTGTTTTGACCCACTTCCTTCATTTTGTATGTATCCATTCCCTTTATGTGGGTGCAGAGCCACAGATATGACGAAGTATGTGAGATAATTACTGTCTCAGTCTTGCTGAAGCCAAGGATTCAGGATTGTTGGCCAGGCTGGGAAGGAAAAACCTGGGTGTTCATTCCAAGTCGGATTATCTGACCTGCTTTTAAGAGTGATGAGACTTTTTTATGCTCATGCCTTTTGTGGAAAACAGTGTCGTGGTGTGCATCCTTCATTCCTTATTCTTTATTTTAACCTCTTTTTTTTTTTTTTAAAGATTTACTTATTTTTAGAGAGAGAGAGCACGTGCACAGTGGGGAGAAGCGAAAGGAGAGAGAGAGAGAATGTCAAGCAGGCTGATGGGGCTCCATCCCAGAACCCTGAGATCATGACCTGAGCTGAAATCAGGAGTCAGTCACTTAACTGACTAAGTCACTCAGGTGCCCCTATTTTAACCTCTTTTACTATTTGTTATTTGTGTGTGTGTTTTTTTAAAGATTTTATTTATTTATTTGACAGACAGAGATCACAAGTAGGCAGAGAGGCAGGCACAGAGAGAGGGGGTGGGGAAGCAGGCTCCCTGTTGAGCAGAGAGCCTGATGCAGGGCTTGATCCCAGGACCTTGAGATCATGACCTGAGCCCAAGGCAGGGGCTTTAACCCACTGAGCCACCCAGGCACCCCTGTTTGTTATTTGTCCAGTTGGATTGATCATATTCTTTACGCCTCCATGGATTGCTGTTAATCTCTCCTGACTTGGCTTGGTTGGCACTCACTTCCTAATTTGCTTCCCTGTCTTTCTCCCAGAACTCCCTTCTGCAGTCGTTTTCCTACTGTGAGGCTGAGAGCCTTCCTGCCTCCCACACTGTGTGCTTCCTTAACGTTAGGACTTCTCTTATTTCTATTTTCTTTCCAGTTTACTACATTCCTTCTAAGGAGATTTTGTTTCTGTCATCTTTATTTCAAAATTTCAGTTCTATCTTTTCAACTTTTTTCAAGCAAGGACTTGTCAGTGAAATTTCTAAACCAATGGTTATTTCGCTTAAAAACCAACCAATCAACCAACAAAAAGCAGTCAGGGGAAGTGGTCAGACTGTGTTATGTTATTTAATTTCAGTGTGATTGTGTTCCTTTTAGTCCCTTTGAGCCTTGTCCACATCAGCTTTTTAAAACTTTTAAGCTCAACCTTACCTGTCTTGAGCGCAGGTGACCAGATGAGAAAATACTTTAGGCCTTTGCTTTCATCTCTGATTGCTCCAATTCTTAATCCTTTTCATCTTGCTCATTTGCTCATCACTGACATGCCTATAGATAGATAGATAGAGAGAGAAATGTCATTTTATAGAACTACTCAGAGAAATAACTTTTTCAACTTTGAATTAGTTGCAAAAATTTAAAAATTGGAAGATGTGGAAATACCATGTCTGTATTCACACTTCTCCCCCAGCAGCTTGAGCTGAATATTGGCTTTCACCTCTGGGGGGATGGGCCTGTTTGCCCCAGTCCCCACCACACCCTTCTTACAATGGAGAGAGCCTATGGGGTTTACATAGAAACCAGTCTAAGAAATGAGGCCGGTCTAGAAGCTAAGGATTAATATTAATGTATATGACAGCATGTACATTTTATTTTTTTTTCAGTATGTACATTTTAAAGAAAAAATTGTTTTAATTTACTATAAATATATTTTTGTATACAAGATTCAACATACACATATATGACCTTCTCAAATATAAAAGACTTAGTCTAAAAATCAATGAATGAAATGTATGTTTTTCCTGGTTTTTTGGTTTTTTGTTTGTTTCTTTCCTCACCAGTAAGAACTTTCTGATTTTGTGATGGGTACTTGGAAAGGACAAGTATTTTTGTTTGCATAACTGGAGTACCTAATATTCTACCAGATTATTGCACCTGCACCTATATTTCCTAATGATTATTTCTCAGTTTTTTCTGGTATGTCTTGAGTTTGCCCAATTGTCAAGGGATTGATGCATTCTTTTACAAAATAGCTTGGGGATTGTAATCCTGTATACACTTTAAAGAGTGCATACCCTATTGAAATGGCTCCGTTTTTTGGACTGCATTTGTGTATAGCATTAGAGGCAGTCTATTAATATTCCAGATAAGAAAAGAAATCTGCAACATGTTTGTCATTTACCTTGGTTCTCTGGACTTAGGACATGAAATTCTATCCAGCAGCTTGAGAGCAATATTAAAAAATGATGTAGCATCACAAGTCAATGATAAATACGTTCACGCTAAGAATTTAAATGTAGTGAGTAGATGCAGCGGTATGATTAGCATTCAGTGGCCTCTCTCTAATTCCCTTTTCAGGCATTTAAAAGTCAACCAAGCTTGAAACATTTTGCAATGTGCCAAGCATTTGTGTGTTCCATTCAGTATCAGGGTAAATTTTGCCTATTTGAATGTCTTTCTGATATACGTAGTTTGAAAAACAAATGTCCACAGATAAGAATATGAAAGTCACTTGATATCCTACACCACCACAAACAAAGAACATACAACAACTTTATTTCTCATTATTGGCTATAAAATTATTTTCTTGCCTAATTTGTTTCAATCAGAAATTTAGTGATGTGTACCTAATTGTCTTTCAATAACAATAACACTCAATTAATATAAATGATGATTTATGCTTGATGTCATGCTGAATTTATAGTAATTTGGAAGCCAGAGACAACAACTTATAGGGAATTGAATGAAATGAATTCACTAAGATACTAACAAATCAAAAGTATTTTAAGAGTAAACACATTATTAGCATGCACAATAAATCCATAAACAATTATGAAGTTTTAGGAGTTAGAGTATATAAAATCTATACATGTTTTAATCATAAAATGGTTATAATCACCTTAGGGGAGGGTTTTTTTTCCTAGTTTACTTATTACAGATAATGATGACGAAGATTAGCTTTATGATCTTCATATATAGCACTACTGTGTAATCCAAATAGTTATCACCACAAGTCTATTTCTCTAAGTGAAAAAGACACACAAAAGATTATTGTTTAACTAATTTACAAAAGTATTATTAGTTTCTTCCATATGCACAAGTTCTAAAAAGGAAGAAGATATTAAAATGTGTATTTCATAATTACCTTTGCCTTAATTCTATTGTACTTTTTTCTTTTGAAAAACCAGTTTTCTGAAAAATGGCATAGACAGCTACAATCCTGGGATGGTTATTTCAGGTGTAGTGTGCAGGAGTTATTTCAAGACAGAAGGATGTACTATGTAAGAGATTCTGGGGATAGACTTTCCAGTTTCAAAATGTTAAATAACAAAAATTCAACTGAGTAATTTTTAAAGATTTAACTGGCTTTACTAATTGATTCATGAAGAGCACAGTGTACCATTTAGCAAGTAGAGGGGAGCTCCAAAGGGCTACAGAAAAGGAAAGGCTTTTAAAGGTAGAGAGAGTGGGGAAAAAGGGAAATTATTAGCAAAGAATCTATTGTTTTAGGCAAGGTCACCCTCGTAAGGGGAACAGGAAGGGTCTATCAGTAAATTTCCTAGTGCTGACCAGGAAATTCCCATGTTGACTGGTTAAAGGTTACATTTCTTGGGGGTTGAAACTATAGTTAGTTAGGTATTGGGTCTTGGTTTGCTGACTTGGGATCTTAAGTGATGTCCTTTTGGGCCTGTGGTTTCCTGTTCAACAAAAAAGAAAGGAGGATTTTAAAATAGGCATCCCTAGAATTGGGTGTTTACTTGTAAGGGGATCTTTCTCAGAGACTCATCCATTTTTGATGGTGTCTTGACATCTCAGAAGTCCTTTTTTCTTTCCACTGGCCCATATTTCTCATTTACTGCATTGACTTACATATATTACCCCCATTTGTATTTCTTCCCATCTTTGACATACTCAAAGCAAAATTTAAGGAGATAGAACTTTCCCATCACCTGATTTTATATTATCTGCAATGGTAAGTGACTCTGTTCTATATTCACAGCTACCAACTTTAGTCATTTAAAAACTACTGTGACTATTAGTAACAAATACTCATTGCTAAGCTTCTGACTATATTAGCAGTAACCTGGCCTATATATGGGACCTGGATTAGGGCAACACAGTAATACTTTTCTGATGATCAGAGTGATACAGCTTAATCATTTTGATACTAATAAATACAAAATACCAAATTACACCAAATCTAATAAAAGATGGTATGTTGTTCCTCTCCACTCTTCCCATCTTTCCTCATTCATCTACAACCTTCTAGAGGGCAGACATGCTGTCTTATCCACAGTTACGTCCCCAGTACCTCACCCAGTAGCTGACATAGAGCAGATATTCAATGAATACATGTAAATGAATGAGTCTGATGTTGGAGGTGACTGGTTGAGATAATCCATAGTTTTGAAACTAAATACCCAGCACCAGAGGGGAGGGAATATGTGAGAGGGGGTCTGTTTCATCCCGTCTGCGCTTCTCCTTCAATACACACACACCCATTCCAAAGTACCATAGCCTGTGTCTATCTTTTCTATTTGGCTTAAAGGGCTCAGCAGCTGGAAAGTATTTAAAAATTGCTGATTAAGATGATATTAAGATCTTAATCTGAAAATTAAAGTTTATCTTCTCTTTATTCTAGAAGATAAAGAGACTGAGACCCAACCACGTTAACTACATGCCCTTGAGGTCCTCAGACAGAGGAAGAGACCAGATGGGAGTTCACGTCTCCTGATGTCCTGCCCACACCTTCTTTACAACACCAACGCATATGGAGGATAGAAGTCTAGATAAGAGTGGAAGTATGAGAAAGATAGGCTGATCTATTAACAAAATCTAAGTCACATTCAACTGGATCACTATATGCTGTGTAATTTTAGAGGAGTTAATTTTAATTGTAAATGGGGGTAGAATGATGAGAAATATTAGAAAAAATGAAGACTATGAGTATAATCTTAAGAGAAAGTTTGGAATCAATGAGTGTGACATAATTACTCACCCCCATTTTACCCTTATATTAGGGTTTAAATATCAGAGGAAATCAAAGGAATAAGTTAAGGATTTCAGGAAAATAATGATATTTGTTAAATGTAGAATATTTTGACCTTGAAGCATATCAGTACATTATTTCATCTCTCAAAATCTGACTTGGGTCTTTTTCCATCTTACAGTTCTCTCCTGATCGTGCTGATGCTTTTCTTTCCCTTTTTGAGCAGCAATATATTTATAATACTGATTAAATGCCTTTGTTTACTAATTCTATCATCAATGCCATTTCTGTGTCTATTTCTAATGATTTATTTTTCTCCTGGCTATGGGATATATTTTGTTGCGACTTCTCAAAACTAGTAATTTTGTTTGGATGCCAGACCTTGTGAATATGAGTTTGTTGAGCACTGATATTTTTTGGATTTCTGGACTTGGCTTTGGGATGCAGTTAAGTTATCTGGACACAGTTTGATCATTTGTGGCTTGGTTTTAAGTTTTCTTCAGTGGGTCCAGAGCAACTGTTAGCTGAGGGTAATTCGTCCACACTAGCAAGGCCTTGACCTTCTGAGGCCGGTAGATTAGAAGGGCTTTCTGTCCTGGCTCCTGGGAATTTCAAGTATCGCTGGCCCTTTGTGAGCTCCAGATATTGTCCCATTTGCTCCTTAATAATGATTCTTTCTCTAGCCTCAGTAACTTTCTTTTATGTACAATAAGGCCAGTATTTAGGTAAAAACTTGATTGGACCCCTGTGCCTGTTTCCAGAGCTTGCTCATTTGCTCTTTCTGTGCAACTCCCTCCTTTTTGGTGCTCTGTCCAGCAGACTCTGGCCACCTTGGGGTTTTATATGTCGGGCTCACTTGTTTTGTCCTCCCTTCTAGCAGAGATCACTGTCCTGCATTGCCTGTTCAGTGTTTGAATAACAGTCCTGTTTTGTTTTTTATATATGTTGTCAGACTTAGTGGTTTTCTGAGTTAAGAGGGTAAATCTGGTTTCTTTTCTCAACATAGCTAGAAGCAGAAGTTCCAGAATCTGCTGAAACTTTATTGTTATAACATTTAAAAATCTTTAACCTGAATTTAATTTACTTAAGATTTTTGATCATCTAATCAGAAGCCTGAAGTCAGAATTTTCGTAAGTTCAAGGGACACCTGGGTGGCTTCGTCGTTAAGCGTCTGCCTTCGGCTCAGGTCATGATCCTGGGGTCCTCGATCAAGTCCCCAATAAGGCTTCTTGCTTAGCAGGGAGTCTGCTTCTTTCTCTGCCTGCTGCTCCCCCTGCTTGTGCTCTCTCCATCTCTGTCTCTCTCTCTGACAAATAAATAAATAAATAAATAAATGAAATCTTAAAAAAAAAAAAAAAATATTTTCGTCAGTTCAAGATAGGATATAGGTCCCTATGAATTTGTGACACAGAGTTCTAACATGAGCCATGCAGTAGATTGTCCGTGAATACTGCCTGACCTTCTTTAAGGTCCTCAAAAGCTGGGACTAAGTAATCAATCCATATGGCAAATATTCATCGAGAGTTCATTCTGTGATAGGATTTTGTCAGTCATGGAGAATGCAGAAATGAATAAAGCATGATCCCATAGCCTAGTGGAGAATGCTGGTGTGTACAGCTTTATACATTGAAAGATTATGAGAATGGGGAAGACTCTTCCTGAGAGAGCAAAAGGTCTTAGACCGCTTTGCATTTGCTGGATGTAACATACAATTAGATGTTGCACACAATAGCACTCACTAATTACTTGAGGATGAAGGTTGCTGCAGCTAATTTATAGGCATATTCTCCTCAGAAATGTTAACTTGTTTATTTCTTAGTCCTCTAAAATAAAGACAGTTTAAATAAATATACAATAAGAATATAATGCATGTTGTAAGAAAAACTTGGTTTGGCTTACACTATCTTGAATATTATTTATTGGTAATTTCAAGGACTTTTAATATAACATTGACATCTAAATTTTGTAGACCTGCTTTGTTTCTAATTGTCATATCAAACAGTTGAAAAGTACCAATTCAGCCAAACCTTCGTTTTTAACTACTGCTCCCCCCCTTTTTTGGCTATTCCTGTTCGTATTTTGAAAAGCAGTGTCTGCAGATAGTTATTTATATGTATGAATTCACTGGTTCATTCTAGTGCGAAATAGGTCATTCTGGAACAGTGAGAAATGTGATTGCTGAATTTCAAGCAGTTTTTGCTGCTCAGCTGGATCATAGAAAAAGAAAGGGGGTCAGGCCAGCACTTGTTGAAGATTTCTTGTTGCCATTGTCCTCATGAAAGAGGCTTGATGCCGGTGAATGTGGACTCTTCAGTGTACTGGAGAGAGGGAAAGGAAGCTTAGAGCCCAGGTTTAGTAACTATTAAGATATTGTATTTGAACCACTAATTAGAATCATGGAAACACATAAAATGCCACCCTAAATAAAACGTGTGGGGCTCTTTGTTTTAAAAAAATTAAGGTATAGCAAATGGCTGTGTAATACTTTTCAGGCAAGATCTGTTTTACTTCTCCCCTTCTTCAGAGCCTGCCAATGTACTAAAAAGAAAGAGAGCCGCAATAGGATTGGCAAGTGATTATTCTCATCAAAAATAACAAATTCTTAAATAATAAAATAAAGAATACTTCGAAAAAATTCTCTGTCACTCAGCATTTGAAAATTGAAATCATTCAAAGCCTTCTTTTCCTCTGTGTGGAAATTAGGGCTCTAAATAGGAAACTATTTTTCAGCCCAAAACTTTATTTAAATTTTATTTACGAACTTGATAAAGGGCCCACTCATTAAAATCCAGTTCCTACAGTCAGGTGGCATTTTTTGCTTATGATATGTATATGAATACATTTGTTTCTTACTCTTTTTTAAATGGCATAGCTATAATACACTGTAGTTAATTCTATTAATATGCAGTTAAATCCTAGGAATCCTGTATTTGGAACTATATGTATTTTAGTCCACTTCACTTGTTAATATAAATAAATAGCTTCCTTCACTGAAGATTTTGTTTCAAATTGAACTCAAAGAGAAGATTTTGTAAGAGATTAATTCAGAATTATGCTTCATATTCTGCTGGGCTGTTCTTGAGTCACTGGTGGTTTTTTTTGCTTGTTTGTTTTGTTTTGTTTTTTTATATCTGTTTTAAAGTGAGTTGAGAACAAGAGCTCATGAAGCAGAGAGAACCTTGCTCGGCAGGCCCGGGAGCCAGAGTGAGCTGGGGGCACACCTGTCCCATCCAGGAGTGTGTGAGGAACAGCAGCTGCACTTTAGTGTCTGTGAATTAAGATGTTCATTGCATTATTGGCTTGTAAGCTAGAAGAGAGTAAAGGCCTTGACTTTGTCATATGACAGACTTAAAGTTTTTTTGAGTATGGTTGACACATAATGTGACATTAATTTTAGGTACACAGCATAGTGATTCAGCTTCTCTATACCTTATGCTGTGCATATGACACATTTCTAAAAGAAAATCTTTTATCATTCAGAAAAAGAATGATTTCTTCGATTTTTAACAGAATGGATGTATCTCTTGCTCCTCCTCCCCCAGCTTCTAGTGAGTGTGTATGTGTGGAGGGGGTGTGAAAATTGATCAGATAAAATGTAGTATTCCCGTAAAAATTATTATAAAATGTTTTAGTTGTATATTGCTCTTGTATTGATATATATTGCTTATATTAAGCATATGCAATAAAATAATACACATCATAAAACTCCATGCTTGGGAATTTTGGGAATGGAGCTCTGGCCAGTATTCCATTCTCTCCATCACCCTTTATCCTTCCTTTTGGAAACCCCAGGTGTTCCCTGCCTGCTTTCCCTTTTTACTTTCCTTTTTTTAAAGATTCCATCCATTTACCCGACAGACAAAGATCAGAAGTAGGCAGAGAGGCAGGCAGAGAGAGAGGAGGAAGCAGGCTCCCCGCTGAGCAGAGAGCCCAAAGCCGGGTCCAGGACGACCTGAGCCGAAGGCGAAGGCAGCAGCTTAACCCACTGAGCCACCCAGGTGCCCCCCCCCCCTTTTTACTTTCTTGATAGGTCTTTATCTGAGGGTGTGACTCTTTCGGCCCAGTGGGGATCTAATGGATGTGCGTTCTCCTAGTTTGTCTCGTTTTAAGTAAGGACACATGTCCAGGTTATGTAAGGTGTGCTCTACTCAGAGCTGAAAAGAAAATGGAGAAGATGAACCATTTTTTTTTTTTTAACAATAGGAAAGCCAAAGAAAATTAAAAAAAAAAAATTTAGTGATAGCTACTCCTGTCTTTATTCAAATATATAGCTCTATCCTAACCTGATTATCCTTGAACATAGTAATTTCATTCATTCATGAGTCTGTCTGTTCATCGTTCAGACTTACTAGATGCTCAGCACTAGGGGCATAAGGATGATTGCTGTGTCTGAGAGCTGATAATACTTCATAGTTTTCTAAGCACTTTCACTGAGATGCATCTGATTGTTTATTCATTTATTCCACAAATACTTGCTGAGATCCCTATTCTTGGCACTGGAGTTACAGCAGTGAACAAAACAGATAGACCCTGCCTTCATGGAGGTACATTTTGGTAGGAGGAATGGGTAATGAACAAGTCAAAATGTTTTTTTGTGTTTTTTTTTGTTTTTGTTTTTTTTTTACATCAGATAGTGGTAAGAAAAGTGTAACAGTTTAAGTGGATGTAAGGAGTAGCCTCGGGGTTATTGTTTGCAGTCTTCGATAGGGTGATGAGGGTATGACTCATCAGGGAGCTCCTAATGGAGCAGAGACTTGAAGCAAGTCCATCTTTGTGTGTTTGAGAAACAGAGAGGAGGACAGCTTAGAGCAAAGTCAGTGAAGGAGGGAGGGGTAGGAAATAAGATTGGAGTGCCAGCCAGCAGGGAGATTATATTGGGCCTCATAGGTCATGTGAATGGGTCTGGATTTTAACTTTATTTTTATTTTTTACTATTATATTTAAGGATTTATTTATTTATTTTAGAGCTAGAGAATGGATGTGAATATGTGAGTAGGGGGAAAGGGAGAAGAGTATCTCAGGTAGACTCGCTGAGCCCAGAGCCTGACGCTGGACTCAGTTTCACAATCGTGAAATCATGATCTGAGCTGAGACCAAGAGTCAGAGGCTCAACCCTCTCAGCCACAGAGGTGCCCCAGAAGTGATCTGGAGTTTTAGATGTGATGGAAACTTGTTGGAAGGTTTGAATGAGAGGGTGACATGATCTTGCTTATTGTTTAAAAGAATCATGCTGGGCTAGGGACCTGGGTGGCTCAGTGGGTTAAAGCCTTTGTCTTCAGCTCAGGTCATGATCCCAGGGTTCTGGGATCGAGCCCCTCATCGGGCTTTCTGTTCAGCGGGGAGCCTGCTCCCCCATCCCACCCCGCCTGCCTCTCTGCCTACTTGTGATCTCTGTCTGCCAAATAAATAAATTAAATCTTTTAACAAATTTAAAAAGAAAAGAATCATGCTGGCTGATGGGTAGAGAATACACAGTAGCAAGGAAAGCATGAAAGCAAGTAGTTGGGTGCTATGGTGGTGTAGACCTGGATGACGGGGTGGAGGGAAGAGATTGTGGGAAATAGTCAGATTTAGTGATTATTTTAAGACTACAGCCAACAGTATTTGCTGCTGGATTGTATGTGGGAATTAAAGAGAAGAGTGGAGAATGACTTCTCTTGACCTTTCTTGGTACATATATCAACCCCCAAGTTGCTGCTCCACACTGCAGCTTGAGAATGGAGTTTCCAAGGTGCTAAGTATAGTTCACCCTTGAATAACTCCAAGTTAGAGGCACCAATTCCACTGCACAGTCGAAAATCTGCCTTTAACTTTTGACTTCCCTGGAACTTAACTACTAATAGCCTACTGTCGACCAGAAGTCTTACTGACAGCATAAGCAGTCAATTAACACAGATTTTTGTATGTTAGATGTGTTGTACACTGTTTTCTTACAATAAAGTAAGCTCTCTAGAGAAAAGGAAATGTTATTAAGAAAGCCATAAGGAAGAGGAAATACATTTATAGTACTGTAAAAAAAAAAAAAAAATCTGTGTATAAGTGGACCCGCAGAGTTCAAACCTATGTTGTTCAGGTTCAACTGTACTTTCTCAAACCTCCTTCTGTTCCAGAACCTGGACTACAGCTGAAAGAAAATGTTAAACTCTTTTTTTAGTCCATTGCTTTTTCCATTTTCTCCTACTCAGAAAAGTAAGAACATTCTGCATGTAGCCTAGGAGGCAATATTCTGGATATCAACATTACAAATATAGTAAATAGTTATGTATTTTTTCACTATAATGATTATAGAAATTTTCATTAAAAAAAAAAACCACACACACTCAAGAGCCTAGATCAATTTCCTTAAGATTTTTTTCTCCCTTCTGTTACATGTAACCTTTCCTTAGTAGTATAGCAATTAGTGACTGACGGCCATGTGCATAATTTTAGAGGAATACTTCAAGAGGACTCTTCTGGGGTAGGAACAGAATAGAAAATGGAGGCAATAAATGGATAGCGTAAATGAACATTGGATATTAAAATGAGTTTATGTGCAGGTTTTCTTTGTTACATATTATTATCTCTGTAGTTATGGACCCAATGTCCCTTCTCTCTGATATGGGCCCACTGGGCAAAGGATGATTCAGTGGTTTCAGGGGAATGGGTGGAATAGGGAACAGAGGTTAGCAGTCCAGCTGCTTGCCCTGTGCTTTGTCAGTCCAGATGCTCATCTGGGTTAAGGCTAACCCTGGTGACTGTTCCTGTTTTCATTATTAACAAATGAGCTAACTCTTAGGCTTTGCTTATGTTGTATTATGAACATGGTACTGATCGAAGTGCTTCGCATATATGAACTCATTTAATCCTCACTCAAGTGTGCAAGGAAGTTTCTACTGTTTTCCCATTTAAAGATGAGGAAGCTGACCCTAGAGAGGCCAAGTGACCTCTGGGTTTTTAGAATTATAGCTCGTGAGTAGCAGAATAAGATCAGAACCCAGGGAGTCTGGCTCTGCTTTTCTGCCCTTACCCTCTATATCGTACATCTCAATAAGCACATGTGCTAAATCGAATGAAAAGGGAGAATGTTATTTACATTTCGTAGTACAGATTTTCAAGTTCCAGAAAAACAAAAAGGAATATAAGCTTGGGAAAAAAATGTTGCCTATGATATAATCAATTCAATTTCAGTAAAAACAGAATCAAAATAAGAGTGTTTGTTTGGTAGACATCCATTAGAACAATACATCAAAGAGTGATGAGCTGAATGAAGAGGTAGGAAGGACTTACATGAGTCAACCCTAAGGAAACTGGTGCCCATCCTGACTTGTCAAAGTCCTTATGGCTCCCAAGAGGTGTGTTTGCTTTACGTATGCATTGTATGTCCCTTTAAAAATATGTTTCACTTTATCTCTTTCTTCATCTTCCATTCAAAGGAATTTTTTTTAATTGAGAGATAGAGAGACGGAGAGGAGTGGAGAGGGGGAGAGGGAGAGAGATAATCATAAACATGCTCCACAGCCAGCCTGGATCCCATCTCTGGGCTCAATCTCACGGCCCTGAGATCATGACCTGAGCAGAAATCAAGAGTCAGACACTTAACCCACTAAGCCACCCCGGAGTCATGAAATATTTTATAAAATAATTTGGTGCTGTAATTCACCTTCCTGATATAATTAAGACTTGTGAAATGAAAAGGATGAGGTTTCCCTTACAGGAGGAAATGATGTTGAAATGATGTCTTTAACTGCAAAGGAAACTGAATTATAAAATAATACGTAATCCTAGTTGAAAAACTTTCACTTCATTATGTCATTTAATTAACCAAAACCCCCCCATAGTTGTGTTTAAAACTCAAAGGTTGTTAAGGAAGAAACGATATACATTTTTTGGTAATATTTTCAAAAATTTTTCTATTTTATTTTTTCACCTCTTTTTAAAATAGCACCTTTATATAAATATATATCACATACCATAAAAGTCACTATCATAAAGTTTGCAATTCTGTATCATTTACTATATTCACAGGTTGTGCAACCATCAGGAATACCTAAAATTAGGATATTTCCATGAACTCAAAAGGAAGCCCTGTAACCACAGTCACTCCTCATTACTCCCTTTTTCCAGCCCTTGGCCACCAGGCTACTTTCTGGACCTATATCCATTTGTTTATTCTGGATTTTTCCTATCAGTGGAATAGTATAATATGTACCATTTTGAGTCTGGTGTCTTTCACTTAGGACTTTTTTTTTCAATGTTCTTCCCTGTTGTAGCATTTATCTTCATTCCTATTTATTGGAAATAATTTTCCATTGTATGGATATACCACATTCTGTCTATCCATTCATTAGTTGCTGGACACTTGAGTTCTATTTTTCAGCTACCATGAGTAAAGCTATTGTGAACATTTGTGAACAAATTTTTATGGAAATTTTCATTTCCCTTGGAGATTTTTTATACAAATACATATATATTTGTCTATCTAGGAGTGGAATGGCTGAGTCATATGGTAACTTTATATATAATTGTTTTTTAAAGATTTTTATTTATTTATTTGACAGAGATCACAGGTATGCAGAGAGGCAGACAGAGAGAGAGAGAGAGAGAAAGGAGGAAGCAGGCTCCCTGTCGAAAGCCTGATGTTGGGCTCGATCCCAGGACCCTGGGATCATGACCTGAGCCAAAGGCAGAGGCTTTAACCCACTGAGCCATCCAGGTGCCCTATGTATAATATTTTAAAGGAACTCCACATTCATTTCCAAAGTGGCTATACCATTTTACCAGCAGTATTTAAGGGTTCTAATTTTCCTATGTTTGTGCCAACATTTGTTAGTCTGTCTTTTAAAATTTTGTTTCCTTTAATTTTCTTATTTACAAGAACTAGAAAACTGTCCTGCTTGGTTATTTTGTACTCTTCATTTTCCTGCTACATTACTGTGCTGGAGTTGTTAGCTGTGGTGTGGAAGAACGCTAAACTTAGAAGAATTGGCTTCCAGATCCAGCTTATTACTTATTTTCCATCTTGAGTCCTTGAGTAAATCAATCATTTTACTCCTGAGAACCTCAGTTTTCCACTATTTCAAATAGGATCAATTCCCCACTTTCTGGCAATAAAATAGTTTGTAGAATTAATTTGCAAAGTACAGAGCATCAGACTCTTCTTGCTGTTCCTTCTCTGTCACCATCTCTTACTCTGCTTGATACTTATTTCTTAAGTAAACACAGGGAGATAGTAAGTGTTTTTGCTTTAATGGCCTTTTTCTAATAAGATGTAAACTCTTAAAAGGCTTTAAGTTTCTTTTCTGTCATTGTTATTGTTGCTTAACTTTAGAAGTATTCATGTCAGCAAAAATGTTGAAAGCAAAGCTTGTCTTTTGTCCTTTTCCTTTTGGGAAGAATTTTATAATTTGTCTAGGATAAGAAATGAAGCACGTAAATCTTATAGACACAGAAAATTAAGAGTTGAGGAAGTAGCTCCCTTTGTAACATTTTAAGTTTTTTTTCCCCGCATTTTCTCTATTTATGTTTATAACTTGGATATGTTATCCAAAGAAAACTATGTTTTCTCCTTTACTCTCTTTGTAGCTAAAAGCAACTTTGAGAAACATACGTAAGATCTAATGGCTTAATAACAAAATCATGTCAAAGCCACCAGCTTACAGCAGCCTGACTTTTCTGCTAGTTTTACCTGAATCATCTTCTGAAACCAAATTGGCATAATTATAATCATTTGCAAGTCCCAAAACTTCGCTTCTACACAGTGTCTTGCGCTTTCTCTGCCTCCTGCTTGGCCCATCACCCCCTGCTTATTCTTCAAGGCCCCGTCCTGTTCTACCTTCTCTTCTCTTTACCCATAGGAGTCATTTTATTTATTGTTTCTTCTTTGTTATTAGAACAAAAACTTTAGAAGATTGGACATAGCCAAAGTACGTGAAGACAAAGGGAAAGTCCTTTCTGCTCCCCAGGGTTGTCCATGAGTATCCTTCTGGTCATCTGTACTGTAGAGCCAAATATATTTATAACAGGATTGGAAACATCCTCTACGTGTTGTTTTGCCACACTTGCTTTGCCACAAAACTATAAATCATTTATGACCTTCATTGAATGAATCCTTTACTCTTTATGTCTGTTTTTATTTGATTTTGCATGTGTCTTACTCTTCCGACTAAAATCAGAAACTTCTTGGAGGACAGAGGCTACATCTTCTGTTTTTGCTCTTCCCCATCAGGGATGCTCTTACGTCT
Organism: Mustela lutreola; assembly: GCF_030435805.1. Taxonomy (NCBI): domain Eukaryota; kingdom Metazoa; phylum Chordata; class Mammalia; order Carnivora; family Mustelidae; genus Mustela; species Mustela lutreola. Next base: position 131,434,489 of record NC_081294.1, on the reverse strand, counting down.
GTCTTGTAGCAGATATTCACCAAGGATTGTTGGTTGAGTTCGACATTTTGAGTCTGTATCTCAGTGTGATCTTTGGTAAATTCAGGAGAATTCTTAGAGGATTGATTAATCTCTTTATTTTCATTGTAGGTAATCTTTCTAATGAAAGATTTAGAAATGTGGTAAAATTAATATTTGGTTGAGAGGAGAGAAGAAAATTGATGACAGAAATTTGAGAGGGTCCCGTAGAAGGCCTGGTGTCTAGCACAGTTTGCTTTGTGGAAGAAGGAAAAGGATCGCAGCCAGAGGGGACTAGGAAGGGAAAAATCAACAAAAAGCCTAAGAGCAGCTTGTAGGCTGAGAAAAAAAGGTAAATAAAGACAGGGGAAACTTTTTGAGAAGTAAATAGGTAGTCCACACAAAAACCATGGAAGAGACCTGTTTTCCTTTTAACTGTAAAGTAAGAGCCCTAACGCCTCCCCAAATTCCTTTTCCATCAAAGTAAAAAGATACAAGTTTTGTGGTAAATGAAAGAGAAAACATCTCATTTGGACTGAAACAGTTGAAAACTAGAAAGCTGTACTGCAAAAGTATATGAGATTGCTTGATAAAGCACATGGCGTACCATAAAAGATCAAAATTAGTCTTCTCATGAATTTTTCTTTTGATGCTCATAATCATCTGTTGACCCTTGTTTTATTTTACTTTTTCTCCAGTTAGATGAGTAGTATTTTATACTAAAGGTTTACACTGAAGGTGCCAATGGTGGGATCCCCTACCAAGTGATCACTTAAATAACAACTAACCTCCTGTTTTTGAAGCACAGGCAATAGCCCAGCCTTGTGCTTTTCTCTAAGGAACTCTGTTGGAATATGAAAGTTCTTCATGCCACTGGAAAGTGAAGGGGCTGCAGCTGAAAATCCAGTGCGGCAGCAAGTCTTCTGAAGTTTTAGAAGTTGAATTACTGAACATGGTTACTTTCTGGATAATTGTATAAAGCTGATGTAATGGGTTGCTTTTGCTCTGATTGCTTTCCAAATTCTATCCAAGTGAATTCACAGCCGATGGTTTTTCAAAGCAGAGTAAGGACCGATTAGCTGGCTCACATAAAATAAAACCTTTAAAAGACAGAAAAATGAAATAGTTCCACGGCTTCACAAAAAGTTATACATATTTGCAAAGCACCCAGTAATTCTGATAGCAAATATCTTTTTCTCCTCCTCTGATTGGCTTCATTGTGGTGCTTATAACATATTTACCATTTCCTATTAGTCAATATCACCTCTTTTATGCAGTCTCTCAACTCTGACTTTACGATGTTCAGAATAGTAAATGTTATTGGCAGAAAAAAATGTCATGAGAAAATTGCTTTGTCATAAGATTCTCAGTCTTGTAAAAGGTACAGTTTAAATATTTCTTCTGCCAGGAATTGTTTAGACAATTAAGCATTAGTGACATACTGGGAAAACTCTGCCTGTGTTGTGTTTGCAGAAATCTTTTCTCGGGAAGTTTTTTTGTTTTATGTTCTTTGTTGATACACCATATGTATACCACTGAACTTAAATCAGAGCAAAACCAATGAGAGTGTCAACAGTATGACAGTTGCTTTTGGACTGAAGCATTTCTGATCAAGAATAGACTAAGTGGGGCACCTGGGTGGCTCAGTGGGTTGAAGCCTCTACCTTCATCTCAGGTCATGATCTCAGGGTCCTGGGATCAAGCCCCACATTGGGCTCTCTGCTTAGCGGGGAGCCTGCTTCCCCCCCCCCCCCACCTGCCTCTCTGCCTACTTGTGATCTCTGTCTGTCAAATAAATAAATAAAATCTTAAAAAAAAAAAAAAAGGAATAGACTAAGCTAATATGGGAAGAACCTCACCATGACATACTCCAAATTCCAAGCAACAACGTAGGTGTTATTTCCATTTTACAAATAAGGAACCTGTGGTGAAGAAAGATTAAATAATTTGCCCAAGGTCCCAGTTTGTGTTGAAATCAGGGGTAGAACTCAGGTATGTCTGATTCAAAATTTTGTCTCTTTAGTCACCACACTTAAAATTTTGTTTCCTCAGTTCTACATATTTGGTAGAAATAAAGCCACTTTTCAGGTCATGATCTCAGGGTGCTAGGATGGAGCCCCCAAGTCCTTGGGCTCCCTCCTCAGTTGGGAGCCTGTTTTCCCTTCTCCCTCTGTCCCAAACCCTGCTCATGTTCTCTCTCTCTCTCTCTCAAATAAATAAATAAAATTTTAAAAGAAAAATAAAGCCACCTTTAGTCAAAGGGAATTGAAACTTTTAATAAATATTTTCCTAATCTGAGGAAACTGTCTTCCTAATCTGAAAACCGTTTTGGGACTAAAACTTTTACTATTTAAAAATAGTATATGCCATGAGTTTGTTTCATTGGGGATTAGCATCTCTGATACTCTCCATCTCCCTTTCCATTAATCTCACTCTTTGCAGACAGAAACCCTTTAGTTGCAATAGCCACCTCTTCTGGGGAGGGAGGTGAACTGTGTTTAATCCTCATTTCTTTTTTTTTTTTTTTAAAGATTTTATTTATTTATTTGACAGACAGAGATCACAAGTAGGCAGAGAGGCAGGCAGAGAGAGAGGAGGAAGCAGGCTCCCCACCAAGCAGAGAGCCCGATGTGGGGCTTGATCCCAGGACACTGAAATCATGACCTGAGCCAAAGGCAGAGGCTTAACCCACTGAGCCACCCAGGCGCCCCAATCCTCATTTCTTGAGGATGAGCTGCCCAAACTGATTTAGCTTCTCTCATTCAAGCCCCAGCTGCTCAGGAGCTCAGCTACGGTGGGAGCTGGTGAACCTGTTCACACAGGTCTCAGGCAAATATGCCATTTTCTCAAGAGCATTTTGATTCTGTGATATCTATTTTGAAATTTTTGCAAGTGTATCTTTAGCATTTTCTCCCAACTGAAGTGGCATCTTTTGTACATTCCACTCTATATTTTTAGTGTTTTTGAAAATTTTTGTTAGTTAAAATAAAAGCAACAGATTAGTGTAGGTGATGATTAGAAGTCGGTACTTGTTGTCTAGTTTCCCTGCCCAAGTGACTCTGGAAGAGTGGGAAAAGATGGCTTGGAAAATCACATTACAAAATATATTTTTAAATGACTAATTATAAACATTTTCTCCTTTTTGTGCCAGTTAATGTTAAAAAACAGCAGCGAGGTAACTCAATTTAGTTCAAAAGCCATTTTCTAAATAAGAATTAGCTGGGAACAGTGTTACATTAATAGACACTGCCAGCGGCTGGATTCTGCATACAAAACACTTGTTCATGTTTTCCTTGAACTCTTTTGATTGGGCCCAGCACTAAATTTATACTGAATGGGCTCAGTCTGGTCTTTGGCAAGCATCAGGGAGTAATGAATAGTGGAACATCGAAAGACTTAAATGCCCTGGCACAAGCCCTGTGTCAGTATGATGAGCTAACCAGAGCATTGTTCGATCAGAAGGCCTTGTGTCCCTTGGAAATAAAATCTTGGCCTGTGGACAGAGTTCTATGTACACACATTGAATTTCTGTCTTCCTGCTATGCTATTCCATTCATAATTAAACTTTGAAAGCGAAGTTCTGAAGAGGTTCTTGAATGCCTCTCTTCCTGGCAGGCGCAGAAATAAGTGGCTGATGTAAAAATGACATAGCCCAACCCTTTTATTGGGGAGCTCTCCAAAATTCACATCAAAGACTTGCAGAACAAACTCATTAAACTAGAGAGCAGTGTAGACATTCACTGTTTTCTCCTCCATAAAATGTCTTCCGTCTGAAAGCTGTGGTAATTTACCACAGATTTTTGCGATGGAATTTCTGATGTTCTGATCTTTTATGTTTACAGTTCCATCTGTAATTGTAGTGAAATGCCTAAATTTGTCTCAGTACATCCAAATTCTAAGAATGAATTGATCTTCTGAGTTTTTTTTTTTTTTTGCCTTGAAAGTAAAGAAAGGAAGAAAAATTAAGCCCTGATAATTGATTAAAACTATGACATTATAACTTGCCTTTCCATTCTAACTAATTCTTTTTTTTTTTTTTTTTTTTTTAAGTTTTTTTTTTTTTTTTTTTTTTCAAGATTTTATTTATTTATTTGTAAGAGACAGAGAGAGAGTGAGAGCAAGCACAGGCAGACAGAGTGGAAGGCAGAGTCAGAGGGAGAAGCAGGCTCCCTGCGGAGCAAGGAGCCCGATGTGGGACTCGATCCCAGGACGCTGGGATCATGACCTGAGCCAAAGGCAGCTGCTTAACCAACTGAGCCACCCAGGCATCCCCCATTCTAACTAATTCTTAAAAACAGGACAAAAATTCTGTAATCAGAGCCTGCCAGAAAATACCTGAAAAAAACAGGAATAGAAGCTATTTTAGCTGATTTTGTAAATTATCGAGAAGAGCCTCCTAAGAAGTCCTATTCAAGTATATTTTAGTTCTGTGTTATAAAACCAGACTCCTAGTAGGGTATAAGCAGCTCAGTAAGAGCATCGCAAAGCTGCATTATGTAAATATTAAAAATCTGAGGATTTATTATAAATTTGTTTTGAAATACTTAAAAATATAAGACAATTTCTCAGATTTGCTTAAAAAACAGGCTGAAGTGGAGAGGGGAGTTGGGGAGAAGTAGGTCAGCATATAAATGACATGAGATTGACAATGAGTTGGTCAGTGTCGATCTGGTGGTCATTCATATATGAATGTTCACTATACTACTTCCTCTACTTTTCTACATGTTTGAGATTTTTCATAATAAAAAAGTTAAAAAATAATTTCTCGTGGTTCAGAATGGTTTCATAGAATGAAATATCTTCTTGCTAAAGAATCCAAAAATCTAAGACATTTTTAAAAACTTAAAAATTTTTATGATATGCATTTGTATTTATATTTTTATATATAAATTTATATAAATACTTATATAAATTTATATAATATATCTATAATTCATATAATTTATATATAAAAATTTATATTATAATTATAATTTATAATTTATATTTATATATTTATATATCTATGATATATAAATAATTAATTTTTCTTTCCATGGTTGTATTTAGAATGATAGTGTAGATGTGAATATAAAAGTCATGTTACAAATAGTGTCTTAACTGAAATGCAGGAGTCCTTGACATAATTAGGATAGTTCAATTAGTCTCTATTTAGGTTATGCACAGATGAATAATCTTCCAAAAAACACTATTAAATTGTAACACAAGCAATAAACCCATACCAGGCATAATCTGCTCTCCATAAAGTAATTAAGAAAATGGTGCATTTTTATGGTTATGACTTATACTATTGTGGACATGGAAAGTTTTGGCTGACTGACTCTCAGTTAAGATAATGAAAGATGGTCTAGATGCTGAAAGTAACTAAGTGTGTTGATGTCTATATCACATAATAAACTATTTTATACTTCATTTTTGTTTGGCTTAGTTTGACCACTAATCAACTACATTAGAGTTCAGGTGTTTTTGTTTTTTAGATTGTATTTATTTGACAGAGTGAGAGAGAGAGAGAACACAAGCAAGGGAGGTGGGAGAGTGAGAAGCAGGCTCCTCGCTGAGCAGGGAGCCTGAAGGGGACTTGATCCTGGGACACTGGGATCATGACCTGAGCTGAAGGCGATGTGACTTGTAACTGACTGAGCCACCTAGGCGCCCCCTAGAGTTCAGTTTTTTAATACTGTGTTTATAGTGTTACCTAACTGGAGAATAAGCAAATTTTGGTGAATTCCCAGTATGAAAACTTTACTCCAGCAGGACTGTTGATTTGGTGTCAGAGGCAAAGGAAACATCGGGGAGACACCAGTGACTCTCACGTGAGCATGATGAGGCTTTGACGAGTGTGATCTGGTGCTGCTCTTCAACTCATATTTGTTTAGTTCCTACTAAAAGTTTACTAAGTGTGTAGGAGAACCATTGGTGAATAAGATAGGCAAATTTCCTGCTTTCGCGAAGCTTTTGTTTTAGGGGTTGTGGGTAGATAAATAAGAAACCTATCATACAGTGTAAAATTTTGTTTGGGGAATTAGAGTAGCATGATGTGATAGAAGTATGGGGTCTTGAGGGAGTGGCATCTATGCAGGTTTAATTTTTAAACCGAGATCTGAATGTCACAAAGAGGCAGTCATGCAAAGGTGACTGGCTTAGTTCTTTGTGTTAAAAACTAAAATCTTAAGACTCTCCCTCACTTTCATAGTGGTAGGGTTTTATCCAAATGATATGTGTACTTTGATTTTACTTGACCAATCAGAGGAGTGTTTAAAATATCCCAGAGAAGTGCATTGAATCCACACCAGTCTGTCATTCATTAATATATTGTAAGCTGGCTTTCCTTCTCTTATACTGCAGGGCTCTGTAACTTGTAGTACAAAACTCAAAACAGGATACTTAGGTTTGGCTTGCTTCTCTTGGCCTTCCAGTCATTGCTGCAGGGCCTGCCCTTTCACCCCAAACCTTCATACTGCCTTCTCGTTGCTCAGACAGCTCCTTATTTCCTGTTCTCTTCCATGCTAATTGGCTATCCAGATATGTTGTAGGTGCTGCCTAAACCCTTATGCCCCAAATAAGGGAGAACTATCTTGTTGTCTTCTATCTCCTTGAGGCCAAACTCTCATTCTTCCAGAGGTTACTTCTGGATAATCTAAAGTCCAAATCTGGGCCATATGTGAATGTAAGAAAGCTTAACTCCTGTCTCCTCCTCTGTCTTCCACTCCACTCCCCCATGCTCTTGATCATGTTCTCTCCCTTTAGGGTAACCTCAGTACATTTTTCTGGGGGTCTTTTGGGACAGTGCCCACAGCTTTGGTGTTAACTTTGGACTGCCACTGCAGACATTCTGGAAATAATGGGCCTTGTAATAGTAGGGTTGTTCTGTGTGGGTAACTGTCTAAATTAAGTGCTGTTCCTGCTCATGTCTGAAAAACACTGTATTTTCCATTTGCGCAAGAGCAATGTTATTGATAATGAATTAATGGCTTCTTCCCGAGTTGAAAAATTGCTTTGCTAGTGTTTCATGTGTGGGATCTCCATGCCTAAATAAATTGTTGCTTCAGCACCTATAAAAAAGGATGACTGACATTTAAAAGCAAAATCAGATAGGATATTTTGCATTTAGGTAATCAATCACATTCTTTTGACCCCTTTAACTTTATGATATTGCTAACAAGCTTAACAGTTTTAGAATACTGAGTCTATATTGAGGAAGATAACTAGATTGATATGGTAATCAAGCTGTTTAAACAGACCCAGAACATTTTTCAGCTCTTAAGATTTTAAATTTTAAAAAACCAATTTTATCTATATTTTTTAAAGTTATGTTTTGCCATAGACAGTATGCCCATGTTCAGCATTGATTTTACCTGTCTAGGATATTGATTTATTAGTTTTTCTTATTTCTAAGAAGACAGTTCTCTTCATAAAATTCCCAACTTCTTTTCAAACAATTGAATTTGTGTCATTTTGTTCTGACATCTGACTTAAAGGTGAAAACTCTATGAATGATGCCATTTATCATCACATCAGCGCTTATTGTGAATAAAATGTAACTACATTTGCCATTTATTACCTCTGGCTTAATATTAGCAGTGATAAATGATACATAAAAATTCCCAACATATAATATGTTCCTTTTCTTTTTAAGGATTTTATTTGTTTATTTGACAGGGAGAGAGAGAGGGAATACAAGCAGGGGGAGTGGTAGAAGCAGGCTCCCTGATGAGCAGGGAGCCCTAGGGAGGGCTCGATCCCAGGACCCTGAGATCATGACCTGAGCCGAAGGCAGACACTTAACGACTGAGCCACCCAGGCACCCCAAATAATATGTTCCTAATACAACAAATATTATTAAGATTTGTTGAAGTAACAGGAAAAGGATCTCATTTGTCAGGAGATAATCAAATCAGTCAGATACTAGATAGCATTTTGTTAATGTGAGTAGTTGATATTTTTCTAAATAGAATGTTGGGTTAAGGCTGGAAGAGACTTCTGTTCTCTAACTTCTTTGTTAATAGCTTGTGAAAATAACATATTTATATTTTACATAGCTTGAGTTTTCACACATAATGGGCATAAATACTGTCTCCTCCTCTTTATAACAGTATGGTAAAGGTTAAACAAATACCATGTATTAAGTGAGAAAGCATCTGATGTTTTCACTGATTTCTGTTCCCCATTCTTTCTTCATTTTCATACTACAGGTAAACAACTTTGCCATCTGCTGGTATTTATAAAAGTAACTTAGAGATATAAAGCAGGATTCTGAGCACATGTAAAACACTATTAATAGGAAAAAAAAATACATATCCTCCTGTCCCCCAAGTATAAAGATACAACATACTATGATTTTTAAATGAATGTCATAAATAACACATTTGCTTTCTATAAGGACTCACTTATATATAAAATAGAAAAGCTAGATATAATCACTTAACAGATTTGGCCAAAGAAGCAAGTTTTTTTTTCCTCCCTGTGTTGACTGGTAGCATTGCTTCCCAATCAATTTTGAAGTGCTCCGATAAAACTCATAAGCAATAGGCAGGCCGAGATGAACTTTCGGTTGACTTTTTGAAAGAGGCCTCTCACTGATTTACTTACTTGTACCCTTGCTTCTATCGATTTTGATGGGAGCCTTTCCAAAAGTAAGCTTTTAAAGTCATTTTCATTTTTGTTTCAATTTCCATAGGTTCCTAACCATAGCAAATCATATAATAATTAGTCCCCAGAAATGGTTTAGAACAGTGACTCTTCACATCTTCAGAGCAGAATATGAACACCCATCCAGATTTTGAAAGTAATGTATTTCCAGTTACAGGAGCAAGTTTATGGTTTTTGTTTGTGTTATTTCACCTCAAGACCCATTTTATATGTGAATGAGAAAATTCTAAATATTTATTGTTCACAGGAACATGCAAAACAGAGTTTAGAAATAGTTTTGGTATTCTTTAAAGATCAAGGAGAGAAGGAGAATGAGTGAGCAGGGAGAGGTTTCCCGGATTTTTCTCCAAATTGCACATACTGTTTACACAGTGTTATATGCTTGTCCTGCTGGCATTTGTATTGTGGAAGCATGAGCATATAATAGTTGCTTCTCTCAGAACCACTGAGTTTGCCAGGATTTGGACAAGTTTCTGGTTATAAGATACACAGAGATACGTAATTAATTTTGACCATTTTATCAGATGATTTCGTAACTTGTTTGTGTAGAAGAGCTTTTCCCTTGTGTTTTGCTCTTGCTTCTTGATGAACTAACTGGTCGCAGGGAGCTTAATTTGCACAAAATAATGACTGAAAAAGCACATGCTGCTGAGTGCCAGAGATTGTGTTTTATACCTGCACTCTAGTAATTGTTGTAAGTGTATGAGCCCAAGACTCTGGACCACACGGCTCCCAGGCAGCATACTATGTACATTTTGTTGTTTAAACCACTGACTTTATGCTGTCGTTTGGCACACTGAGTGATTGAGGAACTACAGAGGGGAATATGGACAGCTAAAATTAAGGATTATAGTACATGCAGATGTAGTCTGTCTCTAGCGTCCTGAATCTGTGGCTTTCTAAGTACCTGATGGCTTTGATTTTTTAAAAATCGTGCTCGTTTCTTTCCACATTATCATACATTTACATTACATCTTGAAATAAAGTTAGGCATTAGAATAAAACATAGACACCCTACTGAGTTAAAGATTTTAAATCTTATTCTATTGTCCTTACCCTTAGACAGATCCACCCACTTAACTCTCAGGTCTGCATATAATCATTGCAAATATAAATGCACTAAAATTACCAAATCAGAAGATGTTAAAAACTGTCAGTGTGGGATTGTGAACTTGAATGGGAGTAAAGGAAATTATTCTAAGACGCTAAGACGCTAAACACAGTGTGATATAATATTTTTTCATTGGTGACCCCTAGGGAATATCTGGCAGTGTAAATTGCCTTTTCAGCTTTTGGGTACATTTCAAGATGAGTTCCTTATTAGAAATTCAAAAGAAATCTTCTTTAGTAATCATTTTAATGCTCCACATCAGTAGATTCAACTTTGTGTCCTCGTAAAGTTTTGCTTTTCCCTAGTAAATTACAGGCAAAACGCCGTGGGGCCTGGTGCAGGACCAAGTTTTCCTTTACAACTCAAAGGGGCAGTAGTTCCAGGGGAAGGAAGAGAACGGTCTGGGCTGAGCTTCCGTCTTTTATTTTTTAAAGTGGATTAAGCTTTTTAGTGAGATTATTATCATAAAAATTGATATTGGGATATAAAATACAGAAAAAGGGATATTTTTCAATGGGGGAAATATTTGCCACTTTTAACAAATAATAAATACCGAATTTTAAGTGACTCTCCCTTCTAGGGAGAATGTCATGTATACTGTGCAGTATACATGACCCATGGTATGGGGAGGAGAGTGTGTGTGAAGAGGTCTGTGTGTGTCAGATTAAAAATTATTAAATATTTTATCATTTGTCTAAGTAAATGGTTTAGAAATGTTTTAATCCCCTCTCCATTGCTGATTCTCTCCACATAATTATCTCACAGATTTATTATATACTTATTTACTTTGAGAATTGAAGAGAGCCTACTCTAGTTCCTCAATTCATCTTTTTTTCTTTAAAACAAAAGAAAAATAATCAAATTTTCTATAATATGTAACACATCTTAACAGTATGTACAAATCCAGTACTTACTGCTTGTTTTCATTTTCTTCCCTTTGGGAACCATTCATCCCTCAGGTATGTAATTGAAAAGACCTGTTTGTGTACTCATTTAGGAGAAAGCCTTTAATGAGACCTTTAAATGTTTCTTGGCAATGAAAAGAAAACAACTCCAAATTCTGTAAATTTCATATTTATGTAAATACAGACCCACTCAGCTCCAGCTTTGGATTTTCAAAGCCAACTGTTGGTCTCATGTAGCTATTGTCATTGTGAATAACTTTCTCTGCCATGTGAGAGTCATTAGGAAAAGTCCAGATATGGACTGGTCCAAGTGTACAAGGTGGGCCTTTGTAGAGATGTTCTCTGATCTTTCATGGCAAAAAAAGATGCTGATTCATTTTGTTGGGACATTCAATTAAGTTTTAGTATGTAAAGGAATATATGGAACTAATTTTGTCTGAAGTCACAATTTTTCTCAGCCTAGCAGATTGCTGGAGGGTGCCAAAACTATTGCCATAATATAAACATAGCAGGGAGATTGTGTTTTCTGGACAGAAGAGTTTGACGCATAAATTAACTAAAGAAAACAAGTTGTTGTAGTTGTTTTCTGCTGTTACTAAAATTAAATAATTTATTTTGCTACCGACATATTATTCTGATCTAAAACATAATGTAAGGATTAGAGTTTATTAAAAATCTACAAGAATTCTTATATGTACCTCAGTTTAACTGAAGTGCATTTAGGCAAAGTGTACATTTCAGGAATTCACAAATTAATTAAAAATTCACATCTATAAGTGGTAGTCCATCTCTTGGGGGCCTGCTGTGTGCTAAGCCCTGCTTTAGGCAAGTACGTGGGGTACACGTTTTGTGAATAAGTAGTGGAGATGTAGCATAAAGAGTGGGAGAAAAAGCATAGAGCCTGGTGCCCGTCCTCAGGAACAACCTGATTCTAGAAGAAGCAAAGTTTGTATAAAACAAACTGCAGAGCAGCAAGTAATGAGAACATGCAATAAAGTGTCAGAGTGGGTGGCATATTAAAGGAAAAATAAAGGCAGACAGACTTCCTTTCTAAATGAAATTGTATGCAAAATGCCAACATAGAAAACAGAGGAATGTGGGGGTTTTTGTACTACTAATTTTGTCATACAAGTTCAGATGTACGTGTTTACTCAAGAAGTTATTAAAAAAGCAAGGGTATTTAAATGAACCAAAAAATTTAAATAAGTAGTGAAGGGGTTGGTCTATAGTAAGGACCCAAGAAATGTTAATTACTCCTGGTATTGCTGTTAGTTTTAAATTCTGTGCTTTGGGTAGCAGTTACAATACAGCATTAGCCTCCACTTTCTACTTATTTTTGTATATTGTTCAGGTTGCACATTTCAGAGAAAAATCTTGACTCACAGTTAAGTAGTTTTACATGAAGGTTTTGTTTGGTTTTCATTGCTTACTTTGCTAATATCACATTATGGTAGTTTTCAGTTAAATCTCCATGGCAAGAGAAGAAATTGTTTTAAACAGAGCCCTCCTTGCAATAGGAGCAAAAAGCAAAACTTGGTGGCACAGTTTTATTCATTGGTTTCTTTACTATACAAAGAAAAGTGTGTGTGTGTGTGTGGTGTTAATGTGTAGCAACCTACAAAATAGAACCAAACATTTGAAAACCCCTTAAGAAACCCTCATGTAGGGGCGCTTGGGTGACTCAGTGGGTTAAAGCCTCTGCCTTCGGCTCTGGTCATGATCCCAGGGTCCTGGTATTGAGCCCCACATCGGGCTCTCTGCTCAGCTGGGAATCTGCTTCCACCTCTCTCTCTCAGCCTGCCTCTCTGCCTACTTGTGATCTCTGTCTATCAAATAAATAAATAAAATATTAAAAAAAAAAAAAGAAAAAGAAAGAAAGAAAGAAACCCTCATGTAATACAAACTGAGTAAGGTATGCAGTTTTGAGAAGCCCCTAGTGTGTCTTATAAGACCCAGGACAACAGACTGCAGCACACAGGTCAAATCTAGCTTACCACCCGTGAGCTAAACTGGCCCAAAGCCAGAAGTTGCTTTTACCTTTTCAGTCATTGGAAAAATAAATCATAAGAAGAATTTATCATCGTGGGAAAATTTTGGAGGCTGAACCATCAGGACTTGGATGAATTTGGATGTAGAGACAGTGAACTAGAAGGAGATGTCCCTAAGGCTATTTGGTTTGGGTTTTTCATTCAGGATGAAGAGTAGTACCATTCTCTGAGCTAGGCAATCCGGGTGAAGGTCTGTCAAGAGTTCAGTCTTCAGCGTGTGGAATTGGTGTTGCCTGTAGGCATTTATCTGAAGCATTCTGTGAGTGGTCTGCATATGAGTGGATTATGTGTATGTCTGTGGTAGTCACCTGTGGATAGATGCTGCTTTAGAATCCTGATGTGGTGTGGAAACCAGAAATCGCTTATAGATTGAGAAGGGCAAAGGGCCTCAGACCAAGCTTGAAGGGATGTCTTTTCATGATTGCATGGAAGAGAAAGAGCCTGGAAAGAATGGAGGGCAGGGAGAAGAGAGAGTTGTTTGGTAGAAGTCAAAGAAGATTGTCAAGGGAATGATAATGCTTCAGAGAAGTAAGTCTACAGACAGGGAGTAAGGAGTGTCTGTGGAGTTGTGATGTGAATGTCTTTGGTGTCTAGAGTAAAAAATGTTTTGATGAGGCAATGAGAATAGAATCCCTAAATTGTTGTTTTATTGAAGTTATTTATGTCTTTAACTTTATTAGTTCTAAAGAAAACCTTCATTCCCAGGTGTGATCTTTTTATTATTCATTCGATCTCCAACTTTACAATGGCAGTTAATTAAAAAATAGCATTCACTTAAAAGAAATTTGCTTCATAGAAAATTTTGATTGAAAATATCTATTTCCCATCACTACTTAAATATAACCCAGATTATATATCAAATCCCCTTTAATAAAAAACGGTAATAATGAAAAAAAGGTTATTGTTGCAACATTCAAAGTGACTAAAAACAAAACTGGTGACTCATGGGAAATACTACATTGCTCATAGGCCTTGTCAATTTCTAGCCAACTTAATTGTATTAATTCAGTTTAGTAGAGAACGCCTTCCTCCCTCACCCAGATTTCTTCTGTATGTGGCTGAAGGAGACTGTATTACTAAAGGAAGTTTGGAAAATGGGAAGGCTGGGACGGGACAGAAGAAAATCCGGGTTATGCATTTTGTTTATAGACCTTTGGTGAGGATTTTCCTTATATGGTTTGCATCTCTATTTGCTTTTCTCATGTGTTCTTATTTTGTTATAATAGGTTACAATGTGCACTTGGACAGACACTGTACCTGTCACTCTGGGGTTCTTTGACAGCACACACTGAGATGGAGGTCAGGGTCTAAGGTTTTTATCAGGGATCAGCTCCCGTGAAAGGACATAGGCAGGAAGAAGGATTGGGCAGAGGCAAAGCTCATACTGTGATGCAGGCACAGCACGGTCTTGGCCAGCCCTGCAGAGTTCCGTCACCAGCATTCGCAGGTTCAGGGCTGAATGGGTGGTTCTTTCTGTCGCCTCCTTGCTCAGCCACAATTGCAGGCAGCGCTGCAGGACGGTCAGCCCTGTGGTAGAGGTCAGCAGCTGAGGCTGGCGCTGCCCATACCCCAAACTTGGCAGCAAGCCCCTTGCCAGAAGGAGGATCTGAGCAGCACATCTTACCTCTAACATCACTATCATGTGATTACCTACATATTTAAATCCAATGTTTTGTTTACATTTATAGTGGTTTGAAATTCTTTATGTTATAAGCAACTACAGCCACTCACATTGTTCAAACTGTCAGGGACTTCACTGGCTCATGTAAACAGAGGCCCAGAGGTCAGGTGGGCTTCCCAGTTCCCCTAATCCAGCAGCTTCCGCTCCACTCTCTGGGATTCTCCCCTTGTCATCTTCAGCACACCAAAAGCTTTTCCCCTCTGACTGACCTCTGCTGGTAGCAGAGTAGCAAAGAGGCCAGGGAAATCCCCTCTGCAAACCACTCTGCCCTGGGCAGGAAGGAGCATCTGCTGTGAGAGCTCAGGCCCGGTCCTGGGAGTGCTCCACTGTGCTTGGAGCACCAGCATATGCTGGAGCAGAGTCCAGGGGGAGCCGTAGAGAAGACTGACTGACTTAGTCGTGGCCTGTTGCGGGGGCCAAAGAGCAAAGAAAAATGAATAAAACTGGGATATAGGAATTGTAAGTGTTAATATATTTATCCACTTAACAAGTTCCCAGTCACATCTGGGACACCTATTGTATAGATAGGAAGTAGAGGCTATAAAATTTCATTTTCTTGGCGATTTTATTGGAGTTTTTATAAAACACCAGCATTTGATTTCTCTGCCTTTACTAAGTGGTTGAGATTGCAGACTGACACTTATTAATTATACCAGATTTCTGGTTTTAATTAGAGAATGTCTTCTGAGACTAAACCTTTTTACCATTAGGCTGTTTGAAACCTATGAGATAAAAAGGGAGAGTTCTTTCAGAAAATTATTTACATGATTTTAATTAATGATTATAATCTCCATGGTCATTTTTGCAAAAGAGCATTTAATCCCTTAACCAGTTTTCATGATTTGCATTTTGCAAAAACATGTCGGCCCTGCAGGCTTATTATCTGAGTTGTGTTTTTTTCCAGATGAAACTTATTTTGGGTGAGTTTTATTTTGCTACTGCTCCGAGCCCCGTTTCATACCTTAACACCTGTTTCTCATGCAGAGCAAACCGATTGGTAGAAAAGTAAAGTTTGCTTCCTTTTGCCAAGACAGAACATAGCCCTTGGCAAGGTTACCTTTGAAAACAGTTTTTCATGCAGAGACCGTATACAAGTAGCATTGCTGTTGCCAAGATCCTCTGACTAATGAAGGGTCGGAGGGATGGTGTATTCTCTCATTGCTTGCGGCACGTATATGTAGCATTTCTTCTGAGAAAAGGCACTCTAGCGTTTCAAACAGAAGCTAGAAGTTTAACCTTCCAGGAGGAAGGTCACTGTTAGTTTTTATTGATAACACAGAAGAAAGCCACTTTATAAGAATATGAAAGATAAATTCTTTGCTAAGTAAAAACGATTAAACACAGTGAGTTTCCTACCTTTCTTATGAAAATCAGGCTGAAACTATTTTCCATTTCCAAAGTTGCTTTCCCCCCCCTTCCCTAGCTGAGATGTCAGTCAGATCCTTCATATTGATGATACTAAGCACTGGTCTCCAAACTATGGAAGCTTGGTCAGGATTCAAGGTCCAGGTCTCTGCATATGGCCGCCTGCTCTGTTTTGTTTCGTGCAATTATGCCATCCATATTTTTGTTTATGTGTAATCTTATTTTATGAGAACATTTACATTTCCAGTATGCTTTAAGCTATCCATAGTTTAATGGTTTCATAAACTCTGAGACTGATGTTTTGTTTCACAAGTGGGAAGATCCTAAAGAGCAATGTTTTGTGGGTATGTATGGAACTGGGGAAGGAATAGAAAATGTTTATTCCTATGTGCATGATCAAAATAGCTGTTGCCTTAATATGTGTGTGGGGAGGGGGTGATTTCTGAGCTGAAGGTGAGAGGGAAGCTATGGAGAGGGGGGTCTAGTGTTTCTTGCTTTATTTTCCTCTTGCAGTCCTTACGTGAATATTTGCAACCATTTACAGATTTTTCATATTTGATACCTTCTTAAACATTATTATGGGATTATGTTTTCTATTGTTTTTCCTTGTATCGCCTCCCAACTTCAGTCACAGGCAAAGACCAATTAATGCATTACTTCCAAAAATTTCAGCAGTACTGATGTGCAACGTTGCCTTCCTGAACAAATGCAAATAGCTGACTGACAAGTGCGATATTTCTTTAAATAACAAATTTTATTATCCAGATACTCCTGAAAGCCTCTACTTCCTGCTAGGCTCTGCAAGAATTCAACTATTTTCACTTTTGTTCCACAATATTTTCTTATTACTTTTGGCCAAGATAAAACTGATCTGTTTATCAAAGGCTGGGAAATAAATTTTACAAAAGAGACTAGAGACAAAACAATGATGCTATCATTACACTCTTTTTGTTTCCATTATTGCTATTATTCTGATGTTTTACAAATAGGAATTTATAGATCACTCTGAGCTGTCATGGCAGTTCATGTTCAGAGAGCACATTGCAGATTGTGAAGGAATATGCCTGAAATTGGAGAGAAGAGGAATGCCTGGGTGGCTCAGTTGGTTAAATGTCAACTCTTGGTTTTGGCTCAGGTCGTGATCTCAGGGTTGTGAGATTGAGCCCCATGTTGGGCTCCATGCTGAGCAGGGAGTCTGCTTCTCTTCCTCTGTCTCTCTGCCCCTCCCCTTGCTTGTGCTCACGCTCTCTCTCTCAAATAAATAAAATATTTTTTAAAAAATTAAAAATATCTGGAAGTAAAAACTTGAAATAAGTAGAAGAAATCACTACTATGTGGAATTTTGTCTACTGTGAAACAGGCAGCATAGTCAGGTGGCTCCTGTGCACTTGTCTTTGGGTGGAAATTTCTAGAGTAACAATGAGAACAACTGACATATATCAAGCATTTAATATGTGTCAGGCATTATTTTAGACACTTACTGATAATGCTAAGTAATTTAATTTTCACAACAATGTTGTGTGGTTTATCACTGTTCTAGAATTGAGAAATCAGACATCACTTGTCAGGAAGTTACCAAGGTGAGATTTGAGCCAGGCAGTGTGAGTCTGCAGGAGGGGATGGAACCACTGTTCTTGCCACGTGTCAGCAGTAGAAATAGTGTTTTGATACCAGAGGGGACTGGCTCTGAGACATCGAGTATCATTTCCAAGGTCAGATGTTAGGGATAGAGGTGGAATAGAGTTGAGACTGTGGGCTTCCTGGTTTTAGGTTTTCTCACCCTCTGGGGCTCTCCTCTGGTAACAGTTTTGGAGATCTGTTGTACTAGAAAGCCTCTTTCCTCAAGGTATGTCTAGGATTGAGAGTTGGCCTTAAGCTTTTTCTTCTTGAGGAAGTTACAGCCCAGAGAGTGTTGGAGTTTAAGCAGGTAGAGTAGAAAGTTACTTGGAGAGGCAAGAAAGGAAGTGGAAGTTGGATGGGTACAGATGGAGCAGGGTCTGGGGCAATGTCTTGGACATCATTCGCCAGGCAAAGCTTGAGTCCTGTCTGAACACAGAATTATAGGGAGACCCTGTGACTGTCACATGATTTTTATCTTAGAGGAGGTAATCTTAGCAGGCAGGACCCTAACTTCTCAAAATGCAAGTGTTGTGTGACATGACATTTGCTTTGTGACTCTGCTGATTCCAGATTTTGCCTCTCCTAACAGAGTGGATGATTTCTTCTTAGCAGAATGGGAAATGCAGGTCCCTGTTGAAATTTAAGAATTGTTTCCTGATTCCAATTTGTTTAGAGACTTTTAATGGCAGAAGAAAATTCTACTGTCACTATAGACAGGCCAGACCATTATCTTTTTTTATTTCTGTGAGAAAATCAAGTTTTAACTGTAGTTAGGCTTTTATTTTTATTTTATTTTTCAAGTTTTTATTTAAATTCCGGTTAGTGGAATTCCAGTTTTATTTAAATACCAGTTAGTGATTCATCACCTATATATAACAGCCATGCTCATCACAAGTGCCCTCCTTAATCCCCATCACCCATTTAGCCCATTCCCCACCTACCTCCCCTCCGGCATCCCTCAGTTTGTTCTCTATAGTTAGGAGTCTTTTTGGTTCCACTCCCTCTCTTCCCCCCCCAACCCCTTCCCTTATGTTCATCTCTTTTGTTTCTTAAATTTCACATATGAGTGAAATCATATGGTATTTGTCTTTCTCCAACTTACTTATTTCATTTAGCATAATCTACTCTAGCTCCATCCATGTCATTGCAAATGGCAAAATTTCATTCTTTTTGATGGATGAATAATATTCCATTACATTATATGCCACATCTCCTTTATCCATTCATCAGTTGATGGACATCTGGGCTCTTTCCATAATTTGGCTATTGTTGACAATACTGCTGTCAACATCGGGGTACCCCTTCCCATCAGTATTTTTGTATCCTTTGTATAAATACTTAGTAGTGCATTCGCTGGGCTGTAGGGGTGTTCTATTTTTAACTTTTTGAGGAACCTCCACGCTGTTTTCCACAGTACCTGTACCAATTTACATTCCCTCTGTAAGAAGATTCCCCTTTCTCCGCATCCTCACCAACACCTATTGTTACCCGTGTTGTTAATTTCAGCCTTTCTGACAGGTGTGAGGTGATATTGTATTTTTGATTTGTATTTCCCTGTGATGAAATACATCACCTTTTCATGTGTCTGTTAGCCAACTAGATGTCTTCTTTGGAAAAATGTCTATTCATGTGCCCTGCTCATTTCTTAACTAGATTATTTGCCTTTTGAGTGTTGAGTTGTGTAAGTTCCTTATAGATTACGGATACTAACCCCTTTCCAGATATGTCATTTGCAAATATCTTCTCCCATTCTCTAGGTTGCCTTTTAGTTTTGTTGATCATTTCCTTCTCTATGCAGAAGCTAATTTTGATGAGGTCCCAAGTATTTATTTTTTGCTTTTGTTTTCCTTTAGGCTTTCATTTTTAAAAGTATCTCTTATTAAGTTAAATTTATCTGGTTTCAGTTTTTCTCTAAGGTATTTACTTTAAATCCTGTTCATTTCCGTGAGCCATACGTCCAGTGTCACAAGGGTGCACTGAATAAATCAAGTGCCTACAGACAGTAGAGGGTGGTGTTCAATCCTATACAAAAGTGCTGTGTAATATAGAAATACTACACTTAATATCTGCTTCCCTGCCTTGTTTCTTAATTGGATCTGTGCTCTAGGGGGCATTAGGTTGAAGTGAACAACAATGTAGAAACAACATTGCATTCCTGAAGCCAAGTCAATTAATCACACAATGCATTTCAAAGGAGTTACTTCTAAGTAATTGTTGTGTAAATTAGGCCCATTGCAATTGCTGGGTAGTAAACAAGAGACAAGCCTGCTTTATGCAACCTAAAATACATCACAGGTTTGCCATTTCTAACCCCCCTGTGAGATAATCCTTAAAACCTCATTGCTTGCACCCACAAAATAACCATACAGTTTTTTATAACCACGTTGGTTATGTTTTCCCAGTGAGCCTATAATTACACATTTAACTTTCTCAAGCAGAGGTTAATAATAGTGGGATTTTTGAGTTTGGGGTTATTTTATTTTTCTCTAATGACTTTCTCTGGTCCTTGTATAATACAGAGGATTAAAATACAGGTAAAGAATGTCTTGTCTTCAATAGCATTGAAACTCTACCCTGTGGCTTTTATCACATCAAACAATATAAAATATATTATTTATATTTTATTTTCTCAATCAGGAGATAGTGATTATAACTTGAGACTTCCTGTTTTAGGCATATATCCAAAATTCCCAAAAGACCCTCACAGAGAGAGTTTCAGGATCACTTTGCCCTGTTACCGTACAAATGATTTTTCAGTTAAGTAGCCATACTCCGTAAAAGTTTCTTTGGGAAACACCCAGCTTTCTAAAAGTAAGTGTGTCCAGGAAGTACAATTCCTCCTGAACCAGCACTAACCATGTGAACTTTGCTGTTCACATTCCACCATCTTCCCAGAAATCAGATGTATTTGGCTTTGAATCTCTAAGGTAGCTTTCCTGAGAGTGTTATTCTTGATCAGTTGTAAATACAGCTCAAGCTCACCACTCCAGTGCAAAGGATGGGAGGGTGTGAGCCCAGAATGTTCTTAGCCATGGTTCTGAGTTGTGGCCAAAATGATTATGAGAGAATGAAGCCAGTGTAGAGAGAGAAGTCGAAAGAGACTCAGAGAAAGGGACTTTAATAATCCTACTTCCAGTCATTCCTGAATATACCTTACTTTTATGTGGAACCCAATTTATTGGCATTTCATTCAACCTACTTTTTTTTTTTTTTTTTTTTTTTGACTGAGTACAATATACTTTACTGATGATACATGACAAGGTAGGGCTCCCTAGGCCCCTTCCTTTTTTCAGGGATCTGGAATGAAAACTGTGGAGGTTGGGAGATTCTCAGCATTTTGTGGATGAATGTGGAGGTGGGTGGCAAGGACTCCCTGGCAGCTGAGGTACCTCTCTTCCTTTTGCTGGGGCTGGTAGTTCAGGGGGCTTTTACTCCTTGGAGGCCATGTGGACCATAGGTCCAGCATCCTGTTGCTGTAACCAAATTCATTGTCATACCAGGAAATGGGCTTGACCAAGTTGTCATTGAGAACAATGCTAAAAGTTACAGAAGACAACCTGGTCCTTGGTGTAACCCAAGATGCCTTTGAGGGGGCCCTCCAATGCCAGCTTCAACACCTCCTTGATGTCATCGTATTTGGCAGCTTCCTCTAGGCAGCAGATCGGATCCATTACTGACACGCTGTGGGTGGGAACATGGAAGGCCATGCCAATGAGCTTCCCATTAAGCTTAATGGATGACCTTGCCTACAGCCTTGGCAGCACCAGAGATGATGTTCTGGGCAACCTCTTGGCCATCATGCCACAACTTTCCAGAGAGAACATCCATGGTCTTCTTGGTGACAGTAATGGCATGGACTGTGGTCCATGATGCCAAAGTTGTGATGGATGACCTTGGTGAGAGGACCAAGGAAATAGTAGTGCAGGAGTCATTGCTGACAATTTTAAGAGAGTTGTCATACATATCATGGTTCACGCCCATCACAAACATGTGGGCATCAGCCAAAGGGGCAAAAGATGATGACCTTCTTGGCTCTACCCTTCATATGAGCCCCAGCCATCTCCATGGTGATAGAGACCCCAGTCGACATCACAACATACTGAGCACCAGCATCACTCCGTTTGATGTTGGCGAGATCTCGCTCCTAGAAGATAGAGGTGGGCTTTCCATTGAGGATAAGTTGCCCACTCTCAGCTTTTACTGTACTGTGCAATTTGCCATGCTTGCATGTAGTCCATGTAGTTCAGGTCAATGAAAGGGTCATTGATGGTGACAATATCCACTTTGCCAGCCCTGGTGGCTGGCACCCAAAATGGCCAAATCTGTTTATTCCAACCTTCACCTTTATCTTCATTCTCAGGGAGGTGGCTGGCACTGCACCAGAAGATGCAGCTGTCTGTTGAACTGGGAGGAGCAGGGAGCCTCATCTGACCTACTTCTAATTGAGTTTCCTTCACATTCAACAAGAGAGACCTGCTGGGTTAGGTGCATCTCCCCAAAGCTCCCATAGCACCTTCACAAAAACCTTTGTGATGACACTCTCCATATTGCATGGTATTTGTTTGTTTGTGTGAGGAGAGGTACTGTCTTCATTATTACTTAGTATCAAGTCTGGCAGTTAATGGGTTAACAGGTAAAAATTGGATAAAGAGTGCATGAATGAGCAGCCATAGAGCTTTCAGTGTCCTACTCTTTTTTTCGCAAGAAAAAGATTTAAATCTGCTTGATTTTGCTTATTATAAAACAGATAGAAACTGTAAAAATTTTCTTAGTAACCAATTTTTTCCAATAGTATTTCCATTACCATAAAATTGTAATAATGCACCCTCCTTTTTTTCTTACCTCTTTCCTAGCTAAAAATAGTTAACTTCTGGGGACTGGTTTCACGAGATTGACCTAATCCTCAGTAAGAATTTATATCTATGTTATTCTAAGTATAGAAGATACGTTCTAAATATAGCACTGAGTGCTTTCCATAATCAGGACCTTAACATGTTGGATTTAGGGGGAAACTTGCTTATGCTATAAAGCCTTGTTACCATTTTGTCATGGTCATCTGCTGAGCCTTCCAGATAGAACAGGTTACTTACTTATTTATTTTTCATTTTTGGTTATCTTTCATTTCCTCAGGTGTAATATTTTTTCATGATAGGTTTTGAATTCAATTTAGGCCCCTACAGATAATACCTTATAACTTGTAGTATTTAAATTCATGAGTAACATTTCTTTCATTTTACTTCTGTCTCAAGTCTTCATAGATGTTACAGAAAGTAAGCTGGTGTTAATAACTATTTAAAATACTGTTTTCTTCACCCCTTGTCTCCACTTTAGGTCTAAATTTCAAAACCAGTACAGTTCAGTCTTTATGCATTAAGTGTAGTTTCTCCGAGATTTGGTATTATTCATTGTAAGAGTATACACACTGAGTTTTTTATTTTTTGTTTTGTTCTCTTTACTTTGCCATTTAACCAGCTATTACTGTGAAATATCATTAAAATATAGGCTTGCTGGCATTCTAACTTTTGTAACTTGACATAGGACTTAAAGTGTTCTTCCTGAAGCAAAAATACTTGTAAGTGAAAAAAGGCTGTCATGAAATAAGCATATGTATTTCAATAATTTTATTGGCATGATCATGTATACCTTTATCTTTTTCACTTGAGATGGGGTCCTTTTATTTGTTTAATGACTCCATAACATCTTTCCACTAAAAGCAACATATTTCATGTCAAGAGAGCAGAGTGCACCTTAGCTTCCCTTTAGACATCTGAAGTGTTTCTAACGCAGAAGAGTTAATGAGGAATGAGTTAGAAAGTGTTGTTAGTGGTTGAAATCAAGCTATGGCTGCGGACTTCTTTGTCATACTTTCTGGAAGAGTTTCTGCAGATCGTGACAGTGTAACTGTTCGTGACTTCTTGTTACTCATGCTCGAATTTGTAGTAATAGTTCTCTCATGTACACAATGTATTGTGAGGATTTGGGGATGTTAGTAAGATTTGCTTTTTCATGTTCTTATCTCATTACATTTTGTTAAGTGAACTCTCTAAAACTTTAGCTAGGTTAAAGTATGAGGAGAAAAAAGATGATGGCGGGTTTTAGACAAGTTGAATCTCAGTTTATGTCTGGGTAGACAAGTGTTGCCGGCCTAAAGATTAATAATAAAGATCAGGACCTAATATGCCGTTGGGAGTCATTCAAGCAGAATGATATACCCATCGCTTAGACTAGGTGAGGTTACTCCATGCAAGGGAATTGAGGAAACCTCCAGCATTATGTTGGAAAGCTCTGAACAATCAGGATGATAGGAGAAGAAACAATCTGATGTTGCCCAAGAGGAGATGGTTTAATGTACGAGGTTATTTGGCAAATCTGGATATTGTGGAAGTTGTGTTAAGATGAGATTCTGATCTAGACTCTTGATTTAGGGAATCCTATGATAGGCAGTTTTACTGGAGCTATACTCTAAAATGTAGGGGATAGAAAGTGAATTATCATGTGCCAAGGAATCAATGAAAGATGAGACAGAAAGGACAGCAAGTTTAAATGATTTGGCCTGTAATCATGAAGGGAAGGGGAAAATGTGTGATAATGATTTCATAGGCAAAATAAGGGACATTCCTTTTAGAATTTGAGAAACACAGAGACAGAGAGAGGCTGATTGAGATTGGGAGAGAGGAGTGAGAGAAAAAATGGTTGGGTCTCAAAGGAGCAGGTAAGGGAATTTCTCCCATACCAACCAGTGCTCTTTATCCATCCGTCCATCCATATACCAGCTGGGTATCCTGCAGTTCAACTCAGTTCTGACACTGTTGACCCAGAGGGAGCCTCTGATCCCATAAATTAGGGACTCGGTCTCACGAGACTGCCCTCCACTTGAGATGCCAGTTGTAAGCTCAGCTGTTAACCTGCGCTTCTGACCAAACAGCTGTAACTTGGAGATTCCAACAACCCCTTCCTTGGGTTTGATTAATTTGCTAGAGTGGCTCACAGAATTCAAAAAAACATCTTATTTACTTGATTATTGGTTTATTATACAGGGATATAACTCTGGATATATAAAAGGATATAATAGCCAGATGGAAGAGATGCAGAAGGTTGAGGTCTGGGGAAAGGACAAGGAGCTTCCATGTGTCTTTGAATGGGCCAGTTTCCCCAAATCTCCATATGTTCACCCACCTGGAAGCTCTCCAAACCCCATACTTTGAGGGTTTTATGGAGGCTTCATTACATAGACAATGATTGATTAAACCATTGGCCACTGGGAATTGATTAAACTTCCAGCCTCTTTCCCCTCCCAGGGGTGGGTTGGGCCAATGACAAGAAGTTAGTTACAACCCTCTAATCACAGTGTTGGTTCTCCTGGCACCTAGGCCCCATCCTTGGGTGCAGGATCAAAACTGACCTCATTAACATAACAAAAGGCACCTTTATCTCCCCTACCATTTAGGATATTCCAAGGGTTTTAGGGGCTCTGTGCTAGAAACAGGAGGAAGACCAAATGTATTTATGTATTATAAATCACAGTACCAACAGGGGACCAAAGAGATTAGGCTTGGAAAGAAGTAGAGCTACTTCTTCGGTGACATCAAAGCAAGTTTCGAGGAGAACAGAATGACTCTCACCACTCACCTGCTCACGGGTGTTGTGGATGAGGAAGGTGACTTGGAATCAGACGGGTGTCAGTTTGGACCTAGACTGAGACTGGACCAAAAGGAATCCATGTGCTTTGCTGAAGTCAGCCTCACAACTGGCGATGTCAGTAGTGAAATTCTTGGTCTAACTTCAAGTCTATGCGTGAGACATGTGCCACAAATGGAGTTTTGTTTTTCAGATGTTCTGAGTCCTAAAGCAGGTAATTCCTGTTACAGATTTTGCTCCATTGCCTTTTACCTGAAAACATCACACAGATAGATTTCATTTGAATATGGTAGGATCATGAAAATCCTAGTGCCTGCATTTCTACTTCTACTTTCACAACAGAATGTTAAAATGTTTGTTTTGGCAACTCCATCAAGTTATGCTTTGGGAATTTCAGGGAGACCGTTGAATTTGTCCCAGTAGTGCCACCTATGGATGGTAGTGCTGTTTGGAAGCTCAGTAACAGTATTTTCACAAACTCATCTTTCATTTTGTGAAATTTTATCTCAAGATGCTTTGGATTCTAATTAACTCAGAGAGTGTTTTCTCCATCAAGAAGCTGCATTTGATTGGTTTTAAAAAGAAAAGTGTCATGGCAATGCCTTGTCTGCTTCATCTGCAAAATTACTAAATTTCTTTTTTTAAGGATTCACTTTTATTTACAGCAAAGTGTTTCCTTAGGATCCTGCTGCAAATTAAAATTGCATTTCCCAGTGGTAGTTACATGGTAGTGGGTATTATGGGTTTGGGCCTCTCTATTTTAGAAGGCCTTTATGCTCTGCTGCACTCTGGAATTATTCAGCCCTAAATTATCTTAATCTCACTAGTCCAGATAATAAGGATCAGGTTTAGTAAAAACTGTCCAAAGCAAACTACATATTTTTAATTAAGTGACATTAATTTGGATATCTTTATATCTATGTTTTCAAAAATGCTGAGATCCTTGCAATTGAGATTTGGTTTATCCTAATGAGTTTACACTAATGAGTAGTGTTTTGATTTATGCAGTAGAAACTACAGCAGGAAAGCAGATGCATCTTGTGAGATGGGTTCGAAGCATTTGTAGTGATGAAGTACACCCCTGTGAAATAAGCCCTGTCGGTGACTTAAGAACAGTCTAATTTTTCAGTTTTCATTTTACAGCACTCTCTTTCTTCATGCTATCATGAAAAGCTCTTTGCATTTGCTAGCATGAAAGATAAGATTTTTAGTAATAGGGAAGAAATGTTAGGATTATCTTTAAAAGTTACTGTCTCTGAACCGAACAGCTGTTTCCAAAGACAGCCACACTTCAGGAAGACAAATGTAGTCCTGACGAAAACTGCTGTTAACCTGATCAGAGCCTTAAGGTTAGGTGTGTTATTGAATCTTTTACCAAATTTGGCTCTGCAGGACCTTACTGGGTGTCATGGAATGTCATGGGGAACAGATCAACGTATGCTGAGATTTCCCACATTGGTAGATTCATTTACAAATCTGTTATTTGGAAAAGAACTTCTACTTCATCTGCCATTCTAATGCATAATATTGTAAATTGAAATATATGCCATATGTCCAAAGAAATATCTTAGGACAGCAACAGAGGAAGAATGAAGCAGCTAACATAGACGGGTAATTCTCTTTGTAGAAACATTCTACAGATTAGTTTTGTTATTTTACCACTGGAGTACTATGGTCAAAATAGCTGAAACATAATTATAGTTAGTGGTCTAGAATATGAAATGAAAAAAAAATCAGTTGTCAGCACTATAGAGTTTGGTTTTAGGCTCTGCATGAAGAAGGTTTTGAAATTAGAAAGATATATGAACGGAGTCGTCAGCTCTCATTTCTGCCTCCAGCTGTGTGGGACATGGTACCCTCTCAAGCCAAGAAAAATGAGACACTTTTCTTTACAAATGCTAACCAGACCAAGGTAGGGGGGAGGCTGTAGGAAAAATAATCTTTCTTTCCTCCATGGATCAATAGGAAGTTTACGTCTGTGATATCCTGATTGACAAGCTATAGAATCTAACTTTTTAACGAGAATAATTTTCTTTGTGACTTTCTCCTATGAGTTCTTATTTTCAATGTATACATACTGTTGACATGATGCATAAACAAAAGCACATTAACAGAAATTATACAAAATTTTCCTTTAACTGATTTTCCTTTATTATATCTTTATATACAGACATCATTCATATTCCTTATCTTCTTTGCCTTAAAAAACTATGTCCTTAAGGTTTCTATTTCTTGAATAAAGTATACATTCCCAAATAGCCCAACTGTTAAATTGAGTTCTTAAATTCTTAATATCCCCCTTTTAAAATACAAAATCACTTATTAATGTAGATACAGCATGACGGAAGAAGGAAAATCAAATGATGTTATAGTTATAGTAAATATGATTCAGTTGTAAATTTTAGGGCATGTTCTCAGAGTAAGTTTTTCTTATTTCTTTTAGCTTCTGCTCTCCGAATAACAAAATGTCCTATGAAAAAGATCAAAATATTTCTTGCTATAGACCATGGTGTGTGTGTGTGTGTGTGTGTAAAAAATATCACATACCTTTAGGCATTTGTTTTAACAAGAAATCTAATGATCTTATTTTCAGTGGAATCAGATGTTCTTTAAATATTTTCTTACATTATTCCAAGGCCAAGAGTATTCCAGTCACCCCATTAGCTAGCATGAATGTTCAAGTTTGTGTTTTGTGTTGTTTTGTTTTGTTTTGCTTTTGGTTAAAACTGTGTCAGTGTTTCCATTGTAAATGCTATATTCCAGCCGTTCAATTCTCAGCATAGGCTGTAAATATTCATTTTGGGCTAACACTTGTCAGAAAAAGTCTGTTAGCAATTAGGAGTATTTATATTTTATTGGTGTAAAGAGAACTTTTCTGTATGCTAGCTTTAACAAAAACATCATTGACTCAAAGTATTTCATGATGCTTTCATGATAGTTGACTTTAGATATTTTGGTAGAATAAGTATGTCAAAATATTTAACTGAAAAGTGAATGTTACATGTGTAGTTTAATTACTGTACACTTTTAAATGAGACATGTTAGATCACAGCGGCAGAAATCAACAACTTTATGATATTTTCACATGTTGAATGAAACATTTAAGAATTTAAGGAGTAATATCAAAGTGTCTGTTTTCTTCAAGTACTCTAAGCTATCTGAAAATAAGAGGAAATGTGAAATGTCAACACATGAAGTAGAAGAAGTGAAGTACTAGAGCAGCTGTTAACTGTCAATAAATGTCCAAGCATAATTACCAGAAAAGAAAACTGCAATATGAGAAAATGTGCTGATACATGATTGAAATCTCACCACATGATCAGTTAGATGATAAAGTGTATTTCAGAATACTGTGCTCTCCCATAGCTTAGAATTGGCCCTCTTTTGATTTTTCAGCAGACAATGACAGATCTTTATGAATGTAAACGAAATCTTTGTTACCTGCCCAAATTCAATTCCTGTGTTAGGTTGTCCTCAGGGTGTTAGGAAACTATGGAGATGCAGATCCAAGTTTGTGGAGCCTGTTGCTTTTATAACTTTCCATCCATCCCTTAAGAAATCAAATACAAAATTACAAAGAAAAAATTAGACTCCAAACATGTAGTAGTCTCAGTAAGAATATTATACAAAAAAACTTTATGAAAATGTATTATGAGGATCATACAATGCGAGGCTGCTTCCAGGCCTTCTAAGGGCTTGTGTGATCTAGAGACCCTCAAGCTCCATGATTCCAGAAACTAATATTCTAGGAAATATAATTATTCCTTTAAGTTTTTGTTTCTAGTCACGTATAAGAGTATTTTTTCTTATTTTACCACTTACTTTAGGAGTGCTTTTGCATGTTTTAGCTGGAAATTAAATGTTATAGTCAGTTCATTCATTCAGTATTCATTGTGTGATCATTTACTGAACTTCCACTGTTTATAAGGTTTGGTGCCTACCAATAGGAATACAATGATATGTATGTTCTTGGGCAGAAGATTTTAAAAAGTACATGTATAGGGGTGCCTGGGTGGCTCAGTGGGTTAAGCCGCTGCCTTTGGCTCAGGTCATGATCCCAGGGTCCTGGGATCGAGCCCTACATCAGGCTCTCTGCTCAGTGGGGAACCTGCTTCCTCCTCTCTCTCTCTCTCTGCCTGCCTCTCTGCCTACTTGTGATCTCTGTCAAATAAATAAATAAAATCTTTAAAAAAAAGTACATGTATAACAGTAAAATTGTATGAGGTAGATACTATTTCACAGGAGTCAGATATACCACATAGTTAGTGCATAAAAACTCCACATGTTTGTAATAAATTTTTCTGTTATGTAAATTATTAATGATATCCACCTCATTTCTTTCAGAATATCTATTCTATGAGATACAGGCTAGTTATGTCTTTTAGGACATCTATTTAAAACATAGTGTTGATTCAGAGTTGTAGGATACCGTGACCTTGCTTTTGTAGATATAAGAAGAAAATTAATAATTCATTTTTCAGAAGACAAACTAAATAATTCCATTTGTGAAATGTATTTTTGCTTTAAACTGTTATTTAGCTTTTACACTTAAATGCTCAGTTCTTATTTTCAAGATCCAATGCTTTATTTAATTTAAGATATAATTATCTCATTTACTTTCATATAGTATCAGAAAATCATACTCTGAAGTCATATATGTTGTGTTTTGAATAATTGAGAATGAAAGAGAAATTCTTAAATCTTACTTCAGGTAAATACTAAAATTATAAAATAGGCAATAGCTTTGTGACAATATGCAAGTGTGTAAAGCAGATAAGAAAATGGAGGGAAATTGTAATTGTTCACCTTCCAAAATGATACACAGTGAAAAGGACACTTTAATATTTTGATGCTGTCCTCAAATTTTAGATACAAATTATACACTTGAAACCTATTTTATATCCTGTTTTTATTAAAGAAAATTCCTATATAAAGTTTAAAAGATTGTATTATAGTTCCCAAGAATTATTCAAGTTGTTTGAAGTCACTTTAGAATGGAAGGCATAATTACTATGATCGATGCTTTTACTTTAAGTATATGATAAGGCAATGGGATCATATCCATGTATTAGACAATGCCAAGTATATATCCCACACTTCTTAAGTAAAAAAGATTTAAAAGATAATCTATATATTTGGTTTACATATATATTACATAAATTAACTTTAATGGTTATTATATCTTGGAGATTTAAAATGTTACTTTCATAGGCCAAGATAGTGACTTAGTTAATAACAGACAGCAGTAGTTAGCAGACTCTCAGTGACCACTAAGATTTCATAACCTTCCTTAAAATCAGTGTCATGATATCTCTGTTGTCCTCAAGAAAGGCATTTTGAGTTTCAGAGCCTAGGTCTGCCCAGTTTCTCTTCCTCCCTTCCCCTTCTTAGCATTTGGAAGACATTTTCCTCAAGAAAGGTGTAAGTGAAAATCCCTGCCGAAAGCCTGACCTTCAGTAGTCCCCTGACCCGTTAAGAAATGAAGCCATTCCTTTCCCAGGTACTGTCCACATTTCCTTCAGTTACCATCCCTTCTTTGTATGAGACCGATCAGTAACCATAGGATTTCTAGTTTAAAGAGTCCTGGTCGTTTCATTTCACTTTTCTCATTTTTTTTTCTTTATCTTTTCTCTTCACCTCTTGCTTGAGAGGAATTTAGCCCTGCAACTTGAAGGTTACTGGGAAAAAGCCACTCTTTTAAAACCCAGATTTAAAATCCTTTCTTTCATATTCAATCCCAAGTATTTTTCTTGTTTTACTCTCTATCAGGTAGTGTATTCCTTGTGACTGATGGCTCATTGTCCAGGGATCTGTAATCAAATATACACCTTGAATTATTAGTTTTGAAAGTAAAAGGGCTGGGGCGCCTGGGTGGCTCAGTGGATTAAGCCTCTGCCTTTGGCTCAGGTCATGATCCCAGGGTCCTGGGATCAAGCCCCGCATCGGGCTCTCTGCCCAGCGGGGAGCCTGCTTCTCTCTCTCTGTCTGCCTGCCTCTCTGCCAACGTGTGATCTCTTTCTCATCCTCTCTCTCTTTGTCAAATAAATAAATAAATAAAATCTTTAATTAAAAAAAAAGAAAAGAAACTAAGAGGGTAACTAGAAGAAAAAATTATTAATTTTGAATTGTCTTCCTCCTCTAAAAATTTGTAATAAATCATTCTGTAGTCACAACATGGAACGGATTAATTGGTATGTTGTGTTTTTTGAATTTCAAGTTTTTACCATTATGAAACATGAGGAAAATTTGGCAATACTTTCTAAATAAAAAAATGTGCATACCTTTTGACTGCAATTCTACTTTGAGCTATTTATCTAACAGATAAACAACCATGTGTGTAAAATAATATTTAAGGATATTTATTGTGTGTGTTATTTGTATTTGTAAATACAATGTACATATTAAAACTAAAATATTCTGTGTATGGAAAGTTTGAAAGTAAAATGCATCTTTCTTTTAGACGTTAAGTATTTTATTAGGGATAAAAGAATGATCTCAGGTACTTAAACACAGTCTAGGCCTCTTAGAAGCTGAAATTATTCTCTAGTCAAAGATACCTAGAGAGGTATATAGTCCAACTACACAAGTTATTTATGAGTATGTCTTATTCTTTAAGTTACAAAAAAACAGAACTTGAAGATCACTGGGAAATTGCCATCAGACTTTCTGGTCCCACTGATATTGGAGGTTGAATTGGGTATATCTCCTAAAGAACTTATCTTGATAAGTAGATGCTTCTCAGGGGATAAAGTCCAAGAATTTAACTGTCAAAGACAAAAGAAGAATAAAGAAAAGCCCAAGAAAAGTTTTCAGGTGAAAACCAGTAGAACAAGAACTGAATTTACCTAAGATATAGTTTAGGGAACAAAAGCACAATCAGGGGATGCAGTAAAAAAATCCAACAGAAGGAAGCTGGTAAAATGTCCAAAGAAAAGTTCTCCCAATGATCTTGAAACTCAACTCTTAAAAAAGAAAAAAAAAAAGCAAAATGCAGAAACAGCGTGTATGCACTGCTATTTATAGGGAGACAAATTATAATATATACAATTATATACAAATTATATGAATATGTATATAGATAACATGCACATGTATACACACACACATATGGCATATATTTGTAAATGCATAAGTTATCTCTGGAAGGCTACTCATGAAATTGATAACAGGGTAGATAGCTAGCCTCCAGGGAGAGAAATGGGGCATTTCGGGATAAAAGAGGAGTGGAGGCAGACTTCATTTTCACTGTCTTACAGCTGTATCATTTAAATGTAAAATGTCTAAAAATATATATCTAAAAATAAATAGAATGTTGAAAAGTAAAACTAAAAGGAACAGGCCAGGTGAGAACCTTTAACAGAAGGAAGGTACAGGGAGGAAGACTGCCCCAAACCAGTTAAGCCCAGGCACCCTGAGAAAAGACCACAAAATCCTTTAGGTCTAAACTGCTGTCTCACAGACTCTGTACTGAGTTCCCCTGTGGGTGAGAATGCCCTAATCTGACGAGGCCAGAGATCCAGCTTGTATTATAGGCAGGTGTCGTTGTAAATTAATAAGGCAGCATTATAGGAATTCAGTTTTCATGAGTTTATCCCAGCTAGGCGTCTCAATTTCCCCATAAGCACAAAACCATTCCTGCAGTCCCTACTTTGGTGACCAGATGAAGCGTTGCCCCCGAGAGGCCTGCCCAACCTCCGCTCGGCGCCCAGAGATGCCAGGTCTGCTCCATGCCTGTAACAGGGCCGGATACGTGTGGTATTTGCCGCTCATCAGGGTCTCCCTTGCCTTGGAGTTTAGTTTCAGTTCTTTATTTGTTATCTCACAGACTAAAATGAGCTTAAATCCCAAGAGAGGTGGGAAAGTGAGTGCTCATTATCTACATTAGAAATTGTGATATTATTTCTCAGAAAGTGAAACTTGATGGACTCATGAAAGAATGTTATCTGTACAGAATACTTCAGAATAGAATAAAAAGCACAGTAGTAAATGATTGACTGACATAAATATAGGTGTGCCTGCAATATATATTAATAAACAGGGCCATTATATTAGGGACCAGAAGCAATCTATTTCATATTTAAAATATCAAGTAGAAATTATCTCCACAATTATGAATATTTAACCAGTATTATTGCTTCTCAATATATAACACATGCAAGCGTACCACATCATTTTTATTGCCAAAAAGGAAAAAATAATTAAAACTATAAAAAGCTGTTCTTCGTGTCATTTTAATGTCTTTGTTATTGCCATTTATCTCTGAGAGATAATATGAAAAGGAAAGTGAGAAATAATGCATCAGTACATGATAAATTTTATTCATAGCAAACTGTTTTTAAAAAATCATTGTTGTTTTTCATCCAAGAGAACGACAGAGAAAACAAGAAAGACGTATCTGTTATAAATGCCTGTTTCATATTTACATCATTTTAAAAGGAAAGGTTTGCTTCTTCCTTCAACTTTTCAATTTAATTTCCCTCTTTGTTTGATTTTCATCTTACCTAATTTCCTAAATTAGGGAAGAATTTTATTCTTCTTAATGAATGTACATATGAAGGAATTTCTCTCCAAATCATGCTTATGTTATAGGTACCCATCAGACCGTTCACTCATGAATTTGCCAGATTAGGGATAGTCGTTCAAGGGCGGGAATTCCTATTTCTCCACAGGTTAACAGTAGGATGGGAGGCAGTGAGGGTGGAATATTGACAGTTTAAGTCTTTAAAAGCCAAGTCAAGCTAAGATGCCTGTGCCTCATACTGAACCTCACCTCAGGCTTTCTTGTAAATGAGACAGGAGGCTAAGTCCTTAGATAGGATTAGGAGAAATGATGGTGCCTCGCTAGGTGGCATCTCCTTTTCTCCCAGTGTTTTAAATAAGACCATTTCTCAAGCCATTGGAGAACAGTCTATAGGACAAATGACAAAATTCTGGGGAATGTCAACCTTCCATTGTGATCGATAAAGCAATTTTTAAAAGGAAAAAATGTACTTTAAATAAAGAAGAAACACACATGCTTTGGGTTTAAACTGTTTCTTGATGAAAAGAATGTGATATAACATTGTGTCTCTAACAGTGTATGAGACACAAGAAAGAAAACATACACATACACAAACACAGAAAGCTACATATTGAAAAACAGTAAGAGGAAATACATAAGAGGTAACCGGTGGCTGCATTAGACTCATAGGATTATTTCCTTTTTTCTCTCTTTACTTTCCTAAACCCCAAATTTTCTTTTATGAACCTGTATTGCTTACCTAATAATGAGGTGAAAAGAAAGCCTTGTCTTTTGGAAATTTAATAATTTTATGCTGTATTTTTGTAATTACTTCTTTGTGAACTCTTAAAATTCTCTAAATTTGGGTATTATATTATGAAAAAGAAGAATCGAGAAAGGAAAATAAGCCATAGAAGAAATAAATACAAGAAGAATATTTAGTAAACAGTTTATTCTCCAAAAAAATGTTGGCATGAAAATTGCCTTCGGATTTTAAATCCTGAGACTGAGACCTGAGACTGCGAACTCTAGGTTCATTAGGCTAGGGAGTTTTTCTATTTAATAGGTTTTCTATAACATGGAATCCAGCTTACTCCCAGCTACTGAATAGTTTGTGATTATTATTTGTGGCTCTCTTTAGAGATTCTCTCCTCATTCCTTTCTTTTCCATTCTTGCCACAATAGCCAACTTTGTTGTTAGGAAAGTTTGTGTTCTTTTTAATTGATATCTATACTGTTAAAAATATGAATTTTATATAACTGAATTTCTAGCTTTATGTTGGATAGCCCTTGTATCTATGGCCACATAAGCATGATGTCTGTATGCTAATATGCTTACTTAATCTTTAATACATTATATTTTAATAATATAGGAATGCCAAGCTACGGAAGAGCAAATGAAAAGGTCATTTTTTATTCATGTACTACTGAATGTACCTTCTGCTTGTAGCTCATTATACATGCAGCTGAGCCCAATTTTTTAAAAGTGGAAAGCATACCAAATTAAACCACAAGTTTCACAACTGATGTTCCTTTTGTAAAAGGAGTGCTCTCCATCTTTTCAATTTTATTTATTCTGACTGCTTGTTACTCATTTGTGCTTCTCTCTTCTCTGTTATAGTCAGAATTTCTAATCCCATTTCAAGCAGAAGGCTGCCACTTTTCATCAGAGAAGAGGCAATAAACAACGCATCACACTTATATATGCGGGCTTTCATCTGGGGAGCTCAAAGTGTTTTATGCATAAGTAGCATTTCCCCTGGCTTTTTTTTTTTTTTTTTTAAGTAGGAAAAATGAAATCTAGAGTGCTTAAATGACTGAAGGAAGCCCACACCTGCAACAATGGAAGTTGTGATTTTAATTAAATATATATGCATGAAAATATTTAGGATTTCTTGCCGTGGATACCACCTTATATGCTGTGCTCAAAGAGAAACAAAATCATGGGGAGTAAAAATTGGTACTAGTACATTCTTGTCATAGCCCAGTTAGGAGGAATGGTGTCATAACGAAAATGAGCTCTAATATAGAATAACTTCATGAGCTTGACTTTTCATTTAATGCCTTTAAATATGGAAATTATAAAAAGAACTCAAAGGGAAAGGGAAAGTCTTTACAGGGTCAAACTTTTTAAAGTTTTATTATTATGGCTATGCATTGAGTGGGCCAGAGAAAGAGCAGTCTATGGATGGGGCCTATTCAGGGCAGTAGGAAAGGTCTGGTCTCTGGAATGAGCCCCTCCCTCATTTAATGAATTGCAGTTTCTCTCTCTCCCTTCTCTTTCTCTCTCTCTCTCTCTCCTGTCATTCTTCCCTTTCTCCCCCTACCTTTTTTTTTTTTCCCCAAAGACATAAATGATCTCAGTGGTACAATTCAAATGTGGAGTAAGAGATGAATAGAGTAATGAGTAAGAGATTAATAGAGAATAGGGAATTTTAAAAAATAATAATAAACAACCATCTTGTTTTGAGTATGTCTGGATTCAGGTCTGTGATTCTCAACCTCCTTGCACTGATCTATGAGGCAGGGCTTTGGGGATGTAGAAAATCAAAGTTAGGAGGACTCAAAAGGTCTTTTTTCACGTCCACTTTTGGTGGTATTATGTAGACTGATTCAATCCCGGTGTGGGAGTGGGGGTGAAAGTGGGGAAGTTTGACTCACATTAAGAAGGGAGACATAGGGTGTAAAGACCTGGATGGAATGAGAAAAATTAAAACCAAAAAGGCTATGTTTTTGAGACAGTGATGGGTGAATTTAGAGATTTAAATATAGAGATCAGAGGTCATTGCTTTCAGTGTTGAATGGAGCTCTGGGAAGATAGTTTTCTGAAAA
The DNA here is from genome assembly GCF_030435805.1 of Mustela lutreola. Classification (NCBI taxonomy): domain Eukaryota; kingdom Metazoa; phylum Chordata; class Mammalia; order Carnivora; family Mustelidae; genus Mustela; species Mustela lutreola. The sequence goes on along the minus strand of NC_081294.1, from coordinate 131,398,143 downwards.
GGATTTTCAGAAGGATAACTACATAGTGGGAGTCTAGTGGCTAACCTACTAATACATAAGAGATTACTGAACTTGCTGGCATGTGACACATTCTGACTGGTGAAAAAAATAGGTGAAAAAGTGCTATGTAAAGCAAAGTAAGTCAGAGAAAGACAAATACCGTAGAAGTACACTTATATGTGGAATTTAAGAAACAAAGCAGATGAATATAGAGGAAGGGAAGAAAAAATAAAATAAGATGAAAATAGAGAAGGAGGCAAACCATAAGAGACACTGAGCTCTAGGAAACAAACTGAGGCTTGCTCTGGGGGATATGGGGGGAGCATAATTCGGTGTTGGGCATTAAGGAGGGCAGTTGATGGAATGAGCACTGGATGATGAATCACTAAATTCTATCCCGGTAACTAATGATACACTATATGTTAACTAAATTGAATTTAAATAAATAATATTTTTTAAAAAGTGCTGTGTGTCCCATAGACTTATTAGAGCTGGGAGCTTAGTATATCAAATAATGGATTGGTTGAACAGGAGAGGAATGTCCATGTGATTTCACTGTACCTCTTTTGCCATTTGTAATGCAAACCAGATTAATTTCTTAAATAATATGATTACTGAATCAACTCTAAGAAAAGCTTTAATTTCCACCTAACTGAAAAATGGCATGAAACAGAATTCACTAATACCATTCAGTGTATTTTTTAGCTGTGCTGAGTCTCTATATAAACATATTTGGATATAAAGATATTTAGATAAAATGTAGATATATATTTAGCAAATATTACTACATATATAGGAACTTATGATTTCCTCCTGAATTCCAAGGTATATATATTTATTTCCCTTAGAAAACCACTTTAAAACCACTCCTTCTGCAGAAATGATGAAAAGTGCTTGACTTTTTCCCAAATTATCCTTATAAAATTTAGAAATACTCTTGGGTGTCATAAATGCCTGTCAATATAGTACTTGGGGGAAAATTGTGGCTATATTAGCCTAGAAACAAATATCTAAGATGTCAGACACCTGTGTGATATTCCCACCGCAAACATTTCATGCTCAAAATTGCAACGTGACTGTGATGTTTGGGACCGCCTCTCTGGAGAACAAAGCAGCAGAGCACAAAAGCAGAACAACAGCATCCTGAAGCAATATTTTATGATGCCCAGAGCTACTCCTGCTTAGTTAGCCTGGTGGCTCTGGACCAGACCAGCAGAGAATGCCAGGCAAGTGCTGGATGAGAAGACTCTGACCTGTTAGCCTACTGAGGCAACTATGGCCAAGTGATGAGGAGAGGCCATCACTCATTAGCAGTGCAGCCACTTTGCAAGGCCCAGTGACCTTGGAGTAGGTTCTCAATCCCTCTAGGCTCTTGCTTCTTCATACATAAATGAAGGGATGATAAGATCCTTAAGGCCCTGCCAGATTTAATATCCAGAGATTATGCCATTTAGTCTCATCTGCCCTGGGGCTATTCCTTGTCTATACCTTTAGAAAATATACTACAGATCTTTACCTAGTGGATAATATGCTAAAGATTCCTCTATGTAGTAATTACTGTAAGAGAAAAATGCAGTGTAGTTTATGAGTCAAGTTTGAAGTATCAGAAGTTGTTCCCTAGAACAACTTACACTTGGGTGTAAGTTCTTACACTTGGGAACACTTGGTCAAGCCAAGTGAAATGGGCCTTTGTTCTGCAATGTTGCTCAGGGCTTATATGCACTGTGACCCACGGATCTGTTTTTTCAACTGTTTCGAATGAAGTCTGTCTTTTTTGTCTGTATAAAGTCTCTCCATCCTGGCAAACAATGTTTTTGGCTGTTCTCAGTATTCAGCTAAGTGATCATCAAATATAGTATTTTTCTTCCTAAAGTCTTCCCTTCTCCTAGCTTGCTTTAGTCTCCAGGGGCAAGTTTTATAGATGCCTCTCAAGGCTAGGAATTCAGTTTTAGGAAGAAGTATAGGAGTATCAGAATAGTAAGAAGCTACAGACCTGATCCACATTTACCCGGTGTTTTGAGTTCCTTTTCCCCTTTCCTTTGTCATGTAAGTAAGGGTCCATATAGGTAACTGGTCAGGATGGAGTGCATACCAGAGCTTCGGAATTATTTCTGGCTTTAAGATCTTTTTTCTTAGAGAAAAACACAAACTTTGTAATCGTAATCATGCCAACCTCGGTTTAAATCTGCCACTTACTAGATATACCAATTCAGCTGAGCTCCTATTTCTGCATTTATAAAATGGAGATGTAAAATGTTAGGTAGAATGGAGTAGTATTTCACAGAATTAAATAGGTAAATATTTAGCAAATTACCAGTTACTGAATGCTCACTAATGTTAATTACCTTCATTGTTTCATTGTCTAGCAGAGGGGTCCTAGATAGAGGAGCCAGTAAACTGGTCTCACTCCATTACTAACTCATTACTAACTATCACAACGTATAATATTATTGCCCCTAGGACTTAAGATCTCTATAACTTAGTCCCCCCAATTGTCAAATGAAAATAAGACCATCATACACAGTGTTTTCAAGTATAAACTGAGATAATAGATGCATAATTAACTTCAAAAGATTTTTTTTTAAGATTTTATTTTTTTGAGTAATCTTTACTCCCAACCTGGGACTCCAATCCATAACCCCGAGATCAAGTCTCATGCCCCACCCACTGAGCCAGCCAGGCACCCCAATTTCAAAAGATTTTTGAAGGACCAATTAATAATTCTGTTTTTTGGTAGCAGTAAAATTATTATTGACTACTACTCTGACAGTAGAACCTTTTTGTTTCCAGAGAAATATCTATTGTAATGGGATTGCTGAAAGAGCATGCTGTTTTAACAAAATCCCTCTGGACAGATTTAAGAAAAAGTACTGAGCCTCTTGTTTCCCATCTTACACAGGAAAGTTTATATACTTTTAAACATTTGTATACAAGTTCTTTCATCTTCAACAGCACAACTCTAAAAGATTTAGAGTTTTTGAAGATTTTGCATTTAATTTTTAGCTGAATTGTATAGAGATCAAATTCATGCATCAGAAAAGCTCCAAAAAGAGAATTTATAGAGACTGGAGAGATGGAGTTAAAATTTTATAAGTCTTTGGGAACTTTAAATGGGAAAGATGTTTTAAAAAATGTGTTTTTGAGGCACTTAAAACTAATTTTAGAACTATGGGAAACTAATTCTTGGTAAATTCTTGAAAATTATGATGTTAATTTCTTCTGTTACGTTAAATACATGTCATTATTAAAATCATTGATTTCACAACATAAAGATACTATTGGCATTGAAATTTTGTACAAGTTATCTTAAAGCATTTTGTTTTGAAATTAATTTTGTTTTGAAATTAATTTCTGATGTGAAATTTTAATAGTTTAGTACAAAAAGCTTGTCTTTTTTTAAAAACAAATTTTAAAATTTATTTTGACACATGTGTTTATCTTACATTATATCAAACACTTTTTTGCCTAAGTTCTTCATTTGTGTATCTGACCTCTTTGAATAGGACTGACGGTTTTGAAGGCACTTGCAAAATGCTTTTGGGTGGTAGATCCCTTACCTGTCTTTTTTGATAAATCTCCATTTCCTTACTGGATATTTAGGAGAAAGATCTAGATTACTCTGGGATATGTCTCTAAAGCCTTGGCTGTTTATTCTGTCTATTGCAGCCATCTATTCAGAATTCGCTTTCCAGGTGCCAATAGTTATATGGGCATTTTGTAATTTCCTGTAGGAGTGAAGTGTACAGACAGAAAAAGTCCTAAAATTGTTGAAAAAAATCTCAAAACATGTAAATCACTGATAACATTTTGTTCCATATAAGATATGCTTAAATTAGTAGAGATCATAGGATAGGTGTCTATTTTCATGCCATCAATGATGACAAAGAGTGCTTCCCAGATGTTTTTATAGGAATTTATTGTAGAGCCTGTGAGTCAATAAGTTTCTGTATGCTGAAATTTCTGAGCACAGCACTGTATCAAAACCATAGCATGAGAAATCTTTTTTACTTAATACCGAATCATGAAGTTTGATTGAACATGTGCCTCCTTTGTTGGAAAGAGGAACATTCCCATGTTGATAATTTTAATACTTTAAATTTAATTATAAAATACAAAAGAAAAAAACCCTAAATTATTTTACAAATATATATTTTCTGATTTGGAAGCATTACAAGTATTAATAATAGCTACCAATTGAAATAATAATTGATTCATTTATGAATATGAATCACTATACATGTATTATACCATTTTATCTTTGCAGTAACCCTATGAAGTCATTATCTTCATTTTATTATTAAGGCAAGACACCAGAGAGGTTAAATAACCTGGGCCATAGTCATACATCAGAAGACAAAACCAGATGTGAACCAAGAACCTAGAACTCTTGATTCCAAGTCCTGTGCTGTAATGCTTCATATTTATTAATACATTATTACAATTTTAATAGCTGCTTTATTGCCCCAAGTATCCAAACAAAATCTTTCCTACATGCCCAACTCTGCACTCTACCTTTATATTCTTACATATTTAATGTCTGGTGGTCAACTTGCATTGTAAAAATCTCAAGCCCACAAAACCTCAGAAATTATCTGCTTATTCCTACAAATCATCTGGCAAATGACACTGTTTTGAAAAAAAGATAGTGAATCCAAACCAACTTAAAAATAAGAAGTATTAAAAAGCTATCATATAGAAAGGATTGTGTTATCCATGCTGGCTTTGTGACTTTATTTCAACACTATTTCTTGAAATTTTGACGTGTCAAGGAAAAGATATATCATCCTACTACATGCCCACATCTGGATACCATAATTTAGTTAACCTATTCTATTTGTGTTTACAGTGCTAGAATCTCTGGGTCATAGGACATAGTCACTGAAATTTTTCTGAGTTTTGTTCATCCTGTGTCACTAGGATCTAGTATATCCCTATGCCATGTATGTTGGTCCATACGTACATAAAATGAAGGAATGAGTAATACCAGAATATATTCCAGAATGGTTTCGATAATTTATGTTCTGGCTACATGTGTATCTGTTTCCCCATAGCCTTCCCACAGCCAGATATGGAAGTTGACAACGAAGTCCGTGGTTTTTTTTTTTTTTTTTTTTTTATAAATAAACTGCTTTTTAGAGTGAGGGTAGAAGCTCCAAATGATCAGAAACTCTTAGCAGCGGCTGTGATTGAGGTAGCTCCTAGATAGCAGTCACAATATCCACTATAGTTTTAAAAGACAGTGTTGGGTTTCTAAGTGCTTTTTCATAATTCAAGATTTTATGATAACTAATTGTGTAACTTCTTATAATTTTGAAAGTTCAGTTTAGAGAAACTATAAGTTTTCTGTTTTGTTTCCCAAGATATAAAGTAATGTGTTTCAACATTTCAACATTTTTACTATTTTTAAATAAACCACCAAACAATATCATTTTGAAATTTATGATGATGAGGAATTCTGGCATGGGGCCTTAAGCACTAATTATGTATTCATTTTATGCTGATCTGCTGCATTGTCATGTTTTCCAACAGCTCTGAGATAGGGGCTATAATTAAATCAAATCTATAACAAAATATATTTTACTGAGATCAATTTTTTTCTATCTCAGTTTATTAGAACATGCAGACTCAGATTTGGGGTAGCCTTCTGTGATTATATTATTGTCCCCAAAGTGTATGAATAAAACTCAGAATTATACTAGTGCTGATATTCAACTGTACAAATGAAAACTGATAATTTTTAACAGGAAAGCGTATTTAGATTCTGGTACTTTATTATAGTAACTTCGAATGTTTTACATAACTTGACTTCGGAAAGGAAGCTTATTTTAAGCATTTTTTTCCTTTTAGAGCAGTTTCAAAGTCATCATCTCATTGTCTAATGATCAGTTAAAATGAACATTTACTTTCATTTTAAGCTATTGTCAATTCTTTCGTCAAGTAGGCAGAATATAAATAAATAACTTGTCATTTTCTGAGTTTAATTGATCTCAATACATTTTACTGTATATTTTGTCTTTGGTCAAATGCAAGATACAGCTTTTTGCAATTTAGGAAGGCCTGCAGCTTCTGGATTTGTTGAGGCTATCATTCTGGTAATATGACCTTCATTTTAAAACTGTAAAATATCATATTGTTTTTTCAATTTATACCTCTTGAATCTATGTTGTGAATCAATCAATTAATTTAAATAATTGAAATAATGTTTTGAACAGGATTTAAAGCAGAAGTAATCTTTGGATTTCATTAACTTAAAAAGGGATCCAAAATGTTTATTAAAGAACAGAACAAACTTGCAACTTAGTAGAAACCCTTTTATTCTGCCCTGATGGGGATTAGTATTTTTTTCATTTAAGGAGTTATGGGGGGAGGATGGGAATTGTAAAATAAAATATTTAAACAATATCCATCATTTAAAATTCTGTAAATGCCTACTTATTCACCAGTCTTCTGCTAAAGGACCAAGACCTTTTATTTGTATAAGAGCACGCCGATGGGAGTTTCAAATCATTCTTTTCATAAACCCCAACTGTATCATCAGTGATTTCCAGCTTTCAGTACATTAAAGTGGAATGAGCACTAAAACACTTTGAAGCAATATAAGTAAAATCCTTTAAATATTATAGACTTTCCCCTAAACTTTTTAGATTATCTCACACCTAATTCAAAAGCATTTTTTAGTGAGTTGCCTTATCAAATATATATAAACCATTCAACATTGTTTTATAAAAATATCTTTTTTGCTTTCACATTTAATTTATTATAACATTTAGTTAAATTGCATAATTAGAATAACAAATATGCCTGGCATAAAGAGACTTGAGATCAAACCTGTGTTAAATCCATCATACAATAAATTTTGTAAAATTTAGACTTCATCATGGAACGTTTCAAACACACATAAATATAGAATCAAAAAATGAACTTTTGTGTTCCCATCACCCAAACTTAATAATTACCAATATTTTGCCATTCTTATTCATCAGTTGATTTCCCCCAAACTTTTTTTCCCCCTGGAGTATTTTAAACTAAATCCTGGACAAATTCCTGTATCTAAAATTTTCAATTATCTCTAACAGATAAAGATTTTTTTAATGTACACATTCAGTACTATTACTACAGCTAACAAACATAACAGTAATTTCTTAAAACTTTTTTTTTTTTTTTGGCTTGTTAATTTGAAATTAGGATCCAAACTAGGTCACATATTGCATTGGGTTGATACATCTCTTAAGTTCCTTTTGGTGAATTATACCCCCTACCCCTCTGCCTTTGCATGTCATTTATTTGTTGAAAATCATGAATCATTTGTCTTGCCAAATTTCTTACATTCTGGATTTAGCTGATTGTCTTCTTATGGTGCCATAAAATATGTTGCTCCTTGCCAACCCCCCATATTGCCTATGATAGGTAAATAGGAAGTTGATTAAATTGGGTTTCTAGGTTTCAGCAACATACTGGATAGGTGATGCTGGATATTTCTTCATTAAAACAGAAGGCACATAATGTCTAGAGATAATGGAAATTTTAAATAAAGTAACAATAGCTAACAAATGTATCATTTGATATGTGCAAGGCACTATTCTAAACATTTTACATATATTATTTCTTTAAATCTTTACAAAACGCCTTTGAAGTAAATGTTCGTATCAACCCTGTGCAGTTAAGGAAAGTAAGGCACAGGGAGGCTTGGTAACTTGCTCAAGTCCCCAAGTCTGGATTTGTTCTGCTTCCTGGCACTCCGACTGCTGAATCTGTGCTCCATAGCAGCCTGTCATTCTGTCTCTTGAAAGCACTGACATTTCTAAATTACACTAAAAAGAAGTGTGTTCCAGACCCTTCTAGTAAACACACTGTCTTAATTCTGTAAGCAAATAAGTGTTAAAGGGTATGTATTTTAAATAAAAAAGCACTTTCAAACCATGTTGTTTACCTCATCTACCTTCTTTGAAAATAATACCTTGTAGAACCTACATTTATTTTCTTACTCTGATATTTACTCTCACATTGACAAATTGTGATATTTTCTTTGTCCTGAAGTGGAACTTTTCATGGAAAATGAATTTACTTCCCTTAGGTAAATATTTTCCAATATCAAAAAGTATAAGGTGAGCTCCTTGAAATTAATAGCAATTTATAATTTTCAGTAGCCATAGCATTTTTAAAAAATTTATTATTTTTTGTTGCTTCTTTTGTTTGCTTAAGAATGAATATTATAGCATCTTCTCAATCATTTTGGCTTATCTAGTATAGACGATATTTCTACTAAAAGAAATTTAGCAGAACCTACTTTATGTTTCCATTATATGTTCTTATCTTATTATTATCCTTGAACCTTACGGATCTTCGTGTACAGTTTTTATCCTGTTAAATCCCTTTATATTTTGTTATTATGTGCTCTTCATCCTTTTTATTAGCCAAATTTAACATAGATGTTTCTCTTTATAACTACAAACGATCTAGTCCTTATGCCTAAAAATAATGCCCTACTTTGTTGACATATTCTTAATAAAAATGATGCATTTGTTCTTTTTATTCAGCATTCTAAGTATATACAAGGGCACGACTTGTCTTACCAGCATCTTATCAGCACCAATCCTTCACTCATTCATTCAACAAACATGCCTTGAGCATCACATCAAAGAAGAGTAAAACTTGGGCCCTGCATAAGGTCAGAACTAGAAGTCAAGTCAGGATGATGACATACACTTTAGCCAGTGATCACAACAGAGAGGAGGGAGAACTAAAGGTCAGGAGCAGCAGTCAGTCTGAGAAGAGACCAGCATTGATTTAAGGGTTTTAAACACACGTGGATGAATATACATGGTATTTTCAGGGGTTGCAAACCTAAATGTCCATAAAAACCAGACAACAAATAGAAATGAATAAAGTGGATCAAACGTATGCATTAGGGAGTGGTGGGGACTGTTACAGCTGAGAGCACATGTCTGATCTAAAGGCATCATATTCAGATATTCACTTAAAACACAGACTCAGCCATACAAAATGTGGCTGGGCTGTCTATTTGTGGCTCTGGTGAGTCTAAATACATGAAAAGCGTAGCGTTTTTAGAAACCATCTAGGCAATACATGTGTTCAGTGGACCAAATCAGACAGTTATGTAGAATATATGGGCCAAAAGTGAGTACCTGGTGTTTCAGTCTACATTGAAAGAAATAGATGAGGGACAAAACTTGAACAAAAAAAAAAGTGGCAAAATCATTTTGATCCATAAAATGAGGGGATAGTCTTCCCAGTGAAGTAGCAGTCAGTGCTACAAGATCAGGGATTCTGCTTGATTACTGTTAAGCAGACCAAGTGCATGCTTAGGATATTAGCACCAAAAGGACAACATAAACAATCTGAAACAACCCAACAAATTAAACAAACAAACAAACAAACAATAAAACAACTTTGGACTTCCTTTCAGGAATTATACAGTTTCGTGGAATTTTAAATTGTTACACAATTACAGATGGAAGAGGAGCCATATTTTTTTCTCCCCGGACGACATGGCCTCTATATATCTTAATGTGGCCTGAATAAGGCAATAAAATTTAAGATTCCAAGAATAGAGAAGTTAGGTGTTTGGCTGAAGACCAGACTCAGGGTGAATGAGCATGGGTGTTGGAAGCTAGACTCAATAACAAATACAGCCATTTTCTATTTGTATGAATATATAACCCAGGGGCCATTAAGTCTCCTTCCTTCCCCAGATAATTCTGAATGACTATAATTAATGTTTGATACTGGTTATACTAGCTATTAAAAGAGATTCCCAAACTTACAGATTTGTGGTCTGTATTAATTTTTGCAATAGACACGTATTCATTCCCCCTTGCAGGGATGTGTAAACATTGATTATAATCAGTGCTTAAAGTTTTTTAAAAAGAATTAGGTTGAATGTTTTGAAAGTTATATGAGATAATTGAATAATGTATGTTCAATTTGTAAAATTACTTTTAAAAGCTTTCATAGAGTTAATAACTTAGCAATTATTTCCCCATGGTTTCATTTTTAAATAGATACTATGAAAAATAATACAGTAACTCATAGAATTCTTACCATATTTTTACATACTTATGAAAATGGTATCTTTTCTCTCACTGAATACCAGACTTTGATCATGTAGGGTTTACAGTAATAAGCATAAAGTTATTAATACCTTCAAGTTATCTTTATATTATATATGAGAAAGGTCTTTCACATGTAGCAGAAATCCTCAAATATGTGCTTGACACATCATAACATGGCTTACCATGAACTTTTGTATATCTTGAACCTTTACTTTAAAAGATATATGACTGTTTCTTTCCTTGTTCCTATTTGGAAGCTGTGTTTACAAAGAGTTCTTTAAATACCTGGTGTTTGGTTGCTTTGCACAAATCAGCTAGGTCATAGGTTAATCACTGTATGTGAGACATAAATAAAATTTACAATGGAGTGAAAAAGATAAACTGTTGGGTTAAGTTCTCTTTGATCTTTTTTTGTTCTGTGTTCACTTAAGATTAGAGAATCTCTAATTTGTCTCTTCAGCAGTACTAACCATCTATTTGAAAATGTCTATGGTTTCCAGCATGTTTCAGTGAAGATTTTTATTTTATATGTGTTTTATGTAGCTATGAAAATCAATAGATTGCAAGTTTCTTAAAATTGGGCAATTCACTTAAATAATTAGAAACAGTAAAAGAAAGAAAATTCCATTATTTTTATCCTCTGTAATTGAAGAAAATTTTGCAGAGAGATCCATGGTATCCAGCTTTTACTATTTGCTGACTAATGCCAGAGTCCTAATCCAGTATCCAGTTTCTAGCCATATTTTTTTTACAGTGCTCTTGATGATAGAATAAGCAGTCTACCTTGTAAGTCACAACATTATGTAATGTCTTCCACCAAATATTCATGTCAGCTAGAAATGAAAAGCTTGATGCTTAAAGGGGAAGTCATTGTTCAGAGCTGATTTTAAATTGGTTTCCAGCTTCTAGTTCGACTTGTGAGAGATAATATGGAAGACAATATATAAGATAATGTATATGAAAGGACTAAGGCCTCTTTCCTAAAGTTACCTGGTTATTGTTGGATAGTTAAATTGCCTGCAATAAAGATGATTAAAGGAATCGAATTAGTCCTGAAGATTTCACAAAGACCTAGCAGATGAAATGTTGCATCTGGGCAAAATAGCTATTGCAAAAAGTTTATACCAAGCATTGTCTTCATAATGAGGAAATTATATCATATATATACTTTTAATGTTGTGTACACTTAAAAAACTATGGAAATATAGATAAATTTTACAGTATTTTCAGCTTTTTGAGGAACCTCCATACTGTTTTCCATAGTGGCTGCACAAGCTTGCATTCCCAACAACAGTGTAAGAGTGTTTACCTTTCTCCGCATCCTTGCCAACATCTGTTGTTTCCCACTTGTTAATTTTAGCCATTCTGACTGGTGTGAGGTGGTATCTCATGTGTTTTGATTTGTATTTCCCTGATGTCGAGTAATGTTGAGCACTTTTTCATGCGTCTGTTGGTCATCTGGGTGTCTTTTTTGCAGAAATGTCTGTTCATGTCTTCTGCCCATTTCTTGATTGGATTATTCTTTGGGTGTTGAGTTTGATAAGTTCTTTATAGCCCTTTATCTGATATGTCATTTGCAAATATCTTCTCCCATTCTGTCAGTTATCTTTTGGTTTTGTTGACTGTTTCCTCTGGTGTGCAAAAGCATTTGATCTTGATGAAGTCCCAAGAGTTCATGTTTGCCCTTGTTTCCCTTGCCTTTGGCGATATTTCTAGGAAGAAGTTGCTATGGCTAAAGTGGAAGAGGTTACTGCCTATGTTCACTACAAGGATTTGGATGGATTCCTGTCTCACATTGAGGCCTTTCATCGATTTTGAGTCTATTTCTGTGTGTGGTGTAAGGAAATGGTCCAGTTTCATTCTTCTGCATGTGGCTGTCCAATTTTCCCAACACAGTTTGTTGAAGACACTATCTTTTTTCCATTGGATATTCTTTCCTGCTTTGTCAAAGATTAGTTGACCATAGAGTTGAGGGTCTATTTCTGAGCTCTCTATTCTGTTCCATTGATCTATGTGTCTGTTTTTGTGCCAGTACCATACTGTCTTGACTATGACAGCTTTGTAATAGAGCTTGAAGTCTGGAATTGTGATGCCGCCAACTTCGGCTTTCTTTTTCAACATTCCTCTGGCTATTCAGGGTCTTTTCTGGTTCCATATAAATTTTAGGATTATTTGTTCCAGCTCTGTGGAAAAAAATTGATGGTATTTTGATAGGAATTGCATTAAATATGTAGATTGCTTCAGGTAGCATAGACATTTTCACAATATTTGTTCTTCCAATCCATAAGCATGGAATGTTTTTTTTCCATTTCTTTGTGTCTTTCTTAATTTCTTTCATGAGTACTTAATAGTTTTCTGAGTACAGATTTTTTGCCTCTGTAGGTAGGCTTATTCCTAGGTATTTTATGTTTTGGGTGTACTTGTAAATGGGATTGACTCCTTAATTTCTCTTTCTTCTATCTTGCTGTTGGTGTATAGATATGCAACTGAATTCTGTGCATTGATTTTGTATCCTTACACTTTACTGAATTCCTGTATGAGTTCCACAGTTTTGGAGTGGAGTCTTTTTGGGTTTTCCACAGAAAGTATCGTATCATCTGCAAAGAGTGAAAGTTTGACTTCTTTGCCGATTTGGATGTCTTTTATTTCTTTTTGTTGTCTGATTGCTGAGGCTAGAACTTCTAATACTATGTTGAGTAGCAGTGGTGATAGTGGACATCCCTGCCATGTTCCTGATCTTAGCGGAAAAGCTCTCAGTTCTTCCCCATGGAGAATGAATTTCGCTGTGTGTTTTTCATAGATGGCTTTGATGATTTTGAGGTATGTACCCTCTGTCCCTACACTTTGAAGAGTTTTGATCATTAAAGGATGCTATACTTTGTCAAATGCTTTTTCAGTATTTATTGAGAGTATTGTATGGTTCTTGTTCTTTCTTTTATTAATGTATTGTATCACGTTGATTGACTTGCAGATGTTGAACCAGCCTTGTAGCCCAGGATAAATCCCACTTGGTCATGGTGAATAATCCTTTTAATGTACTGTTGGACCTTATTGGCTAGTATTTTGGTGAGAATTTTCGCATCTGTGTTCATCCAGGGTATTGGCCTGTAATTCTCCTTTTTGATGGGGTCTCTGTCAGGTTTTGGGATCAGGGTAATGCTGGCCTCATCAAATGAGTTTGGAAGTTTCCCTTCCATTTCTATTTTTTGGAACAGTTTCAGGAGAATAGGAACTAATTCTTCTTTAAATGTTTGGTAGAATTCCCCTGGGAAACCTTTTGGCCCTGGTTCTTGTTTGTTGGGAGATATTTTTATGACAGCTTCTGTCTCCTTACTGGTTATGGTTTGTTTAGGTTTTCTATATCTTCCTCATTTAGTTTTGGTTGTTTATGTGTCTCCGGGAATGCATCCATTTCTTCCAGATTGTCAAATTTGCTGGTGTATAGTTGCTCATAATATGTTCTTATAATTGTTTGTATTTCTTTGATGTTGATTGTGATCTCTCCTCTTTCCTTCCTGATTTTATTCATTTGGGTCCTTTCTCTCTCTCTCTCTCTCTCTCTCTCTCTCTCTCTCTCTTTCTTTTTTTGATAAGTCTGGCCAGGGATCTATCAATCTTATTAATTCTTTCAAAGAACCATCTCCTAGTTTCATTGATCTGTTCTCCTGTTCTTTTGGTTTCTGTTGCATTGATTTCTGCTCTGATCTTTATTATTTCTCGTCTCCTCCTGGGTTTAGGCTTTCCTTGCTGTTCTTTCTCCAGCTCCTTTAGGTATAGGGTTAGGTTGTGTACTTGCGACCTTTCTTGTTTCTTGAGAAGGGCTTTATACTTTCCTCTCAGGACTGCCTTTGCTGTGTCCCAATGATTTTGAACAGTTGTGTTTTCATTTTCATTTGTTTCCATGCATTTTTTCAATTCTTCTTTAATTTCCTGTTTGACCCATTCATTCTTCAATAGGATGCTGTTTAGCCTCCATGTATTTGAGTTCTTTCCAACTTTCCTCTTGTGATTGAGTTCCAGTTTCAGAGCATTGTGGTCTGAAAATATGCAGGGAATGAGCCCAGTCTTTTGGTACCAGTTGAGACCTGATTTGTGACCCAGGATGCGATCTATTCTGGATAATGTTCCATGTGCACTAGAGAAGAATATGTATTCTGTTGCTTTGGGATGGAATGTTCTGAATATATCTGTGATGTCCATGGGGTCTGGCGTGTCACTTAAAGACTTTATTTCCTTGTTGGTCTTTTGCTTAGATAATCTGTCCATTTCAGTGAGGGGATGTTGAAGTCCCCTACTATTATTGTATTATTGTCAACGTGTTTCTTTGATTTTGTTATTAGTTTATATAATTGGCTGCTCCCATGTTAGGGGCATCGTTATTTAAAATTGTTAGCTCTTCTTGTTGGACAGACCCTTTAAGTATGATACAGTGTCCTTCCTCATCTCTTAGTATAGTCTTTGGCTTAAAATCTAATTGATCTGATATAAGGATTGCCACCCCAGCTTTCTTTTGATGTTCTTTAGCATGGTAAATTGTTTTCCACCTCCTCACTCTCAATCTGGAGGTGTCTTTGGGTCTAAAATGAGTTTCTTGTAGACAGCATATCAAAGGATCCTGTTGTTGTTGTTGTTTTTTTAATCCATTCTGATACCCTATGTCTTTTGATTGGGGCATTTAGCCCATTTACATTCAGGGTAATTATTGAAAGATATGAATTTAGTGCCATTGTATTGCCTGTAAGATGACTGTTACTGTATATTGTCTCTGTTACTTTCTGGTCTGTTACTTTTAGGCTTTCTCTTTGCTTAAGGAGCCTTTTCAATATTTCCTGTAGGGCTGGTTTGGTGTTTGGAGAGTCTTTTAATTTTTTTTTTTTTTTTAATTTTTTGGTCCTGAAAGCTTTTTATCTCTCCTTCAGTTTTCAATAACAGCCTAACTGGATATATTATTCTTGGCTGCATATTTTTTTCGTTTAGTGCTCTGAATATATCATGCCAGTCCTTTCAGACCTGCCAAGTCTCTATAGATAAGTTTGCTGCCAATCTAATATTTATACCATTGTATATTATAGACCTCTTGTCCCGTGCCGCTTTCAGGATTTTCTCTTAGTCACCAAGACTCTTAAGTTTTACTATTAGATGATGGGTGTGGTCCTATTTTTATTGATTTTGGAGGGGTTCTCTGTGTCTCCTGGATTTTGATGTTTGTTCCCTTTGCTGTATGAGGGAAATTCTCTACTATAATTTGCTCCAATATACCCTCTGCTCTCTCTTTTTCTTTCTTCTTCTTTGGGATTCCAATTATTCTAATATTGTTTTGTCTTATGGTATCCCTTATCTCTCTAATTCTCCCCTCATGGTCCAATAGTTGTTTGTCTCTTTCGCTCAGCCTCTTTATTCTCCATCATTTGGTCTTCTATATCACTAATTCTCTCTTCTGCCTACTTTATCCTAGCAGTAAGAGCCTCTATTTTTGATTACACCTCATTAATAACCTTTTTGATTTCAACTTGGTTAGATTTTAGTTCTTTTATTTCTCCAGAGACGGATTTTATTTCTCCAGATAGGGATTCTCTAATATCTTTCATGCCTTTTTCAAACCACCTTGATAATCCTCATTTTGATCTCTGGTTCTGACATATTACCAATGTCCATATTGATTAGGTCCTTAGCTGTTGGTACTGCCTCTTGTTTTTTTTTTTTGTTGTTGTTGTTGTTGTTGGGTTTTTTTTGAGGAGAGTTTTTCCTCCTTGTTATTTTATCCAGATAAGAATATATGAGTGAGAGAATAATATATGAAAAGGGTGGCAATGACCCCAGATAAATATATGCTAACCAAATCAGAAGATACCTGAAACCAGAAGGAGAAGAAGCGGGGGAAATATATATATATGTGTGTGTGTGTGTGTGTGTGTGTGTATAAAACTGGTGAATAGAACAGAGGTACCCACTTGTTTTGGGTGTATTCTGGTCTCTTAGAAGAAATGACCTCCCTAAATTTTAAAGAAAGAAAACTTACATGTATACAAAAATAAGGGTAAATACAATGAAGGGATGAAATATGATTGTAAGGATTAAAATTTTAAAAAAAGATTTTAAAAAAGGAATTGATAAGATATGTTGGTTGGAAAAAAAATAAAAAGGAGGAGAGACTGTGATCAGGCTGGGGACTAGAACAAAGCCATGTGGTAGATTTAGGGTATATTTTGAAGAAGTTGTATCCCAAAATTTTAAGGAAAAAAAAAAACCTGTATGTATACCCAAAGTAAGGTTAAATACAATGAAGGGTTAAAATATGACCGTAACAATGAAAATTTTAAAAGATTTTTAAAAAGAAGGTATTGTTAAGATAAAATAGTTTTAAAAAGTTAAAAGAGGAAAGAGAACAGGTTAAAAAAATAGAATAAGAAAAAAATAAAATTAAAAAAATGTAACTTTGCAAAACTAAAGGATCATGGGAAGGAAGCCATGAATTCTATGTGTTGGTTTCCCCTAGCTCTGGAGTTCCACAGTTCTTGGTGATTTATGAACTTGGTCTTGGCTGACTGTTTTTGCTGATCTTCTGGGGGAGGGGCCTGTTGCAGTGATTCTCCAGTGTCTTTACCCAAGGCAGAATTGCACCACCTTTGCCAGGGGCCAGGCTAAATAATCTGCTCCAGTATGCTCTCTGTAGCTTTTGTTCCCTGAATGCTTTCTGTACAGCTTTGGAGGAAGAGAATGAAAATGGCGGCCTCCCAATCTCCGGCCCAGAGGAACTGAGAGCTCAGGGCCCCACTCCTCAGTGTGTCCTCAGAGAAAAACTGTTCCAGCCCTGGTTCCAGCCACACTCTGTGCTCACCCAGCCTGTGACAGTTTCTGTCTCTGGTGCACGGCCGTTTGGAGTCTCCAAACCCAACAGATTCCTACTGTGCACTCCCGCACAGCTCTTCCCAGAGGAGGAAGGAGGGGGGTCTCCTTGGATCTGCCACTTGTGGGGTTCCTGCTCAAAGAGCAGTGGCATGACTGTGCCTTAGATCATGGTTTAAGGTAACCCTGAGCTGAGAGCTCACTCCTCGTCTCCGTCTCTGTAGCCAGCTTCCCCTCTCCAATACCTGGCGTTTCTGCCAAACTCAGACACCGCCAGTCTTTCTGTGATCCAGTGGGTCCTGAGACCACACTGTCCCTGCGAGGGCTCTACCCCCTGCTTAGCCTCTGGAGTGATGTCTCTCAGTGGAGCCGACTTGTAAAAGTTCCAATTTTGTGCTCCACCGCTCTCTCACTTGCCAGGAGCCAGCCCCTCCCCCTGTGGTCTGTCTTCCCATTGCTACAGATTCACTTCTCCGCACAGCCTACCTTCCAGAAAGTGATTGATTTTCTGTTCCTAGAATTGCTGCTCTTCTTCCCTTCTATCTCCTTTTGAGTTTGTAGGTGTTTGGAATGGTTTAATAACTATCTAGCTGAATTCCTGGGACCTAATGATATTTCAGTCTGTTACTCCTCTGCCATCTTGCTTCCTCCAGTAATATCATCTTAATGGCATTTAGCTTATTACCTTTGCAAATCATATTCCTTGTTTGCTACATGTATAATCCAGTGATTGGTTTAATAACATTTATTGGGCACTGTATTTATTTCCTGTCGGTAGTATAGCAAATTACTATAAACTTGGTAGCTTAAAACGATGCCAGAATAGTGGCCTCATAGTCAGGCTTTCCCTCTCACCCACAGAATGGTCTGGGCTGAGTCATCTCCTGGCCTCAGCTGCAAGTAGGAGCAAAGATAGGTGTTAACATTCCAGCGCTCTCTACTTCACCTTCACCACATCCTTCCAGCTAAAAGGTGCCTATTATGCAGAATAGCTTCAATAAGAAAAACCAGACTCCCCACATGGAATATTTTTGGTGATTTCAGTGATATTTCCTTAGAAAATGCAAAAATGGAAGAAATCAGAAACTTGAAATTCAGTAGAAGTCTTACCAAAATAGCATCCACTCATAGCAGATTTCTAAAAAGAAACCAAACTATGGGTGTAACACACACCTGATAAAAAAGGGTGATGTGGGTAGTGGGCTCAGGCTCTTCTCCAGTAGATGCCCAACCAACCCCCTGGAATCTCAGGGCCATGCGGCACCGGTGAAGGTGGCTTCATCCTACTTGGATTCTGACTGGGGGACCTGTGAGGGATAGTCTGCCAGGAACAGCAGAGATAAAACGTCCCAGAGACAAGCCCAGGAAAGCCTTGTCATGGAGTGGGAGGGGCAGTAGGTTTCTAAAGAACAGAGAACCACCCGTGGAAAGTATATTCCCTGAAGCACATTTTGGGAAAGAGGAATTTTCAAACACCCAGAGAGAAAGAACCGCCTAGAAAATTGGGTTCTTCAGTCATCAGGAAGAAATGAGAGTTGTTGGGAAGCTTAATGGAATCCTGTGGAGAAGAAGAAACAGGTGAATCAGGTTTCCCTGAGCACCACAGTCAGTGAGACAGAACAGAGAAAGCTGTTCTGGTAGGATCGGATCCCCATCTAACCCAGAGCCCTTTCCCACCTTGCCCATGGCGTTGGTCCTGGCTGCAGCCTAGAGCCCGCTCCCCACACACTCACGCTTCCGGGAGTACAGTCTCCTGCAGGCGTCCTTCCTCACCTTGCCCAAGGTCTGGATCCTGGACACTAGGGCTCGGCAAGCACTCGGCCGCCCACGGAGGAGCGAGTGAGGCGCTCTCAGAAGTCGTTCGTGACAGGTTGAATGCCAACCGCAGCCAAGTGCCAGGCAGTCGCCGGGCAGCCTTAGGGTCATGGGGTACTGCCACAGGGACTACAGAGAAGCCTACATTGCTCCCTCAGCTTTCTGATCTGTTCTGATTGAGGGGCCAAGTCAGATTTTTGCTTTGTCTTTCAAGTCTTCATCCAGTAACCCTGAGCAATTCCAGACCAGTAACACCAAAACTAAATTCTTCTGGAGCCATCTACAACAAAAAGGCAGCTCATCCTGCATTTTGTAAAAGAGAAATTTGTCTCCTTTCCTTTTTAAATTCACAAAAGGAAACATCTTGAAACAGGTACAGTTAAACATTTCTATTATTGACAACAACAACAACAAACCCTCAAATATTTATTCTCTCACAGTTGTGGAGGCCAAACATCCCAAATCAGTTTCACTGGGTCCAAATCAAGTTTTCACATACCACCACACCACCCCCTCAAGAGCCCTGGGGAAGAATCTTTTAGTCCTCTTGTCAGCTTCTGGTGGCTACCAGCACTCCTTGGCTTGTGGCCAAATCACTCCTATCTCTGCCTCCAGTAATTTTGCTTTCTCTCCTTTGTCAAATCTCCATCTGCTGCTATCTTATAAGTACACTAGGAATTGTTTTAAGAGCCTATTCAGATAAACCAGGATGATTTCCCCATCTCAAAACCCTTAATTTAATCACATCTGCTCAGACACTTTTCCCATAAAATGTAACATTTACAGGTTCCATGGATCAGGAGTTAGTATCTTTCAGGGCTGTTCTTCAGCTTGCTACAGACATTTTTTTATGTGCCAAGTTCTGTGCTTGGGCCTAAATAATATTAATTAATGTTTAATTGCTTACTGTGTCCCTGGTGCTATCCTATGTGCTTTACATTCCTTTTACTAAGAAAAAAAAAGTTATTGAACATGAACTTATTGAACCCTACATTTCTTTCTTGCATATGCCAACTATTAAAGCTCCAAAGTGCTAGCTTTCTGAGAAATGTACGTTAGGAAATTACATTCTGTTCTAAATAACCCTGTCTTATTTGTGTGGAGGATGATAAAGTTGACAAGATTTGAATACCCCTTGGGAAGAGACTTGGCTTATCCATCTTTGTATCCATACAGTTAGGGGCATTCTAAGGGTTAGTAAATGTTTGTTGAATAACTAAAAGAGCCTTTGCAAACATTATGAAATGTAACCTTTATAAAATCCTTGGAGGTAGAGACTGTAATTTCCATTTTACAGAAAAGATTTAGAAAAGTTGAATTACATTCTCAATACAGGGACTGTGTATCCACACATACATACACGCTCACACAACTTTGACAGTCTGAGCATCTGAAACATATTTCCATTATCCATAACTGATTGATTTTGTGTGTGCAATATTAAAATTTAGCAAAATCTTGATGTAGCTAAATGTTATGTTATTACACTATGTTTTTAATCATGTGCACTATAGTTTTAATTTTTAAATTTTTTGAATGTCCAGTTTCTCGTGGATTAAGTCTATAGTGGTGTTAAGAAATGAAAGGAAATTTTCTAAATGATGCAGAATATTTGGTTACTTTTCTTAAAACCTTAGCCTTTCCCTAGAACTGCCTCAAGCATATCTAGTCTTTTTTTTTTTAATTTAAATTCAATTAATTAACAAATAGTGTATTAGTGTCAGAGGTAGAATTTAGCATATCTAGTCTTTTTGTAGCTTCTTTTGAACATCTGATTTTTTTTTAAGTCATTGATATTACAAATCTAAGAAATAATCATACTTTTCTCTTTACTTTGATTCCTTGAAAGCCTTTCCAAAATCTTAACCCACTTGTAGAGGCTAATCATATGAATCCCTTTAAGGTGAGTATACCCCTGACTCACTATTTTACTATCCATATTTCTTACCTTTCTTGCCTTAAATATTTCTTTTATAATTTTGTATGCATTTCTAGTGGAATAAGGCCAGATATAATTAAACAGATAAAATAAATTCAGATCCCTTACTAATGATGAAATATATGAATGTGTTGTTATATATTCATTATGATATATATGTTACATGCAACAAGAATTATTGCATATATTATATTATATGTTTTTATTGTTATACATAGCATATATTATTTTCGTCTTTTTCCTCTACAATATTCTTTCCTCAACCTTAAGTCAAGCCACTAATTCAACTAATACATCCCTGAGTTTATATCACATTTGCTGACTTGCTTATACTATTGCCCTTATATTTTCTTTCACCTTTTTAAAAGTATGATGTGGCCATTATTTCCCCCAAAACCCCCAATTTTGCCAAAGTGCTTGAGTGTGTTGTGTGTCTGATGATTATGCATTTACCTTTCAGTAAAAGATCACAAAAAGGAATTTGTGCTCCAATTTTTTTTTAAATAAAATTCTATCATTATCAGGGCAGAACTCATGATATTCTCATGACCATGGCAGCACAAAACTGAGCAGTTGAATTACAAGCACATTTACCTGATGTCCTTTTTTCAAATGCCTGGCATTGCTCTTGCCTCTTTATTCCACTAATGACTTTTAAAAACAATAAACTCTCTTCTCAATTCCAAGTCTTGCTTTTTCCTCAGAATAGCAGCATGTTTCCTTTATTGGGTACTTGAGAGCAGTGGGTTTTTTTGTGTGTAGAGCAGGAATCTTAATATTGTTACTCCATTTTGCTACATGGTTTGTTGCTTATGCAGACAGAACTGTAACTGTAATCAACAGTAGAACATTGAGAAATATGCCATTGAGAAATTTTGATTTATAGTTTAAAATAACACAAAGCTGAGTACTGGGTTTGGAAGTGTTGCTTTTTCTTACTGGCTGTCTGATGTGATGTTGCCTGCAAAGGTACCCACTGTCTGAAACAAATAGTGAATTGACCTCCTTCCTTCTCCATGCTTTTGCAACTTTCTGCAAGGGGAAATTGAGTAATGCTTCCCTCCATGGTTTCTATCAGTCTTACATACTGGTTTCATTAGCTTTCCACCACACTCCCCAGGAACAAGGAGATGAAGTTTTTCCCTATAGAGAATAGACTGGTGACTGGCCTAAGCAAAGCAACCTGGATTTTAGTGATTGTGACATTTCAGGGGCTAGGCGGCTAAAATTCTTTTACTAAGTGCATTTATAATAATTATATTTTTGTTGGTTTAATGACAGTGTTGGTAAGGGAAAATGTATTTGTTAAGAGTTATATTCATAAATGTATATACATGTATGCACACATACATACCACATACTCTTATATATATATAATACTCTTATATATATAAATTAAATGGTTGATGAGCAAGTCTTTTCATTGATGGAGAGAGTTAAGAAAGAATCCTTGAGATGGATATTTTACAGGCAAATGGACTTTATATTAGGAATTACTGAATTGTCCTGGTAGCCAGAAAAACTAAGTAATGTTCAATAGCCTTTCCCTGGAATTTCTAAATTTCATTCTATTATATTTACTTAAATGTTATTTAAGAAGAAAATTGGGGGGACCTTTTTTCTGTTGTATTCTTCAGATAGATAAAAATGAACTGAAACCAGCCAGCATCCTTCTGTTGGGATTTAGAAAATGTAAACTGTATACTTTTCATAAGAGAATTCTTGGTTGATATCCCTTATTGTCATTTGTAGAAATATTTGTACTTTTTTTTTTAAAAAAAGAAGTGTAATCCTTTCTTTTTTTTAAAGTAAAAAAGTTATCTCTCTGTGTAAATTCAGTGTACCAACACAACTAAACATGACCTGCTTCCTCTCTTTCCTGTAAATGTTAGAGCAAAGATTATTTTACCTCTGACGTGAATGCTAATTATGCAGTGATATGGGAGAAAATAAGAATAAAGTAGCTGCAGTTTCAGGGCTTTGGAAGTAGGTTTTATGAATTCAGCAGTGATGATTCTTAGGCCTCAGAGGGTGCAGAGTTCAGTCTAGCTGAGTATTAGTAAAGTCAAACTTATGTAATGTCCCTGCCTTCATCAAGCCCATGTGATCTTTCTTTTTACTTCTTTGTGGTGAATTATGTGGGTTACTTTATTACCACTGCCCACCCTTTTCCAGCTCCCTAATCCAGAACTCCTTCCTTATCCCTTCTTTTTTAGAAACTAACAAGAAACCTTCACTAGGCTTTTCTCCCAATTGCAGAATTCGTTTTATTTACATTTTATGTAATCACTACTGAAAATCACCTGTAAAAGTTATTCATTTGGCTTTTGATCAGGCCAGAAATTTTCTAAACTTAAAAATTAATGACAAAGTACAGGCTTCCTGAGTATGAATGGTTGAAGCGTATAGAAAACATTTGGAATGGAGAATGTTTGACCTCCTTTCTTTGTGTCTTATTACTGCTATCTAATTATGAGCTTTCAAAGATATCAAATTAGGTGCCCTCTTCATTGCATTTTAAAATAAGTAATCTATTTCTTTTCTTATCACTAAAACCATCTCTCAGACAAAATTTTGAATGATACATTTGGATGTTTAGAATCATTGTTAGCCAAAGTGAAACTATTCTTTTGACTTTTACAAATTGTCTTTACCTACTGTGCTTTATAGTCTTCTGAGAATTTGGCTTATCCAAAAAGAGATTGTGTGCCTTCCCAAGTGAGAAGGAAACCTTTTGTCAGCATCTTGTCTGAGTTAACTCCTTGGCTACGTAGGTCATGGGAGGTCTATGTTGGACATCAGTCTTTGGCTCTATCACAAAACTGGTATTGAAGCTAGGCCAGCTCCCAGAGTACAGAGGTTAAAGAGGCAATTAGTCACTACAAAGCCGACTTGTGGCGTCTTCTGGTAAGGAAGTACTTAACTCTTTCCTGAACGATGCCTAGAATCTCATCTTCTGGGTGTTTTTATAGTCCACTAAAATAATTTAGTTTTAAGTCATAGCCATTTTAAACCAAAGGTGAGCATAAAGTATATGATGTCTCTTGAATTGAGACTTTTTTATCAATACTTAAAGCAACCACAGTATATGGGGTAGAGATGGGCAGGAAGATTATTTTCAATTATATGTTGAATAGTCCACCTAAATTTCATTTTAGTTGTTTAGAAGCCTAACAATCTCTTTGAAATAGTTCTAGCTTTACTGTTAAAGTTGATATTTATTATTAGTGGTGGTGGTGGTAGGGCTTGGTTTAGAGCTGCCACAGTATTGCCTCACTTTTTTTCCAGAAAAGAAGTGGCCCCTGATGAATTGTCATGCACTAAACTGGACCATAGTTTTATATGTCTTTATATTCCTGAGTTTTTTAAGGGCCTGGGCTTTTGCTTCTACACAATAAATTTTTGTAACATATAGGATACTAAAAATCTTCTCTTCTGTCCTATGTCTTAAAATATGCCAGGAAACCATAAAGATAGCACCAATCTTAACTGTATCAACACTGTGCAGTGCCTGGATTCCCCCAGAGTTATTGGTCATAAATTAATGGAACCCCAAAAAGCTGAAAAGGAGGAGTATTCTTAACTTTTCCTATTTCAAAGTAACTACATTTTTCCCCATTGAAGAACGAATAAACGGCTGAATTAGGAAGTCTTACCTTTACATTTCCCTCCCCCTTTCTCTTCTAGCATTTCCTTTAGTCCTGAAATATAACTATTTTCAAGGATAAGATTTTTTCTGTTCCTAGGTGGGAATATTATCATCAACAATAACAAAAATTAATAGTAGCTGATCTATCAAGATTATAAGCATTACGGCCATCGTTTTATAATAATGTGGGCTTCTGATTATATCTTTGAATATTTCTAACACAGAATTTACACTCAATAGAACATGGTTGAGTTAAATAAATAAATAGAACCTTAGAATCTTCTTTCTGCCTCTTGCATATTTTGAGGAATACTTAGAAGAAGTGAGCTCAAGCTGTTATATAATGACTTAGTGTAATTATGGTAAAAAGATGGAATAATGGGTAAAATTTAAAGTAAGACTTTTGGATAAATACATCTGAAATATTAAAGCCAAAGCCAAGTTTATCACAAATTTGTTAATCTCCCTCTCCCCACCCATTTTAGAAGAGCTTTTAACCATTTTGTTTCTTAGTAGCTTAAGGAGGATGTGTGTTTTTAAAGATTTATTTATTTATTTGACAGAGAGAGATTACAAGTAGGCAGAGAGGCAGGCAGAGAGAGAGAGGAGGAAGCAGGCTCCCTGCTGAGCAGAGAGCCCGATTCGGGACTCGATCCCAGGACCCTGAGATCATGACCTGAGCCGAAGGCAGCGGCTTAACCCACTGAGCCACCCAGGCGCCCGGATGTGTGTTTTTAAAATAGCGCAGGCTTCATTCTACCTGAGCATATTTAAAGCACTTTAAGAAATAAATTAAAACTTGTTTTACAAAATATTTTTGTAAGAGCTAGTTTGTAATGGTCTTTCCTAAATATATTATAAAATATTGTTGTTGTATAACTCCTTTTTTCAGTGCTGACTCCTCCTTACTCACTAGTTGGGAAACCTACCTGGTGTTAGAGACACTTAGGTAAAGAGTGGTCCAGAATGAATCAGCGATGACAGCATCTGCTCTGCCTCCCTCAGAGGTGTAGCACCTCTGTTGGCAAAGGTAGAAACCGGTAGACCTTAAGTTTCAATAACATATCCATTTGTAGGCCACTTATTAAAATCTCATTTAAAAAAAACACCTACTATTCTCATTTTATAACCTTTTGCTATCTTTGTGTGACAAAACGGGCATCAGTTCTCCACTGTTTTAAGTAGCAAATTACTAAGTTAATCTTAGATTTCACTAATCAGGTATTGGCTTTCTGGAGAATAACATTTGGTAAGTGAGAACTTAATGAGTGTCCCAAGATAACTATTGTTAACTGGTGGAGCTGGTGACATTTTGTGTGTCACTGCTAGTCTTTGCCCCATGGTATATTAAGAACATGCTTTGAGCAAATGCTTTAGCATTTTCATTGCAAGTCAACCTTTTAAAAAACTCTCTTGCAATGAACATCTCTTCTATGAGAATATTTTTGGACGTTTATGTGAAAAATTGACTTATATATATATTTGGTACTGTGTTGTTAATGGGATAGAATAGAAGAACATTTACAAGAAAGTGTATTATAAAATACAAAGGACACTCCTCATATCATTCTGATGCCTTGTGTCTTTCATTTGTTATTATGTGCACTTGTTTAAGTTGAAGACAGCAATAATACTGCATATTATTTCTGTGAGGTTAAGGTATTATATTACTAGAAAAAGTAACTATAAATAGAGTGCTTATAGATACAATTATAGTCCTATGTATTAAGAGAAATGTACTATTATTAATAGATTATTGAATTGATTCATCTTATACATGTTTACCTGTAAATATGCCTTTTTTGTGTAAATAGAAATCTTTTATATAGGGCATTTTCTGAAAGCAGAATATACCTGTAAATCATGCCAATTCATTTGCTACACTGGGATCGGATTATTCTTCAGTAAACTCAATTTGAGGATTTAGAAAAATCAATCAAATATCATTATTCTTTCTATATGATGCCAAATTGTGTTTTGGTGACCTCTGCTATCATTTAAATGACCTGAAGTCAGGATGAGTTTCCTTGCACAGGATTGGGCCAAGTTTGCTCCCTTTTTGCTCTCTTTAGATCTTTTAAATCCTGTTTATTCCTTTTTCATTTGTATGTGTCTGTGGGTTGCAGCTTCTTATGCTTTTACCCATTTATAAGCTATATAATACAGGGTGGCTTGTTTAGTTTCAAGAAATGATGAAAATGAAGTTCTATTCCTTAAACCCCTAAATAGATCCCTTTTACAATGTGTTTGCATTTCAGACATTTTAAGGTTTGATCTACATGTTTATTCAGTCTTAAAGATATCTAGCTCCCCATTGTGCTTATTTGCCAATTACTTTACAGCCCTTTTCATACTTTTTGTTTTAAATCTGTGGGGTTGTTTTTGTCTTGTTGCATTTTTTCCTCTGCTTGAAGATATATCTATTATTCAAATATAAAAGTGGCTTAGGAAAGAACATCCTAAAGTTTATTTAGAAATTCACCAAGCCCATACTAATGCATCTCTAATGGGGACATTTCTTTCCACACCTCTAAGGTGATTGAGCCTGTCCTTTAAAGTGAGATTTGCAAACCAGTGTCTGGCAGCTCCAATTAGCTTCTTTTGGGTTTGAAGCACATCACAAACAGTAACAAGGTCTCCTAGGACACTCCTCTTGCAAGCAGTGTAGTCATATTTCCTCATTAGTTCTTTTCAATTGTCACTAATGCCATGTTCCAGCTTTTGAGTAGGAGACAAAAAACATAAAAATTTGGTATGTATGTAGAATGAGCCATTGTTTTCCATAATTCAAGGCTCTTTTGAATTCCTTTGATAGTTTTGAAGCTTACACAGCTTAATTCATTAACCTTTACCCTTCACATAAATCAGGTGATTAGGAATCTATTGCTAAGGAGACAGATTTTTCCCTCCACTGAAACTAAGTAAATGCCTCAAAAAAAAAAAAAAATTCCTATATAGCTGACAAAAATAACCTTTTTGTTGCTTTTCAGATTTCATCAGATATTTCAGAACATTATCAAAAGCAAGTGAACATAACATTGTGTTATTATAAATAATAATTCTGGATATTTTGGAGCAGGTTTTCTTATGCTTTGTGGAGTTCTAGAAGAGTGTGTGTGTGTGTGTGTGTGTGTGTGTATGTATATATACACACACGCGCGCGCGCTCACACACACACACACACACATACTCAATAGCTGTTACTTAAGAATTTACAATGGTTGCAATTTTAAAAATTTTCATCAGAGGCACGTGAATGGCTTAGTTGGTTAAGTATCTGACTCTTGATTTTGGCTTAGACCGTGATCTCAGGGTTGTGAGATGAAGCCTGCCTCAGCCTCTGTGTTGAGCGTGGAGCCTGCTTTAAGATTCTCTCTCTCCCTCTCCCCTGACTCCTCCCACTCCCTCTCTAAAATCAATCAATCAATCAGTCAATCAGTCAGATTCTCTCCCTATGTAGCACCCTCCCTTCACCCCTGCTCTTTCTCTCAGCAACAATTTCTTTTTCTTCTGAACCCTGTCAAAGAAGAAAATAATTTGAGGGGAGGCAATTCAGGATTAAACTAAAATATATTGAACCTGGAGCATTTGATTTGGAGAAACTCTTTGTGCAGGTCTTCATGTTACAGAGAATGAGAGTATGGGGTTTCAAAGGAGGTAGGTGGTTCTGTGGTTTCATGGAGGTAAGAATAGGGTGGGTTTTTCCAGATTTTTAAATTCTTTCTTGTTAAGATACATATCACTTTGTTTCTCAGAATTTGGGAAAATCGTTTAGTTGGCTTGTGTTTGATGTTCGTGGGCTAGTCTAAGAATATTGGATTTTCTGCTGTTTTCAACTATGCCATTTTCCCATTATTAATTCCTCCTTAATAATCTTATAGATTGTTACTTTCCCTGAGGATATAGTTCTTTTCCCAAGTTTTATAATTCTTTATGTTGTCATGCATGAAATGAGAAATCTTTGAATGTACTGACTTATGGAGAATGTCCATCACATGATATTTTGAAGTTTGTCCTCAGCGATAATGGGAACACGGGGTGGGTGAAGAATGGGAAAAATTTGAATTCAAGATTCTGAGTTTAGGGACTCATGGCTTGTCCCTAGGGACAAAATTATAATTTATTATTGAGATTAATGGATACTCTCCGATGTATTATTTGTGAATAGGAGAGAGGATGGAGAAATGAAAGTTTTAAATGTGATCTTTGATTCTCTTACTCTCTTTCTTTTCTTTCTTTCTTCCTTTCTTTCTTTCTTTCTCTCTTTCTCTCTCTCTTTCTTTCTTTCTTTCTTTCTCTCTTTCTCTCTTTCTTTCTTTCTTCTTCTTCATATGCAGCATGGAGCCCAGGGTGGGCCTCAAAATCATGCCTGTGAGATCAAGACCTGGGCCAAGATCAAGTCAGACACTTGACTAAGTCACCCAGGCAGCCCTTTACTCTCCTTCTTTAAGATTCGATCACTTTACAAACGTTTCTCTATTTTATTGGTACCATTTAAAAAATACCCTTTAAAAAATTTACATAAGGAAAAAAAAAAACTTAAATAAGAACCTATCGTCAGAAAGTTTCAATAATTACTGACCTTTACCACCTTGTTTGTTGCCTGCATACCTACTGTACAGTGACCTGGGAAATGCTCTGATGTTAATAACGCTAAAGGTCATGACTACAGCCAGGACTCCTATAAAACAGAGAATCATTTAGAATAAATGCAGTCCACAAACCAGAGTTATGTTCATGTACTTCTTGTAAATACATACTATAATGGACTCTAGAAGTTTCAAGAGGAAAGGATAGTCACTGTGCAGGCCTCTTGTCAAGATGTGCTGTCACTGCAGGCTGCCTGGGAGAGGAGACCTGGACTAATCACTAGGTTTCAGGCACTAGCTAGTTGATGTGGGGTTTCATCTCCGTCAATTTGCAGTAACAGGACAATACAAACCATTTCCACTTTCAACTCTCAAAACAATAGCTATTTGAGGTATTTATTTGAACCACTCAATTTTGTTTAATATTATTGTATTGAGAGTTTCAGTCCACATTCACAGAACTTGGGGTTTCTCTCCTCAAATACCACATCTGGGAATGATGTGATATTTACATTAAAGAAATTAAGTTTTGCTACAAATCTTCTAAGGAATGTGTTTTTCTCCACGAATCTTTATTCAAGGAATATTTCCATGTTATGCGTAACTTCTAGCACAGTGGCTGTGATTACAGAGTAATTAAAACTAGTTGGAAAACCTTGTGCAACCGAACTTTTAAAACCAGAGCAAAAATCCTAGGTGATCCTTTGTGAAAGCAAAGTACTTTTCTCTTATATTTCCTTTCTCTTTTTCTGTCTAAAAAGTATTTACTACTTATTTGTTAATAATGTGTTATCTCTTGGCTATTGCCTCTTGAATAAGATAAATTTAGTTACTATATCTATTCATAAAAACTTCCCACTGACACACAGGGGGGAAACCTGATGCTCATGGCCTTTCATCAGTTTTTAGAGACTTTTCATCCTGTGTTTGATTACCTTATTTTCTATGAATACTGGTTCTTGTTGCCTATGAAACAGCACTTGATCTGGCTTATACAGTGAAATCAATTTGTGTTATTTTTTTCTTCGTAGTGGGCTCTGTGTGTCTTTAATGTTTCTATGTGCTTGTCATGTATCTTACATAGAATCAGGTAGCAGGAATGCAGATAGGATATGGCAATTGTTTAGAGTTTTTTCACAATCAAATGTAAAACCAGGCTTTCTGGACTATTTAGAAAGAGCATGAGAAAAAAAAACGACATAAACATTATTTCTGTACTAATTTATTTCATTTTGTGGTAGTCATACAGAATGCTGCATCTGTAAATTTTTGGTAGGTGATAGAGGAGGATAAAAGTGTATCTTTGATATGGCAGAAAGTAGTCAGACTTTTTTTTAATTTAGGATTTTGTAATCATCTAGGGTCTTTATTTTTATCCTTAGCATATGAAAATTCATTTTTAAAGTTGTAAAGAAAACATAGTTGTTGCCTGTAATGTCTTATCTGCTTTTGTTCTTCTGTTTTTATGAGTTTATTCAAATATTACATTAAAGTCAAATGACATGGAATTAGGTTTAAAATTTTCCCTTTATAATAAGCTGTATCAATGGTAATTGCATTGTGTTGCTGTCTTAAGTTTTCTGCTGTAGCCATGGAAGAACCTCTCCATTTTTGTCATAAATCCTTTAAAAAAAAAAAAGCCAGAAAAGAATGTTTATTCAATTATTCCAAGGAACTTTGAAATGTTTATCATTCCATTAAAACAATATTCTATAAAAATATTCTAAAGGAAAAAATATGTCCTCTTTATAACTAATTTAACCTTCAGTAATGAATTGTGTGAAGGAAAATTGTATAAAATTTTCTGACATTTTATGAAGATTCCTACAAATAAGCCAGACAGCAAATAAAATATCTGCAAGACAGAGATGGATACTCAGTAATTTTTTGATGGATTATACACACAGGTATCAAATTACTTGATCCTTACTTCCTAGGAAAGGTTAATGACTCTTTTTGCTTTTACCCTTTTACTTAACTGTTATTTATAAAGATTAAAGCAACGACTACGTTGAAGGATGCATATTCCTATGTGTCAGTATGACTGTACAGGTTTTTCTGATATTGTAGGAGACTGAGCCATAAAATGGATGGCGTTGTTAATCATTATTTTTAAAGTTCATTCAGTTCTGTATTGCATGTTCTGCTATGGCTATTAAATCTGAGTGCACCATTCAAAAACCTTTTAACTTAAATGAAACCAGAAAAGACTATAAATCTTATGTATCTATATCTATATTATATATCTATATAACAATTCACTTAAAATATTAAGAATTAAAAATTTTGAAGTAAAAGATCTTAAAGTTCTTACATGTGCAGACTTCTTTTTTTTTAATCTATAACCAGTGTTAGATTTTTAAATATTTCTGGTTTATATTGAATAAAGTACACAAAAATGTATATTTTAGTGTTATCAGACTCCATCATTAATAACTGAAACATGAATAATATTACTGTCCACCTGTAATGACCATCATCTATATTCTAGTTTCATTATAATTGCTTTTATATTATTATGTAAATGACATGTTCATTGTATAACCTGTGTTTACTGGTCTATTGCTAAAAGTGACATTACTCTTATAGAAATAACACTTTTCATCACTTGGTTTTAAAATATACACTAGTCATAAATGTACTTAATTAAAGTCATTTGGGTATTAGAGCACTTGAGTTTAAAGCAAGGAATATAACACTTTTTCCTGAAACACCTTGAAAGAAGTTTGTTGAAAGAAGAGAGCTGTGGCATTCATCAAAAGCTGACCTCTTCCTGTTACAGTCATGGCCAAACTCTTGCTAATTTAACTTGAAATATATTAGTGTAACTCACCACTTTTTTGTGTGTGTGTTTTAGGTGTGTGGAGGTCATTGCAAAGGAAGGACAAAACCTGAAAGAGCTGTATTTGGTGTCCTGTAAAATCACAGATTATGGTATGTAAAGAGTCATTGTCCTAATCTTTTTTTAGAATGAAAAGTTACAAAATCTGTGAAAACTTTTTGAAAGAAATCACGAGCCACTATCTCATAGAGTCTACTTAATCTTTATTTGCACTAACTATGGTCACAGCAAAAGAAATTAAGAAATCCTAAGACTAGGACCCAGAGTAAAATGAACATGTATATCAGTTTAAACACATGTGTGCGCACACACACACACACTCACATAGGGTTAAAATGTGTGGTTTAAAAACTTATACAATGAAAATAAATACTGGGAGAACTAAATATTTGGTATAATAAATATAACTAAAGAAGTTATTACTAGAGTTAATTTGCTTAATTTAATGTCATGTCAAATACATTCCCTGCTGACATTCCAAATGGCACACTGTTTAATGCTTCACATTTTTTAAAGCTTTGGAAACTTCCACGTTTAGGTATGTAGGAAGCAAAGGGTATATATTTGTATGCAAGATTTTAAATTATCTTAATTTTCAATATCTCTTTAAAGTAGAGAAAAGCAAGTTGTTTTATAAAAAAAAAAAAATGAGAAGTGTGAAATCATCCTGTTGGAGTAAAAAAAGGAAAATAACCTAGCCTCTCCTTTTTTATTCAGCTTTATGTATTTTTTCTTAGTAATTTATGTATTTATCTAGAGTTTTAAGCAGATATTTGGCTTTATGGGAGACTGAACTGGTTTTCTTTTTTCTTTTCTGATTTTTTAATTTGTTTGTTTAAATTTGAGACTGTGCTTTTTACCTTGAGGGAAACTTATAATAATTCATCAAGTTTTTTTAATTGTTAACTCTGACATATGCTAATAAATGACTCCAGTCCTAGGATGTCATGCTGACCATCTGTCCTGGGTGGGAGAACTGTATTTTATCAGCTACTAAATTAAACCATTAGAAGAATTCTACTATAGCTCTGATAAAAAATAACATAAAATATTTGGTTTAAAATAATGCTAATTTCTTTTTCCGAGTTTATTTTTTAGAATGGAAAATGAGTCTTATGTGGATTTATTCATCATGTTTCTGGGTTGTTGGGGTCTTTCCCTACTTATACCATGCAAAAGGAGTGTTTTGATATTTTTTGTACTTTGTTTTCTGGTTTCACATATTAGATTGCCACTTAGATACAGTAATTCTAAAACCTATTTTATCTCCCCGTTGTCTAGCCCTTAGAGAGTTCTGTCAATCTAGGGCATGCAGGTAGATTTGTTGATTAGCTAATACATTCATTCATTCCAACTCTTTCCTTGGCATTCAAGCTCCTTTACCATTAGACTACCTGCCCCTCCAATCTTATTTTATATATTTCTCCCCTTTCCCTATGCAGTGCCAGTGTCAGATTGCTAATGGCCCAGAGAGCTACAGATTAAGTTCCTTAGAATAAACTCTTCAAGGTCCTACAGTGGAAATGTTGCTAAAATTACACTCTGTCCCAGCACCTGTTAAGTTAGCAAGTGCAAAGAAATGTTCCAGGCGATGTGAAGAAGAACAAAAGCTTTGGACTTGAGATACAATTGGGACCCAGTTCAGTCTTTTTGTCTTTATCTGTTCTTTGGCCTTAGGGAAGCTCCTTCACATCTCTGAGGCTCAGTTTCCTCATTTGGGGAATACATGTCTGATGTCCTATTTATGTACCCAGCACCGAGTCTAATGATTAGTGTTGGTAAATGTTGCTTTCCTACAGGAGGGGGAAAAGATTTTTTACAAAATTCTTCCAGCCTCTTTCCTTTCCTAGGCTTTGGAAGAGGTTTTTGTTGTTGTTGTTGCCATTGTGTAGTTATTGTTTATTGCTCTTGTTTCTTGATATTATCATGTTTTGGTGTTTAGAAATTTGGGGATTTTTTCTCCTGGTGAGGCAAAAACGTTGTTAAAACCTTGCCAATATGGTTTACATTTATTCACTTAGGTTGATAGATCTTTGCACATTAGTGTCACCGGGGGAGTTTCTAAAGCATACTGATGCCTGAGTTTTATTCAAGACTAATTAAATCAGAATTTCTATGAGGTGGCACCGGGGCACAGGTTTTGTAAAACCTGCCTAAATGATGTTACATGAACCAAAGTTGAGAACAACTGATCCAGTCCATTTGAAGGGGCCAGAAATGGCCATATAGGGGACTTCCTTGCCGTGGTGATGAGAAATCTATTTCAATTTTTCTGGTATCTTAGTTGTGTCAGCTCTAAGCGCTCTGCCTCACCTCATCTCTCTTCCATCTTTTCTTTGGTTTTAGGTATTCAGAGGGTTCATGGAAAGCCAGTGTTCATCTATTGATTCTGTTCTTCAAAATGTTGGGGCACAATTGAGGAGGAGGGGTAAAGGTCGATAGTTTATGAGATTGTAGTATAATTGCTATTTGATTATAAAATTTTAAAAAATCACTGAAAGTTCAGCTCAGCTCAGCTCTTTCCCCCTGGTAACATGCCAATAACACATGAATAATTTTTGTCAAAAAAGACAGCAAAAAGGATTATTCATTTGTAACCAGAGAAACGGCATGTTATTGGAGGTAACTGCTCTGCTGGGGAAGGCTGGCTGTGATCCTTTGCCCTGTGTTAATTATAAATTTTAAACAGAAAAACAGTTGCCTATTTTCTTCTTTAACTGGATAAGTAAAGATATATTCTGTAGAACTTTTAGATTATTGAGGCTACTGAAAAGTTGTAAGATTTTTTGTACACTGATACTGGGGGGGTTTCATCCTTTGAGAGACTACTCCAGAATTCTGCTTCCTATTGCTTTAGTCATATTCGAGCTAGTTAGTCTTGTCCTCACCTCCTCCCTCTGTGGTGCTGTGATTGTACATGCTTTCATTATAGTATACGGAGATTTCTGAAGTTTTTGCAGAATGCATTGATTCAGAAACAGCAGCTCGCCTGGCATATCATTTGTAATTTTTGTCAAGATTCTCACAGATGTTGAATGTGTTATTATAGTACGTAGCAACACCTGGCCAGGCTGTTATGAAGTTATGTTCATTTTAATTGACATATGATATAGTTGTCATGAAGAAAACTATCATTCTAATAGACTTCTTATTCCCCAAACTGAACATAGATCTTTATGGTAAAGGATGGCAATTATAAACAAATTAATAATTCAAGCCAGCTAAACAGAAAATACAGTCTTGGGAAATTGCTCCCTGAAGAGAAATCTAATATCGTCACTTTTCTATCACTGAACAAATAAATGTTATATAGGCAGTATTGTGGGGGAAAACTCAAATTTAGGAGTCAGAGAGTTAGGTTAGAATCTAGTTTTGCCTCTTCTTTTCTTTATGACCTTGAGCAAGTTATTTAAGCTCCTAGTTTTGTCATCTGTTAAGCACATAATAAAATGTACCATAAAAGGTAGAGAATATGAATTTAAAACATCTGCGTCATGCCTCGTGGCATAGTGGGTACTCATTAATCGGCAGTTCTTAATATAATAGAATTGTCTCTTTCTCTGAAGAAGAATCGGCTTTCCTCCCCCTCCTCTCCCACCTCCCCCTCTTCTCTCAAACCTCTCCAAGTGTGGCTTTCCTGTCTATGCAAATCATGATCTAGAAGTTTGGCCTGTATTAGTCTGTACTTGTCTCGTTGACTTCTATACCTAAGCTATCTAAGCCAGATTCTGATTAGTAGGGAGCCAAGGGAAAGATGCGGCAGAAAGCTGAAATCTTTCATTTGCCTCCCCATCTTAGGGGAGGCATCTCTTTATTTTTGTTTGGATAATTTTCTCTTCGCTCCCATCGTGCTTTCTTTTGTTCCAAGAATTGTCAGCTAGTTTTCAACCTACCTCTCCACTTGCCTTCAAATACTTTTCTGTTGAAAGTCCTCTTCTGGAAAATTGTATCCTTGGGATTGAAAGGAAGACAAGGAATAGAAAGTGACATGTATCCTTCAAGCCTGTGGAGGTCAGAGCCAGTCTGTCTGGGGCTGCATGGCACAGAACAGGAAGTGTAATGAATGGGATGGATGAATAAAGCGCTTGCCTCCCCTGATATCTCCAGAGTGAGTTTTACAAGTGTGACCCTGTGTCAGGGAGCAGTTGTAAAAAGGACCTAGGTTTCCTTCTAGGTTGTTATCGTATTTCCTTTGACTTCAGCCACTCCTGAGACCCCCTAGAAATATACTCTAGAGGGTATCTTTTGATTTACCTCTCAAGTTGTCAAATAAACTTTAATTAAAGAGGACTGTAAACACTTAACTGCTGACTGATATTTGTGGCCTACAAGGTCACTGACAACCCACAGACTCACTCTGTGCCACTCCGTGGGCTCTCTGTCACTCCCACGGTCCCTGGGGCTATTGCTCCAGGGCAGTCTTTGGTTGCCTCTTACTCTGCTTGCCACGGGTCTGCTGTCTGATTTGGGACTTTTAAACCTAAACTCAAGCCTCCTGCAAAACTTTTGGATTGCTCTGAGCAAAAGGTCTCCCAAGTCAAGGATGTCACTATTCCCATGGTTATCTATTTGAGATGTCATTTCAGTTGGTCTGCCGTGCAACAGACATGACACGTATTCATTCTGTCAGCAGATAGATTCAGCACCTACTGTGTGCTGGGGTCTGTTCTCGATGCAAGATATAAATAGTTTCTGTATTCCCGGAGCTTTCAATAGGATGGGATAGAGAGAACCTGCTCATTTTAAGGAAAAAAAGAAAAGGGTAATTCATCTCCTTCCTCCAGACAAGAAGAATGGCAGGGAGTGGCCTGCTGACATTAATCTTTTCTTTGTTGTAACCCACACCTCACCTCAGCCTTGTTGACCTTCTAATGTTATTGAAAGATTTATAGGTTGTACATTCCCTATCTCTTCTTGGGCAACCAGATCTCTTCATCTGTTAGTTAACCCAAATTAGGATCCTGGATGCATTATTAAAATAAATAAGCATGCCGAAGAAACAAAAAGAAATCCTAACAAGCATTCTGGATTATGCTATTATCAAGAGTGCTTCATTTTTTCTTATCAAACCAACACTAATAAATTATTCAAGAAAAAGGCTCATACTAAAAATAATTTTGTTCTTTTTATATATATTATGTTATTTTTCATATTATTAGGTATGCATTACATACAATGATGTTTCCTTTAAAATTAAATTCCTGGTTTTTCCTTTTACATTTTTTTTCATTTTCAAATTGTATTTCAAACTGTTCCAAGATTGTTGGGTAAAATTCAGCTCCTTTTGTCAGCAGGAATAACTCTAATAGTTGTAAAGTGACAGAGAAGAACTTTAGAAAATACATTTGCAAGTCAAAAAGAATGTCTTTATTGTTTACTGTTGATTATTCATGCTTTTTTTTCCTTCTATCATTTAAATATAGATAGCTTTTATTGTTTCTAACAAAATAGTACTAAATTGCTAAATCTTCTATTGTTGCAAATTTCCCTTGTTTATATGTCCATCTTAAAAGTTATTTCTTTTCACTTCTAATTCTCTATTTTTATTCCTGGAGTTCCTCACTACTAGATTGATATGCCTACTAATGTACTTAGCAAATACTATATCCTTTTTTTTTCTTCTCAGTAATGGTCATAATTTCTCACCAAAAATTTGGTATTTAGTATTTAATTGTAACTTTTTCTAAATGTTTTTCTTTGCTTAGCAGCAAAGAAATTGTTGACTTTCTTCTTCAGTTCCTAGGTCATCCTAAGACCACAGCTACATAACCTTGAAATAAAAGGCTGAACAATAATAATGCTTATCACTTTGGCTTGCCATCATAGACCACAGAATCTCAAATCTTTTGAGAAGGACTTAAAAGACATTTCTTCCAGAAGATACTCCCATAACCAATTCAAAGATGAACTCTTGCTTCATCTATAATGGAGTTTTTTTTCTTTTTTAATTAAGAAACCTTTAACCTACATTTAAAAGACAAACAGACCAATTTCTATTTGCCCCTAAATTTTCTTAATAACTCCAAATGCATATATATTGTTGCTCTAAATTAATTTATTAATTTTTTATAAATAAATACTAAATTTCTATATTTAACTGAATTATTAAGTGAAATATTATTAACTTTCCAACTTTTCTCACTTTTAGCATTTCTAAAATGTAGTATTTAATTTTAATTAGCTGTTTTTAACATTAATCTTGTAAAAGAAACTTGTCCCAAATCACATAGTCATTTTTCAGAGTTTTCATCTTTAACCCTCATTGCTTTGTGTTCTCGAGTATGCAGACTAAGCAATTGTTTTCCTTGCACCATGCTTTATTATAAATAGAATTATTATTGATTATTACCAGTGGTTAATAGATCTAAAGGGGACTGCAATGAACACCAAGATAATTGCAGTAATCCTAAATTCTACACAAGTAACAATTTCCTGATGTTAAAACTTCTTCAGGGGGCGCCTGGGTGGCTCAGTGGGTTAAACCTCTGCCTTCAGCTCAGGTCATGATCTCAGGGTCCTGGGATCGAGCCCCACATCGGGCTGTCTGCTCAGCAGGGAGCCTGCTTCCCCTTCTCTCTCTGTCTGCCTCTCTGTCTACTTGTGATCTCTCTCTCTCTGTCAAATAAATAAATAAAATCTTTAAAAAAAAAAAAAAACTTCTTCAAAATAGAAGTCCTGAGTAGTAGTGAATTCTCTATTACAAGGATTATTCAAGCTGAGGGCACCTGGCCGGCTCAGTCAGTGGAGGATACTACTTTTGATCTCAGGATCATGAGTTCGAGCCCCACATTGGGTGTAGAGATTACTTCTTAAAAATCTTTAAAAAGAGTGATTTATGCTGAGATAATCTCTTTAGGAGAATATGGAAAGATGGAAACATTGAGTAAGGAATTGACCTATATGATGTTTAAATTCCTTTCTAATCCTGTGATTTATTCTGGACTGGTTTTGTGTTTTATTTCATTCAGCAGATATTTACTGCGTAAGTGTTGCCTGGGGGGTGTGGAGAATATGGAAATGGATAGAAAGTATACACTCTTATGTTGAGAAAGAAGACAGAAGCAGTGAAAAGTTTCCTGACATATTAAACAATATGATGAGGTCAAATAGAAAAATAGGCCCTCTGAGATGTAGAGGTTCAGGAGGGCAGATCATCAGAGATTTAAATCGTCGGGGAACTATCTGTGGTGGAAGAGGCATGGGAGGACAGAGATTTGAGAAGGAAGGGCATTTGAGGTAGTACAGCCCTAGGAAAGGCTCAGAGCAAGAACAGGTGTCTGAATGGATGAGTTTGTATGCGTTGGTTAATCTAAAGAAAGAACAGAAATCATCCAAAGTGATTACGTGCACACACGGGCAAATTTTGAAGAAACCTTATGAAAATATTCTAGTTGAAAATTCAGGGTAAGTTCCAACTTTCATCTCAACTTTTCCCATCTTATTCACCATTCCCATGGTAACAACTTCACTTAACATATATAAAAGGAAACACTACTTTGAGTTCTAAGTAATCAAGTATCCAGTTCAATTGAAGGAAATCAAATGGTAAACTTTCATGACAATAATCATAATAATAAAATAGTTAATATTTTTTAGATGTTTTCTGCGGGTATTATTTATTTAATCCCCTTAACACCCCACTTTAGATAGTACTATTAAATTTAGGCCTGCAGATATAGAAACTGAGGCCTAGAAAGGCTCAGGTTCACATAGTTAGTGAGTAGTGATGTGGTATGGGTTCAATGGTACGTCAGGTCTCTTGCGTAATCACTCATAGGTCAGTGATGTGCTTATAAGTATTTATTGCTAGACAGTCTTGTTAGATTTTCCCAGTTCTCAGAGCTTAAAAAATATAACTGAATCCTGTGCTACCATGTTTGTCCGTCTGTATATAAAAAACAATGTCACAAAGCAGCTACCCGTTAAGATCTAATTATATCATTATAGAACTTAATAGGTTTAACGTGCTTATTCACTATAACTTTGTTATGCCGACACCAAATACCAGTTGCATGCTGTGATTAAACATTCCCTAGCCAGAAGGTAGAGACTCTCATTGATGTTAAATGTGTACTCATGTATTCAACAAATATTTTCTTAATAATTTCAAAACTGTCTTTAATTCTTCAGGAATAAAAAAATTTTCTTACATCTCCTTTCTAAATTTTCCCCCAAAATTTCTGAAGGAAGCAGAAATATTATTGATTTTTTAAAATAGAGAATAAAGTTGAGCCCAGACAGTTTTAATTAATTAAGCAAAGCTAGAACTAAAATCTCCTACTGTAAATCGTTTACTGAATTACATGCAGATAACTCCTCAAATGTCTCTGCTTTTCATATAGAAATAATTTCTTCATTGAAATAGTCCTTTGAAAGCAATTTTTGCCAACATTAAATGACATAATTTCATAGCAGCTTTTAAAAGTACAGCTATTTCTAGAGATATGCAGTTGCACCATTCTCAAAACTGTAAGCAACTGTTCTTTAAGTTCATCTACCGTGAACCTGAGCTCAGAAGTTCCTTAGTGTCGTATCTGTCTCAGGTGCCCGTTACTTTTCTTCCCTTAAGGAGAGCCTCTTCCAATAATATTCTCTGAAAAGTCAGAACAGAATCTCTTTGGTGTGGCTTTGCTCTCCACCTCCTCTATGCTCTTAATTTTAGAGCAGCTCATTTTCTCAGGTATCATGAAAAGTAAGAGTAGAAAGGGAGGAAAACCCAAGAGCTGCATCTCTTCCTTCTAAAGCATCAAACCATATATCCTCCACTTACAAGTGTTTTTTTAGGGTTTTACCCTCTCTTTGAAATGGTTTTGTCCTCCTCAGCGGATGTTTGACTAAATCTTTTTCATGATTTGCTGGTCAATTAGCGTACTTAAGATATTTGTCATCTAACTTATTTTGAAACAAAACAAAACAAACATTTATTAAGTTTCCCCTTAGAAAGTGATAGTATTGCTCATATTAAAATATAAATCGAACATTAAAATAATTTTACTGTATGTCTGTCTCTAGGTAGGCTCACATCATTATATCCACTAGTACTGACAGTAATTGAGCTTTACAGCAGGTCTTTCTCTTTCCACTTATTAGTACTACTTCCGTATATTAAGAGCAGCTTTCTGTTATTGATTTTTTTGTTTACCTGAGTTCAATTAATATAGGAAAGAAAAGAATAATACATTATTTTTTCTCTTTATTGACCAGCTTTCAAAATATTGGTTAGGTTTCCATCTTCTAAACGTAACCTGTGAAGAGTTATTGTTGTTGCATTATCATTATAAGCTCAGCAATCCATTGCAGTTGTTTTCTTACTGATACTCAGTTTGTCCTGCCTTTGGTACTGGAAGCTTCTGTAAGTTTGTTCCTTACAGAAACAAACTTTTTTTTTTTTTTTAAAGATTTTATTTATTTATTTGACAGAGAGAGATCACAAGTAGGCAGAGAGGCAGGCAGAGAGAGAGAGGAGGAGGAAGCAGGCTCCCTGCTGAGCAGAGAGCCCGATGCGGGACTCGATCCCAGGACCCTGAGATCATGACCCGAGCCGAAGGCAGCGGCTTAACCCACTGAGCCACCCAGGCACCCACCTGTGTGCTTTTGATACAGAACGATTATGTCAAGATACAACAGGCTCACTTTGTGCATTCCATATTAGAGACATGGCATCAGCTGCTTTTCTAAAGAACTCTGGTTCTTTGAGTGAATTAGGCTTTTTTCCCCCTTTTTCTTTAATTTAGAGAACTTCCTCCTTTAAAGTCTGTTGCACTCTGAATCTTATATCACTATTTTCTTTTATTCCTCCAGCTTAAAACTTACTCTGTATTTCAGCATAAATCCAATCCTCCCATTACAATTCAGCAATATCAGTCCTTGAGTTTTAAAGCATCTTCATTTAGGGATTTCCTACATACTAGAAACTTCTAGTCCCTTATATCCGACACTCCCTTAATCTTACTGGCATGTTCTGCTTTTGGAGAAGTTAGAGGTGGGATTTAGGAAGGAGAAGTAGTTTTACATTTTAGGTACTCCATCAACTTTTTGGAGATTTCCTTCTCATTTTATTTGTCTCTGATTTTCTGCATTTGTTTTAAATAAGGACTAAAATTAGACCTCTTGGATCCATTTGGAAATAAGTAGAAAACTGTTCAAACTGTATGGTCTTATATAATCTCATTCAGGGGCTTTCAGACTTTCTTGTCCTACAGTGAAAAATGCATTTTGCATTTATAGTGCTTGTTGTACTCTCACTAAATTGATTTCATCTCTTACTAGAATGGCCAGCAGTTGAACTGCTGTGATTACAGCTTCTTCAATGTATAGATAAGAACTACATCTGTCAGTCAATGACCTGCTCAAGAGTAGAAAACAGATGGATTTCCTTGATACAAAATGGTCACTGTTCTTCTTGAGGTAGAAGGTGCCAACCTTCCCATGCTCATCAAATCCTGCATGTTGCTTTTATTATCTGTGAAATAAGGGATTAGTAGTGCTTCCATCTCATATCTTTGGGAGAAAGAGAGGCAAAGAGATTCTCCTGATGATTGATTTCACCTTAGACAGATACTAAATGGAATTTTCTCCAGAGGCAAAAAAGGTAGTTTTGTTAATTTCCTAATTTGGTAAATCAAATGTACTTTCAATTTATATATTAAACTACTCATTTTAACCCTTATCCTAATACGTTTCCTTGGGATTTTAAGATTCAGTCACCTAAAATTTATCTGTCAAATGTGTTCCTTTTCTTGGGTTTATCTGCATGACATTAAATAAATAGT
The DNA here is from genome assembly GCF_030435805.1 of Mustela lutreola. NCBI lineage: Eukaryota > Metazoa > Chordata > Mammalia > Carnivora > Mustelidae > Mustela > Mustela lutreola. Next base: position 131,355,618 of record NC_081294.1, on the reverse strand, counting down.
TTGAACTTTTCAACTTTTCAAACAATTGTATTGAGTTGACGTGGCTGATCCAGCCTATGTGTGTCTGTGTGCAGTGTGTGCCGAACACCTGAAAGCGACTTGTCTTTCATTAAGAATGACTGAGTGTGGGCAGAGAAAAAGAAATTTTACGAATTAGAAATAAGAAGTAAACAAAAGAAAATTCTGTCTATCTTCAGGGAGTTATGGTACTTTTCTAGTTGATATATACATATGTTGATAATGTTGATATATACATATACACACACACACATATGTATATATCCATTAAAATGAACTACATTCATACTGATACAATGTAAAATTTGCTTGCCATGATATTTTTACATGGTAAATAATTCTTAGAAGCCGAAAAAAATTACATAGAAAACTAGCTAAGTATCGTTTGATGATTGAATGATGATTTTTAATCATGTCTCTCTCAGATGAAAGTTTTTTCCTTCCTACTGTCTCTTTCCTCACATATATGTATGTCTAGGAGCTTCTCCAAGAAAGCAGTTTTACTTTGAAGGTGTTTTATTTCCTCTCATAAAGGATTCTTCTGTTCTTCTAGATTTAAAATCACAGTAATAGCCTAGTAGGCTCCAGCCCCTTCCCTGCCCTCTGTCTGTTTGAGAATCTCTCTGAAGTCAGCTTTGGGAAGTCCGTTTTGGAGATCTGAAGTCCAAAGATGCTTCTCTGGTGTACTGAGGACAAGACAGTTGTTCAAGAAGCTGCTCATGACCAAGCTGAAATCATCCAGAAAGACACTTTCTGAATGTGCTTGAGGAGAATATATTTGAAATTTACATCATGCACATCCTATAGTAACCCAAAACTTCTTTTAAATGAATGAGAATAATATATATATTATAATTACACATATATAATAGCATACGATTCAAGCCAATTTTGAACAGCAATAAGGAACTTAACATTTCAGCTCTACAAAATAAACGAAGACTTTGAAATTCAATCAGTCCTATTTTATGTTGAGGCAAATGTATCTTGGCTTTTTCTGAGAATCATACCTTCTGCTCTAGTTTACATAAGAAATTGCATGAAATCCTTTAAAGCATTCGTTTTCAACTTTGCCATTACAACACACCTTGCATTCAAGGCTTGGAAATGATTTACTTTCTGAAGAATTATAAATTAGGACAAATTCAATAATTTCTTCTCTTAAAGTCATTTGGATTCTGGTAGAATTTTCTTGAGCAGCAGGAGGGGTGAGTTTAGCAAGCATGTTGAAATTTGCACATAATTTGTGGGTACTTTCTTGTCACAGCTTTTGGTGTGTGGTATTTACCCGTATAGTATTATTCATTATTGACATGCTTGGGAAATGTGTTATTGTGAAAGCCAGTCACCACTTCTCCATATGCATGTTCCCCCCACATTTCTGTCATGTTCTTTATTTCAGCAATATTTGGGGGCTGGGGTAATTTAGGGAATTTTCCTGAGTATGTGCCATACATGTCAGTGTTATGCATCATATTTATCATTCTGTGGAGGAAAACATGGGTTCTAGAGCTGGTGGCCCTTGAGGACAATAAGACAGCAAGCAGCATAGACCCGAGGGAAGACCCTCTCAACTACACACACAAAGGCACGAGAGGCTGTGCCTTTCTACAATATGCTGCACATACTTCACAGCACATACTTCATCCTTTTGCTAGATTGTTGCTGTGAAACTTACTCTACTCTTTCACATTTATGAAAAAAATATAACTTTTAAATTTCTATTCGAGGAAGTGGTCTTTATTTTTAATAGCCTACACAGCATATACTTTTACATTTGTTATTTTAAGATACAACATTTAAATTAGACACCTACTATAATTTCTTATGGTATCCTGGATATGGCAAGGCTCCCAAAAACATTTTTTACATGCAGTGGGCTCTACAAATATTTACCTCTGTTTTTCAACTTCAGGAAACCAGTTGAAAATTGTAGAATTAGACTTTGGGGCTGTGTAGGGTATTTTCTGACTATTACAAATCTATCTAAATCTACAACCTGCTAGGAAAGATCGAATCCCTTCCAGCTTGTGATTGTAATATATGATTTGTGTGAACTTGAGTCTGTCTCACAAATGCATTTAGTATTTCTGAACCGAGCTTCTGTTCTGTGCCAGGCAGGTTTCTAACTGTGCGTGTTCAGTCCACTGATTGACTGACTGAGAGCCAAATTATTCTCACTAACACATACTCAATTCCCAACTACTACAGAAAAGATGGACTCCCGGGCCAAAATTGGACCCTCCCTAACAAAGCTTGCTTTCTGCTACTAGTAATACTTACACAATGAATGAAAATTCAGTGACCTATATTCTTCCATTTAAATCCTTAAAAATTTAAATTAAAACTTTGTCAACAGTAATTCTAACCATACCGAGGCAAAAAGAGTGTTCCCTGCAATCTGGCAGCACTAAATGTAATTCATAACTATCAAAAATCCGTTTTCTCTGCATAACTTTAAAGAACGCTCCTGATGTCTTGAAAATTCCATGCAATTTTCTTTAAAAGTTGGTTTGGAATGCCACTGTGCATCTTGAAGCCCACATACAGTGAGTTAAATTACAGCAATAGCATATTTCTCAAGCACCATATAGTTGCAAATCCTTTATCCTGAAGTACATAGTGAAGGATTTTCTCCTTGAACAGTGAAGGAAGTTGAACTTTGGGGTTGTTTCAATTTAACACATGATGTGCTGCACACTTAAAGCTGTGTTTTGCCTTTCCTACCTTTTCTTCTTTATTCATTCCCACTTCCTATAAAAGGAATTAAGTCTATAATGCCGATTATAAAACTGGATCCGTATTATCACTTTTCTCAAAGCATCATTTCCCCACACTGCCGAATGGAAGTACTTACTTTTCAGTGGGTTAATCTAAATGCAGAGTAGAAGGGCTGTTATTCATCACCCCCATTTCTACCGCTCCTTTAGTAACTGCTGCTGGTCTTCTCTGACTCAGTAAATGGCATCACTGTTCACCTTGTTATCCCAGCCGAAACTTAGATGGCCCTGATGCCTCACTTTTCTTCATACCTCTCATCACGTCCATTAATAAGCCAGGTCAGCTCTACCCCTGAAATTGATCTCACATAGAGCCAACTCCACTGATAACCACACTGGCCACTTCATTGTATTTCCTATTTGTCTTCTCACTTTACAGTCTGTTTATCACAGAGCGGCTACCAATGAACCTTCTTAAAAAATTCTTGAATGGAGGAACAAATTAAAATGTTACTAAAGTTAATTAGTTCATGACTTTAGCAATATGCTGTTTGTTCTGGATTATAAACCTAAAACCATGAGAAACACTAAAAATTAAACATGTAGATGCTTTGCCTACCATAAGATTTACTATGTGCAACTAAATATTTAGCATTAAGCCATCATAGACCACCACTGGCACAGTCGATTCAGAATGATGAGGATGGGAACCTCAGCTTGCCAGAGGACGGTGTTAGGCAGTCCTCTTCTGTAGACCTTGCAGCACTCCATGCCACAGCTCACCCAGCAGTCAGGGAAGCATTTTCTTTTACCACCAGATGAAGCTCAAGTGCAAGGAGATGAGATCCACATAGCGTGGTTATGGGCACTGCCCTGGCTTAGAAACATCAAACTCCCAAGAACTACTGTCTCATGGAATGACCAATAGGCGTAACATCTAGCATCCCTGAAAGTTACACGGCTGGTTACAAGAATGACTGCACTGAAGGAATCCAAAGCAGTGGTATCCCCATCAGGTATTTATACTGCTCTTTGCTATCTACCAATTAGCTGTCATTGTTACTTTAAAGCATGATTACTTTAAAGTAACATGGCTAATGTACCATTTTAGGGGAACAGATCTAGGAAGTTAACCAAAGGTCAACTTCTCATTCAGAAAAGGAGACGTTTGTTAGCTCTTTACCCACTGTAGGATCTTTAAATCAGCTTGAGATTTGACATTAATTTCAACATTATTTTGTATTTATTAGAGGGCAGCATATTTCTTGCTTTTTCTGCCCAGCATTGTTTTGTTTGTTTGTTTGTTTGTTTTTTAAGGAACAGACATTTTACTCCTAAAACTGAGATAAAAGGAGTAAACCATTCAGCAGTGTGGCACTGCTATCTCTGTACCCTTCTTTCCTTGCCTCTGGACTACTACTCTGGACTACCTGGCCTTACTAGGGACACTTGAAACCTTATACACAGTCCAGACTTAGTGGCAAGTACAAGCACTTTTAGAGTTACCATTTTGTTTTTGCATGAGGAAGGAGGCCTACCTAACACGAGGCAGCAAAATCACTAGGACTAGCACAAGCATCCCTAATGTATCAGTCTAGTCCCCAAATGACACAACTAAATAGGAAAAAAAAAGTCATTGAAAATTTACTACTGTAGCAATTTTCCTTGCTTTGTTGGACAGACCTGTAAACTAGCACCTAGTATTCCCTAACCAGCACAGTGTTCTTGGGGAAAAAGCTGTCAGTTTTGTAAACATCTTTTAAAGCAGGTGTTTCTATTTTTAAATCTCCTGGGATTGGGGGATGAGGAGTCAAAGTTGGAAACTTCTAGCTAATACAATTATTAGTGGGAAACTATTGCAAGAATGTATTATATAATGTGCTACAAATTCCATCTAGAAGTATTTCCAGCTAGCTTTTTTTACAGGTTCTGAGATTATGGAAAACAGAAATTTCATCCTATAGGGTTGGGCTAAAAGATTATCAGGCTTGAGAGCTATAGGAGCCATCAGAAATATGGATTTCTTTGAAGCCCTGGCTTTTTAAAGTGGAGGAGACTGAGGTTCAGTTTCCCCCAGCTCCAGAACCAGTTCTCTTTCCCCGGCTGGGGGCCTTGTTCTCCCATCAAATCACCTTGGTTCCCCCACCTTCTAACCTCAGGCTTATTTGTGAGACCATTCAGGCCTACCTTTCCTTAGAATTGGAAAGGGGGTAGAAAATATGTTTATCATTTAAGTAAATCATGTTATAACAGAATATTATTTCTTTAGTATGTTGATTTCAGTAATGTCTTTATTAACTTCTTACATAAATTTAAAAAATAATATATAATTTCTTACCTAATAGTTTGGATTATATAGGATAATATTGTTATTTGTCAGTTTATTCAAGAATGGGGAAAGTTGTGTTTGTGAAGAAAAGTGTGTGGGGCTTTTATACAGAAGTATTTTAAAAATACAAGATCACCATTTGTTTACCCAGTACTTGAATGGTATTTAGCTATGTATACAATATTAAAATTACAATTATTTTCTTTCAGTATTTTGAAGATACTGTTCCACTGTCTTCTGGCTTCCATTGTATTGAGAGAACTGACAATAATCATTCCTTTGTTAGTTATTTTTTTCCCCTATTGTAATACCTTTTTTGTTTTTTTTCTTTTAGTTCTTCTGCAGTTTTTCTGTGACAGCTTTACTTACCTATTTATTTTTATTTGTCATGCTTAGGATTTGCAGACCATCTTAAAGCTGAGACTCTGTCCTTTAATCAGTTTGGGGCAAGTTTCAATTATTATGTTCTCAAACATTGCCTTTCTTCCATTATCTCTATGCTTTTCTTCTGGATACTTAGTTAATTTAATTTAGTTAGTCACATATTAGGCTTTCTTTTCTATTGATCTCTTTTATATTATCTATCCCTGTGTTATAAAGGATGTTATCTTCAGATCTGTCTTCCAATGAATTAATTTTTTCTTCAGTTCGATCTAATTTACTCTTTAAGCTGTCTGTTGCATATTGATGATGGTAGTTTTAATTTTTAGAAATTCTGACTCATTTTTAGATAGTCTTTTTTTTGTTTATGTTTTCAATTTCCTTTTTATTTCTCAAATAGTATAAATATACATTTGTTACATTTATAATCTTGTAATTTAAAATCTAAAGTCCTCTGGGGCTTATTCTTATTTTTGTTTTGTTTTTTGTTTTAACTGTGAGCTCCTCTGAGCTTTATCTGTGGAACTACAGTTGGACTTGGGCTAATGGATGTGCCTTCAAAGATCTGTTTACTTCCACTAGGAGCTCTGGAGCACCACCAGTTTGGACAAATGAGTTTGAGTTTATTTCTTGGGCAAGGATTTCCAAGAGCAGGAAAAAAGGGTAATTCATAGTCCAAATTTATGTGAGGGATGGTATAGGGCTGATTCTCAGATGAGATAGCTTTCCGTTCTCAGCCCTACATGGTCATTAAACTCAGATTACCAAGATCAGCAAGTCTTTCCAAGGTAATTGCAACATTCTTCCTTAATTTGGGGGTCCTTAGTTTTTTTCACTTTCTTTTTACAAAAAGAAATTTATTTATACATCATAAAATATATAAGTGCATTTTAAGCACACAACTTAATTATTTTAATAAATTAACAGAGTTATACAACTATCATCAAAATCCAGTTTTAGAAAATATCTGCCACCCCAGTGAGATCCTCTTATCTGTTAACAGTTAATCTCTATTCCCATATTCAGCCCCAGGCAACTGCTATTCTAGTTTCTGGTTATATAGATTTCCATTGTGTGGACATCTCATAAAGGCAGAATCATACAAGGTGTGCAGTCTTGCATGTGTCTCTTTCACTTAGCATTAAGTTTTTGAGATTCATTTATGTTAAAGCATATCTCAATATTTCATCCCTTTTTACTGCTCTGTAGTATCCCATTGTATGCATATACCATATTGTCTTTATCTGTTTATCAGTTAATGGACATTTGGGTTGTTTCTACCTTTTTACTATTATGAAACACGACTATGAACACTCTCGTGCAAGTCTTGATATGGGTACATTTTCATCTCTCTTGAGTGGATACTTAGAAGAATTGCCAAGTTGTATGGTAAATTTTTACTTGCTTTCTTACAAAGTCAGCTGTATATTTTGAAGAATGCTTATTCTATTTCATCCAGCATTTCTAGCTATTTTGAAGTCTAAAGGGTTTTTTTGGTATATCTGGAGCACACCAATGTTTGAAAGAGGTTTTTTTGTTTTTGTTTTTAATCTACAATTTAATAAGAGAAATTTGAGTTGAAATTTTTGTCATTTGAAAATATTCACTTGCAATATAGTGATCATATCTGTGCCTATACCTTTCCCTCCACTCTTTCCCTGGGGGGGTGTGTGTGTCTCTCTCTTTTCTTTGTGATTATTATAGTCATCAAAGGCCCTTACCATCCCAGGAGGAAAACACCAATAGAATGTCCAATGTATTAACATTGGACATTTGTCATTTGTTTTAGTTTTTATTGTAGGACACAAAGAACTGCCCCAAAGAAGTGAGTATCTCTTCTGTTTCTTTTCAACCTAGGAATAAGGCTGAAAGAAATAAATTTTTAACTTATTTAAATATCTAAATTCAGATTACTGAAATTCTACCTTTGTTATTAGAATGAGCATTGACTTAAAAAATTTGTAATGCTAAAGTCATTTAATTGGAAATTGATTCCATTTCAGAGACTTGGTTTAGACTTGCTGTACTTTCATTAAAAACAAAAATATCCACATTTAAACTATCCTTATTTTTCTTTTTGGCGTCTTCTTTTCTCTAAAGTGATTCACAACTGCTAAGTAGTTACAGTTGTTATATATATAAAAATATGCAAAACTAGCAAAGTCTACTACCATATGGGAAGAGAATTTTTCTGCCCTCCACCCTTAGGTTATTTAGGGCTGTTAGGACAATAGTCTGTTATTGTTCGTCCCTTTGAGGTTTTATATTTGCAGGTGAGCTCAATGATGTTGTGTATCAGCTACTTCATAATTTCATGTGTCTGTGTGGTGGAAGTGGGCCCTGGTGTTTTTGATTACCTGCCATCCACAAGCAGTTTGTGATTCAGGGCCTTGTGTTACATTCCACCTAGGAGATGGCATTACTTCAATCGCTAAATGCTTTAAAATAATTTATTGTGCTGTGTTTCTCTTTGTCTTTACAACAAAATCATTTTTATAAGATCTTTCTAAACGGATATTGTTTTTGTTCATGGAAAATTTCAAGATCATAAGGTTGATTTAAATGCTTTTAACCAATCACTTATCATTAATGCACTGAATCATCATGGATATGCTGAGAGCAATTTAAGGTTCTGGTATATGATATTCTCTGGTGAGATTTTATTGTCTTGAGATTCTGGCAAATCTATCTTAATAGAAAGTTGAAGATAGAGTTTTTAGTCAGTGTATGGATTACATTAGTATAGGATGTTATGAAATATACTCTTCCATCAAGTATATGTATTAAATTTTAGCAGTAATCAGATATCCGTTGTCATTTCTAAAACACTGTTATTGTGTTTTGAGTGTGCCATTTAAAAAAGAGACATTTTTCATGGTAGACTCTCTGAAACAAACAAGCAACAAAAAAGATGATTAACATATAGATGTAAGTAGAATTCTGCTTTAGAAGGAAGGAATCTGTCCTCATGTCTTCCTGTGTATTTCCCATTACTGATTATAACCACTTCCTTCTGTTTCTACCCTCGCCTGAGGAAGCTTCAGCAGTAAATGTACAAGAAACTTCTGGTTAGACCAGAAGTCAGCCCATCTTCAAGGTTGCAAGGGTGATGTTGTTTTTATTGTTATTACTGTTTGCATATGCATGCAAAATAATAATAAAGCAGCTTTCATTTATAGCAAATCTTGAAGGGAGTATTATTCCCATTTGTAGATAAGGAAATAGAGAGGCCTGGAAAGTTCTGTGATTTGCGCAAGGTTATTCAGATAGAAGGCAAATCTAAATGTATCCGATTTTAAAACTCGTTCACATAGCCTCTATTCCCAGGCTACCTTGACTTTCTTGGTTTAGAATTTTCCTGGTATCTGCCCTCCTTGTCTAGCCTTTCATTATCTCCTTCCTGCTTGTTCTTAACTGGTAGCCATTTTAATTTACTCCTTTGCCTTGACGCTGGTATATGAATGCATCTCCACTCTTAAGACCGTTGAGTAGTTTATGCTCAAGCACCAAAGAGCATGAATATTCACTTATCCATTTCTTTAATCAATTAACAAGTGTTTGTTGAGTATCTATTATGTGTAAAGTACTCTACAAGATATTTTGGGAAGCATGCAGAATCGGATAAACCTGCCTTCTTGTGCCTATGTGCTCTTTGAGAGCAAGGTCTAAAAAATACAAAAATGAAGGAAGAATAAAAAGAAACACCTAAAGAAGTTGGAAGTTTTTTGACTTCAGGAAGTAGGACTTAGAAATGAGGACACATACAACATGAGACTGCTGGTTGTGGTATTTAACTTTTTTTAAGGTAGTTTTTAAAAATTTATTTTAGAGAGAGGAAGAGTGTGGAGGAGGGGCAGAGTGAGAGGGAAGAGGGAATCTCAAGCAGACTCCACATCAAGTGTGGAGCCCAGTGCATTAGACACTTAACACTGTGCCACCCAGGTGCCCCTAACTTTTTTTTTTCCCAAACCCTTTACATGTATTTTTCTGATAAAAGTAAAAACAAAAGGAAACAAATTTCCAAAAGAAAAACATTCCATTGGGTGGCTCAGTTAGTTAACCATCTGCCTTTGGCTAAGGTCATGATCTCAGTCCTGGGATTGAACCCTACCTCGAACTTGCCACTTAGCAGCAAGTCTGTTTCTCCCTCTCCTTCTGTGATCTCTCTCTCTTTTGCTCTCTCTCAAATAAATAAAATCTTCTTTTAATTTTTTTAAGAGAGGAAAAAAAAAAAAAAACCATTCCAAACTGTGGTAGAAGAGTAGGGATATAGGTTACAGTTGTAAGATAGCTCTAAATGTTTCAAAGCCATGGGAGACTTATATGGCTGATACCTAAGATGAAGGGGAAAAAATGAATATTTATTGAAGAACCAGTTCATGTCTGTCACTTTACTAGATCTAGAAACACAAAAGCATAATATCAAGGCAATTATCTTCCTCTCCTCCCTCTCAAACTGATCTTGGGTAGAGTGATAGCCCTGTACAATATAATGCGATGAATGGGACATATGATGATATCAATATACGAGATATCCAAAGAGTAGAGAAAAGGCCATCCCAAGTCATCTGAGGGTATCACTGAAGGCAAGGACATATCACCAGCACATAGGGAGGGAGATGGGGGAAGCAGAGCTCTGAGCAGGCTTGGCACAATTGGGAAGAGCAAGGCATTTGCCTGTGATGGAGAGTTCTGAGATGAGAATGGAAAGAAGTTTGGAGTGAGATGTTGGCAAGCTTTAACTCTGAAGAATTTAGACTATATGCTATAAATGTTGGGAGTTTTCGGAGGTGTTTGAGGAGGAAAGTGACAAAATCCAATTTATCTTCCAAATCAGAACTCTAGCAGTGGTGTGGAGGATGGGTTGCAATGAGAAGAGATCGTGAAGAGACCAGTAAAGAAGGAAGATGTTGGAGTAGTTTAGGAAAGAGATGACAAATCCCAGGTTTCTCGGAGATTTTGCTTTTGCTTTTGACTTTCTGACCTCAAAGTAAACAAACAAACACATATACATATTTATACATTTATATACACAATACACTGAAATCTGGAATTCTAGTGACATCTATGTCACTAAAAATATTTAGAACTTATGCTTAAGATACATATTTAGAATTGAGTTCTTCAAATGTTATCTCTGTAGATCACTATATTGAAGAGCAAAAACGTTTCAGGTAGCAATGTAACACGCTAAATACCTACTGAATACTATCACATGAACATCTGTAACTTGGGAAACAGTTGGTAGATGTAATTCTTAATGAAGTTCAGCTCCCCTTGTTTGAGTTGAAGGGAGTATTTCTCATGTCTGATCACTTGCTTGAATGTCAGTATCTTTGATTCTTATTTTAAGCCAACACTGGCTAACAGGTATGTAATGCAAGCCACAAATTTGAGCTACATATGCAATTTCAGATTTTCTAGAAGTGCATTGAAAAAAGTGAAAAGAAACTGGTGAAATTCATTTTAATAATGTGTTTTATTTAATAAAATGTATCTAAAATATCATTTCAGCATGTAGTCAAGTAAAAATATCACTACTGAGATATCTTTTATATAGTACGTCTTTGAAATCTGGTGTGTATTTTACATTTACAGCACATCTCAATTCTGTCGATCCATGTTTCAGGTGCTCAATAGCCATGTGTAGCTAGTGGCTACAATATTGGAGCACAGCTCTAGATTATCCATCTTTAGTGTAAATCTCCATTCTAGGATTCTTTCTAAATTTAGTGACATATGAGAAAAATGGATGTCAGTCTGACTTCTGTTTTTTGTGTTTTTTTTTCTTTTATGGCTAAGATATTACCAGTCACTGAACATGGATTTCATTTATTTTATTACCTTGTTGAATCAGGTTGTAAATTCATCCATCTAGTTAATAGAGCTTAAGTTTACATCCTTCTTCATCTTTCTGAGGCTTTTTATGATCTCATCCTTTTGTTCTTGGCTATAGGGTAATTTATAAATAAAGCGACTGTTCAGCAGCCATCCTGGAAGATAGACAGGAACAAATCGGACAGAAATAAAAAGGAATCCATCTCCTTGACCTCTGTATTATTTGATGATAATGAATTCTTGAAATTATTTTCAAGAGGCCATCTCCTGAGTACTCTTGAGTATTGAATAGCAGGGAGCACTATTCTTGTGTAGGGATACGTGGAGGGGCCTTGTAGAGTAGAGGACATGTTCCTGATTTCTGGACTGTGCTTTATGATAAACCCTGCAGATGATGACATGTCAGTAGAAAACCAGAGTTCAGCATTTCACTATTACATGTAAGTTGGGACAGGGCAAGACTAGTATTTTGTTAGTAATTTAACATTTATCAAATCCCTTGGTCTTATTATAGATCTTTAATATCTTCATTACTATTGTTGTACTATTAAGGAGATATGCTGTGTATTTGCAAATGTTGCCTAAGGATACAAAGTAATGCTAGAAAGGATTTAAACTCAGATTTCTCTGCCCTGAATCTGGTATCCTCTCCACCGCAGTATGCTGTGTGCTTAGATAAAATCTTTTACCCTTAAACACTCTATGCTATGAGTGTTCAGTGGAATATGGTGCAGAGAAGTTAGGAGACAGTTCTAGTCCCTGCCCTGCCATTCACAGAGTATATGAACATATGCAGATTCCTTATCTTCTAATATTCCTTATCTTCTAATATTTCTCAAGGTGCCTGAGAAAGTAAGTAGTGAAGTTAGTAATGCAACCCACTTTCTAGAAGAGATACCATAGTAAAGTACAGTTCTCTCTGTCCGTTCAAAGTCACCATCTTCTTGAAGGCAGTTGGAGGCTTTAATATTTTGGAGTCAAGCAGGCCCATGTTCAGAACCCAATCTTGCTTCTTAATATTTGTATGAAGACAGGTAAATTATTTAGTCTCTCCATGACTCTTAATTTCTTCATCTATGAATTGGACTGTTAGAAAGATTCAATGAGAAAAAGTAGTAGATGGAATCTGTCCTTTCTTTACTTTTCCTATCAGAAAAAAAAAACGAGTTTCACTTATAAAATACATCTTATATAAGACTTAAGTTCTTAGTGTTAAGAGGATTCAGAGAAGGAAAAAGATATTGGGAGCTGGGGTGTGATCAGAGAAGATTTCAGAAAGGATGACAATGTCAGGCCGGTGGAAGAAAGAATGAAGGATTTGGACAGGAAAACTGGGCAATACAGTGAGCTGTATCACAGAAACAAAGGTGACAACAGACATGGCATATATGAGAACATTTGGAATCTGTAATGATTCTGAGCATTTTGACATGGTTCAATTTAATGGCTTTTGGTTATAATCTAACCATAAAATTAGGTAGCTTCTTCTGCCTGAGTGTTTAATGTATCTAAACAGAGAAATCTGTCGTAGTGGGTCTCTTCCAGAATCAGCTACCCCCATGTACTTCACCAGCTGCCGATTTTAGGTTTTGTCTGAATGTCTCCTTTGATGTCTGCATTTTTCCATTTTCAATGTTCCATGTCCAGAACTTTCACCTACTTTTAGGATAATAGCTTTATGTCTTTTATTAGACTTCATAGAATTAATTTAAATGCTCACTGACCTAATACTATTTATTTATTTAATTTATTTAATATTATTTATTTTTATTTGATAATATTATTAAATTAAACTTTAAGTGAGACCAGACTACTTGAATTTCTTACTATACATCTCATATCATTTTTCAAAAATAACTATTTTAAAGGTCTTGAATAATTTATAAAAGCCCTCAGAAATTTGAGTTCATTAGGCTTTCGGTTACATTGATGCACGGTTTCGGTTACATTGATACAAACTTATAGAACTTGTGAAGGGTTTTTTTTTTCCTTAAAAATAAGGGGAATGTTGTAGTCTCTATAACAAGACCTGTTAAAATTGATGAAGAATATATACTTGTTTTTGGTTCTTTTGGTTTACCTGATGGAGATAGTTTAAATATACTATACTAAAAGAGTTCATTTATCCATCTTTACTCCTGATGAAGGCTAAGTCATATCCAGAACTATTCCTAGTTCCTCATAGGAATATGTATTTTAAATAAATCGGGTTAGGTAGGAAATAATTTGTCTTGTACAGCATTGACATTAAAAGAACCACTTCTATATTTTACATATATATGTAAATAAAATTAATGTGAAACTATTTACTAATATATACAAATATAGAAAGTTTAAAAATGGTCTAATATTTTAATTCATTTTCTACTTTAAAAACTTTTAAAGCATAATATGAAGAGAAGTGCACATATATCGTAAGTTCGGTGAATCTTGACAAACTGAATATACTCTGTAATAAGCATCAAGATCAAGAAACATTTTCACTGCCTCACAGTCCTCACCCCTCCTGACCCTTTCCAGTCATCACGCTACCCTAAGAGGAATCAGTATCGTTACTTCTAATAGCACAGATTAATTTTGCCTCCTTTTCTGCTTTAAACATATGTAGCATTATAGTAGTATCTAAAGTTTTGTTGTTGTTGTGTTTTATGTTTTATTTTAAATATGAAATGTAATGCTGTCTTCAGCTTGAAGATAAACTATTTATAAATTAATTAGCTGTGACCTGAAAGGGAGGAAAGAAGGCTAACAATCTGCGCATATGTGAGTGTACACACACACACACACACACAAAGATTTTGTCCTATCACCAATTCTTCTGACTTAAAACAGTGTAGAAGAAAGAAAACACACTATTTCATTAGTTTTTAAAATTTTTTTTTTAACATTTGGAATTATTTGGCATCAAAATGGAAGATTTTCTTTTTCTTTTTTTTTTTTTTTTTTTAAAGATTTTATTTATTTATTTATTTAACAGAGAGAAATCACAGTAGACAGAGAGGCAGGCAGAGAGAGGGGAAGGGAAGCAGGCCCCCCGCTGAGCAGAGAGCCCGATGCGGGACTCGATCCCAGGACCCTGAGATCATGACCTGAGCCGAAGGCAGCGGCTTAACCCACTGAGCCACCCAGGCGCCCGAAGAGTTTCTTTTTTAAAACAATTTTTATGACACCATGTCACTAGCCTTTATTGGAAGTAATTTTGAAATCTTAAAATAGAGAAAAAAATCCAGCTTTATGAATCAGAGTATATTCTATTTATGAGTCAGTATTATTCTTCCTCTTTCAAGCCTCCTTTAATAAGACACAATTTTTACCTTTAAAATTTGTTTTTAAATATGTAGAATTAACCATAAGGATAATTTCAGTATGATTTTAATGTAATACTGAGAATCGCTCCTAGTTCTTTGAGTTCCGCACCACAGTCAACCACAGGAAGGCTTATTCTTCAGCTAAAGGAAGTTAATTTGAAGTGAGCTTAATCTGGTAGGGGGGGGGGGGTCTATTCAAAAATCAGTTGGCTGTGGAATTCTCAAATATGAATTTTGATTTACCACCACATTTTGTTTTAGCATTGCTATGACTTACCTCTTTGGGGTAGCATCATGATACTAAGAAGTATGATTTGAAGCAAGGTCTCTGAAGAGGGATAACACATACCTTCTTTCTCAACATATATGTTATATTAAAAGAAGACAGTACATGTGAAAATGGAACACCCTAGGAAAAATATATATTGAATTAAACTTTAAACTTAGGGAAAAATAAGAGATTTTCATGTTTATGCAGGCCTTGGCTTTTAGATACATGAAAAGCATCTGCATAGACTATTGATTGCTTAGTCAAATGAAGGTAAAGTAGAGGCTGCACTGACACTGAAAGCTCTGGACTATCAGGATGTCTGGACTATCAGGAAAACTGCACACATTAATAGGTTTGTTTAGAACATATTTGTGAATGGGGGTTTAATGTTGCCAGTGGGTTAATTGTTGAAACTAGGTGATGGATACATGGAAGTTCATTGTACTAATGTTTCGACTTCTGTGTATGTTGGAAATTTTTCATGACAAAAGTTTTAAAATTTTGTCTCCCAAAGCACATTTAAAACTTATGTAAATAATTCTGTTTCAAGGTGCCATCAGTTACCTTTTACAACATGTAGAAGGACAAAGAAGAAAATCTGCTTAATAACAGAAAGGGTTTTTTATTATTATTTTTATTATGTTAGTCATCATACAGTACATCATTAGTTTTTGATGTAGTGTTCCATGATTCATTGTTTGCATATAACACCCAGTGCTCCATGTAATCTATGCCCTTCTTAATACCTATCACTGAGATGACCCATCACCCTACCCCATTCCCCTTTAAAATACTGTTTGTTTCTCAGAGTCCACAGTCTCTCATGGTTCATCTCCCCCTCTGATTACCCCCCTTCATTTTTCCCTTCCTTCTCCTAATGTCCTCCATGCTATTCCTTATGTTCCACAAATAAGTGAAACCATAGGATAATTGACTTTCTCTGCTTGACTTATTTTATTCAGCATAATCTCCTCCAGTCCCATTCATGTTGATGCAAAAGTTGGGTATTCATCCTTTCTGATGGTTGAGTAATATTCCATTGTATATGTGGATCACATCTTCTTTATTCATTTGTCTGTTGAAGGGCATCTCAGCTCTTTCTACAGTTTGGCTATTGTGGACATTGCTGCTATGAACATTGGGATGCACATGGCCCTTCTTTTCACTACATCTGTATCTTTGGGGTAAATACCCAGTAGTGCAATTGCTGGGATATAGAGTAGCTCTATTTTTAATTTTTTGAGGAACATCCACACTGTTTTCCAAAGTGGCTGCACAAACTTGCATTCCCACCAACAGTGTAAGAGGTTCCTTTTCTCCACATCCTCTCCAACATTTGTTGTTTCTTGCCTTGTTAATTTTGGCGGTTCTACCTGGTGTAAGGTGGTATCTCAGTGTGGTTTTGATTTGCCTGATTTTGATTAGCCTGATGGCTAATGATGATGAACACTTTTTCAGGTGTCTGTTAGACATTTGTGTGTCTTCTTTGGAGAAGTGTCTGCTCATGTCTTCTGCCCATTTTTTAAAAAAACATTTTATTTATTTATTTATTTGATAGACAGAGATCACAAGTAGGCAGAGAGGCAGACAGAGAGAGAGAAGGGAAGCAAGCTCCCCGCCAAGCAGAGAGCCCGATGTGGGGCTTAATCCCAGGACCCCGGAATCATAACCTGAGCTGAAGGCAGAGGCTTTAACCCACTGAGCCACCCAGGCACCCCATCTTCAAATAATCAAGTCAAAAAATGGCTTATTTGTTTGTTATTTGGGTGTTGAGTTTGAGAAGTTCTTTATAGATCTTGGATATCAGCCGTTTGTCTGCAGTGTCATTTGCAGATATCATCTCCCATTTGGTGGGTTGCCTCTTTGTTTTGTTGACTGTTTCCTTTGCTGTGCAGAACCTTTTGATCTTGATAAAGTCCCAAAAGTTCATTTTTGCTTTTGTTTTCTTTGTCTTTGGAGACATGTCTTGAAAGAAGTTGCTGTGGCTGATGTCGAAGAGGTTACTGCCTATGTTCTCCTCTAGGATTTTGATGGATTCCTGTCTCACACTGAGGTCTTTTATCCATTTTGAGTTTATCTTTGTGTATGGCATAAGAGATGGTTGAGTTTCATACTTCTGTATATAGCTGTCCATTTTTCTCAGCACCATTTATTGAAGAGACTATCTTTTTTCCATTGGATATTTTTTCCTCCTTGTCGAAGATTAATTGACCATAGAGTTGAGGGTCTGTATCTGGGCTGTCTGCTCTGTTCTGTTGATCTGTGTGTCTGTTTCCGTGCCAGTACCATGCTGTCTTGGCTATCACAGCTTTGTAATAAAGCTTGAAATCAGGCGATGTGATGCCCCCAGCTTTGTTTTTCTTTTTCAACATTTTCTTAGCAATTCAGGGTCATTTCTGGTTCCATACAAATTTTAGGATTGTTTTTTCCAGCCCTTTGAAAAATGCCAGTGATACTTTGATTGGGATGGCGTTGCAAGTATAGATTGCTCTGGGCAGCATAGACATTTTAACAATGTTTATTCTTCCGATCCATGAGCATGGAATGTTTTTCCATCTTTTTGTGTCTTCTTCAATTTGAAAGATTTTTTAACATTAAAAAAATAATGATAGAAATTGGAAGAGTCATAGCCTTATTTATATATTTGCAGTTTTGCAAGTCTTGTTCCAGTCACAGGGAGACAAAGTGTTCTTGTCTGATGTGCAATAATAGAAAATTTCATTTTTCTCTGTATTTAATTGTACTTTTCATGTTAATACAGGATATTTGTGGTATGTTATATTCCCATAGTGGGAAGTTAGTTCCTTCCGAGTCTAATTAAATCTGTTGATCATTAAACTGTATAAAGAGCTGATCTGTACCTTGTTCTGACTAGTCCTTGTTATAAGGAAAATCTCAGCATTACATGGTATTATTGTCATATGCAGATTATAGGTGGTCATATACGTACCTCAGCTTTATATCTTTTTCTCTTTAATAATAAATAAAATTATTTATTTATCTATTTATTTTTGTTGGGGGGGGCAAGGGAGAAGCAGATTCCCCACTGAGCAGGGGTATCCGATATGGGGCTCTGTCCCAGATGTCCCGGATCATGATCTGAACCAAAGGCAGTTGCCTAACCAACTTTGCCACCCAGGTGCCCCCAACTCTATATCCGTAAACGTCAGTATGTATGCATGTATGTGTGTATGTGTAATTTTTATCTCAGTATTTTTAGATGAAAATAGATAAAGTCCTATTTCATCACTCCTCTCACTTCATCTGAAAGAAATTCTGATTTAGGTACTTCGTTTTTATTTCACTAAATACTGTGATTAAATCTCCCTACCCTAAACACTGGAATGATATGCTTAGATATGTTAAAGTGCGTTTTATGTAGGGTACCCCTGAAAATAAATTATGTTGACTCTTCATTTTTCCAAGCGGATGAAAGGATATTATAAAAAAGCAGATAAACTGTGCAGTATTGTTTTTCTCCCAGTATAAGCAGTATCTAAATACCAAAAAGAGAAAGAGATAAAGTAGTAAGAGAAAATTAGATCTGAAAGAGCAGTCTTCAGGTTATTTCTGTGGAAGTGGATGAAGATTATATGGTACTTCTGTCACCCTAGAATTTAATTTTTAATCTTATCTATAATTTGGCTTCATCAGTGGTTAGGATGTATACCCCAAGTTATTCTTGCATCTTCACTTGGTGCCTTAGGTTATGCAGAGTAAGAGCTCATGTAACTTCTGCCGGTAATGACATTGGCATATCTTAGATCTGAAGCACAGAAATCACATCCAGTTTTGTAATAAACTGCTCAAAAGGAAAGTGTTGAACTAAGCCAATAGTCCATAGGTCTGACTGCACCTTAGAAACATGTAGGCATGCCTTATTAAAATACTAGTGTTAGGTCCCACCTTAGACTGGTAAAACCAGAATCTCTGTAGAAGTTGGGGCACCTAGGTGGATCAGTGGGTTAAAACCTCTGTCTTTGGCTCAGGTCATGGTCTGAGGGTCCTGGGATGGAGCCCCGCCTCGGGCTCTCTGCTCAGTGGGGAGCCTGCTTCCTCCCCTCTCTCTTTCTGCCTGCCTCTGTCAAATAAATAAAATCTTTAAAAAAAAAAAAAAAGAAGAAGAAGTTGGGGGCTGGATGATAATTCTGAAGAACAGATTGAGATGAGTGCCTCCAACCCTGATAATATTTTCAAATATTCTGGGTAGCTCTGCAAATGGGGAAGGTACAAATGACCATTTTTCTACCAGACCTACGAAATCTGACTCTCGGCGGGGATGGGGTGAGGGTTAGGGGTGGTGAGCAGAGTTCTGTGGATTTTGTTAATGCCATTTAGTGTTTCTTTGGTGAGTTTTACAATGGGTTATATTTTAGGTTTCACTGCTTCAAAGAACACTGCACTCTTAAATCAAAACAAGGTGAATTTTTAAAAAAATACATCTTCTACATGCATGACGTTTGCTTTTGATGACACTTCCCAGGCCTCTAGCACTATAACCCATGAAGCCTCAGCCTTGCTCCTTGGACTCAGCCTTTATACTCTTGTCTCTGCTTTCAGAAGAACCATTTACCTGCTCCATTTGTTCACACACATAGCCGTGTTAGCTGGGAAGTCATGTTGGACAAACCAGAGGCTTTGAGAAAACAAGACCCCATGATTGAAGATAGGCATAAATAGCTGAGAGGAAAGGCTAGCATCCTTTGTGTCACATATGTTTTAATTCATTCTCATGACATCTGACTTTCACATACCTATTTAATATTTTCACTTTTAAAAATCATTTGTTAGTAAATCAAGCTTGAAGTATAAAATTAGGCCCCTTTAAATATACAGAAGATTTTAGCCCGTTAGCCCATGAGCCTCAGATTTGGCCTTGGTCTTATTCTGAAAGTTGATATTTGTTATAAAGATAAAATTTTAGATTATTATTAAGATGGTACGTTACCTTAGGAATCATGACTCAGACAAATCCTAGCAGTCCTTAAGAAGATGAATGCTTGGGGCGCCTGGGTGGCTCAGTGGATTAAAGCCTCTGCCTTCGGCTCAGGTCATGATCCCGGGATCCTTGGATAGAGTCCCGCATCCGGCTCTCGGCTCAGCGGGGAGCCTGCTTCCTCCTCTCTCTCTCTGCCTGCCTCTGCCTACTTGTGATCTCTGTCAGATAAATAAATAAAAATCTTTAAAAAAAAAAAAAAGAAGATGAATGCTTAGTACTGTAAGACAGTTTCCTTGGGGGCAAAGACGTTATCTTTGACATGCATATTTGTGTCCTCCTTTGCTTAGCTGCTTGCCAAGCAAGATTGGCATTATTAATATTTATTATATTAATTATCAATAATAGTAGCTCATGTTTATTGAGCACTCATTATATATCAGATCTATTTTAAGAGTTTCCACATTTATTAACTTAATTAATTCTTACAACCGCCTGACTTGGGAGTTATTATTATTACTATTCCCAAGTTACAGATGAGAAAACTAAGACACAAAGAAATTAATGCTAAAGTTATGCAGTTTTCCAGTGACAGAACTAGAATTCAGATTACAGAGACTCTCGAGTGTGCATCCTGAATTATTACTCACCTGATAATCAACTGTTGAATGAATAAGTGATAATGAACATCTTTAGCCCCAAACCTAACACAGAACTCTTAAAAAAAAAAAAAAAAAAATACATGGAGTGCTCCTTTTGTCCAAGGAAAAACCAAGTGGATTTCTGTCCCAAAACTCCAATCCTTAAAATTGGTGACCGCACAGAAACAAAAAGGTACATCCATCTGCACCTTCTCTGTCTGGAGCAGTAGCTCCACTTTTGCCTGTCCATCCTGAGGGAAAAGGGATGGTGGGGAGCGTGTTGAGTAGGACCTCATGGAAGGATGCTAGAAGCAAGTGACACCATACTGGGTAAAGAAAAGTTCTTGTGTCTTGTGAAAGTTTCATCCCTAGAACTTGTTACTCAACTTAAGGTCCACATAGTTCCCCCATGGAGAGAAATGTGGAGAGGTTAAGGGAGGAGAAGAAGGGAACATCAGAGCTCCCTCTTGGAGCCTAGCAGTGGTGGCCTTTTTGAGTAGAGATCCACAAACAGTTCCAACAGGGAGAACCTAGTGGAGAAATTAACTTAATTCAGTGAATCACAGCATGTCTTCATATTTATCTAGAAATATTACAAACTCCAAATACATCAAATAGACTTTTATTTAGATGTTCAGATGAGAACACTTTATGGGCAAATAGACATAATATGAGGTTAAATAACCATTTGGGATTATCCTCTTACTTATTAAGTCTAGTCAAAAATTGCCTTTGCACAAAATTCTTTCTCTGCCAAATTTCATTGCTGTCTAAGAGAAAATTTTGCTTGGGGTTAAATTCCAGGTGGGTGGTTACCTACATTAGGCTGAACAAAAGATCAGATTATCATGCTGCTTTAATTAATGAATCATTTTTAAACTAACGGATCAAAACATTCAAATGTGTTGCCATATCTAGATGAGTAATTTTGTTCTTTTAATCAATTTAAGCAAAATGTTCAGGTTTAGAAACTAAACATCCAAGTGTGGTCTATTTTCAATAGTACTGATTATTTGTGTTTGAGGTTTCATTCATATGTAGTAAATGATCTGTAAATGTATTGCTCTACTTTTTATAAAATCATTTGTTTGGTTCTTCAAGAGTACTACTTTTAAAACCGAACTACTTAGAAAAGGGACTATTTGTAGCAGCCCTATATGTTCAAC
This sequence comes from Mustela lutreola, assembly GCF_030435805.1. Lineage (NCBI taxonomy): Eukaryota > Metazoa > Chordata > Mammalia > Carnivora > Mustelidae > Mustela > Mustela lutreola. Next base: position 131,334,010 of record NC_081294.1, on the reverse strand, counting down.
TCATATCAATTTTTCAGTGCTCTGAAGGTGTTGATTGTGCTTATAAAAACGTTAGCACCCTGTATGACATCTTCAAGAAAAAAATGATTGAAAAAAATTTTAATTGCGAAAGTGGAGGAAAAGTGTTTGGCCAGTAAGTTCTCAGATTAATCTGTTTCTACGGCAGGAAAAAAGTGGTAATGAGTTGAAAGGTGATATCTTGCTAGGCTCCTGGGTATAGAATTACTTGGTTTCAGACTAATCATAGAATTCAGGATTTGTAGCTGTATTACATACAGCATATATTATGAGGAGATTCTGAATTTTTGTCATTTCATCCTTGTTTTTTGAAAGTTTATTTTTCTTTTTAAAAAAAGAAGAAATATTTTAAGATTGTTTTGGTGCACTAAAGAATACCTGGTGATACCATTCATTTGTATTGGTGATTTTAAATTCTCGTTATTAGATTTTTGTTTTCAAACATACATATATATATATATATATATATATATATATATACACACACATATACATACACACACACAGTGCGTGTGTGTGTGTGTGTTTGTACATATATACACATGTATATCACACAAAAAAGTTCCATTGGTATTCTTTGGTACCAATATTTATACAAAAGAATCTAATTAATTTAGAAAATAATTTAGCCATCAGCATTAATTCAGTTTCACCTAATACATTCATGATGAATTAAACACTACCAAAGTCTTATCTTTTAACATTAAGATAGGTATAGATGTATAGATTTACTCATTGCTTGCCCTGACCAGAGTTTCTTATTCATTCCTAAGGACACTTAAAACCCATTTCTCAATTTTCTCATACTCAGCCATGGTTTAGAGCATCTATTTAATATATGCTAAGTTATGCTAAATTTCTTGGCTTTGAGTTTTTATTATAAACATTGTTTAAAAACAATAAACAAGATACCCACTGAGGACAGGTTTTATTTTTTGGACATACAATATGCAAAGAACTGAACAGGCATTGAGCCCAGGCACTACTACTCTCTTACTAGATTGTGTCTTGAGCTGCTGAATTTACATGAGCCTTTTTCCTAACCTGAAAATAATTTAAGCGTTCAGGAAGGAGGACATGAGAGAATTTATACAAAGCACCTAGTATAAAAAGTTTCATTCTGTAATTGCTGTTACTCTTTTAAAATAAAAATATTTCCAGGATAGGTTTTTACAATTAGGAGAAATGACCGTATTGCATCTAAAGGTTTATTGTTTTATTTTATTTGATTTTTTTTCTTTTAAGAAAGGCAGAGTGTTGGCTAAAACATTAGGAATAACAGATATGAGTAGCTGAAAATCTACAGTACTTATGTGGTTTGAGGCTTTTCTATATCACTTAAAAATATCTTTTCTCTTAATACTACCTTTTTTTTTTCCTAATAATTAAAGACTATACAGACAAAATATCTGAAGTATATGAACTGAAATATACTAATAAATTCCCACTCCTGTGTTTCCCTAGTTCTTCTCAAAGAAGCAAATCACCCCCAGTCATCCTTTTATAAATGCACTCACTCAAAAATTTGTTAAAGTTTCAATAATGTCACTTTTGGGGGCTGAGTTTATTAGTAACTTTCAATTTAAGATATCACTAAATTTGTATAGACTTTTAAGAAAATTTGGTAGTATTAAAATAAAAAAACTGTGCCCACCCACATCAATATAGTTTTCCCACAATTGATCTTACATATAATAAAATTATATTATTTGTTAGATATTTACTGATTTTTGGAACATATTTTTCATTTTTGAATGATAGTTCTTGAAATTGTCATAAATAGGCTGCACACTCATTAAGTGTGTCACTCTATTAAGTAGAACACTCAGGGGAGCCTGGGTGGCTCAGTGGGTTAAACCTCTGCCTCCAGCTCAGGTCATGATCGCAGGGTCCTGGGATAGAGCCTCACATTGTGCTCCCTGCTCTGTGGGGAGCCTGCTTCCCCCCTCTCTCTGCCTGCCTCTCTGCCTGCTTGTGATCTCTCTCTCTCTCTCAAATACATATATAAAATCTTTTTATTTTTTTTTTTTTTTAAAGATTTTATTTATTTATTTGACAGAGAGAAATCACAAGTAGATGGAGAGGCAGGCAGAGAGAGAGAGGGAAGCAGGCTCTCCGCTGAGCGGAGAGCCCGATGCGGGACTCGATCCCAGGACTCTGAGATCATGACCTGAGCCGAAGGCAGCGGCTTAACCCACTGAGCCACCCAGGTGCCCCAAATCTTTTTAAAAAAGTAAAACACTCAGTGGGTTAATATGTAATATGTTTTTTAAATGAAAATAGCTATCAAGTTGTCAAAATAACTCTAATATGATTTGAAAGACTATTCTACTTAAACTTAACATTTTAAGTGATGCAATTAGATCTGTTTCAAACAGTTTATTTGATTTCAGTGTATATCCTTATTACATTAAAAAAACTATCATTAATAAACACACATCAAAAACTAATAACATAGCATATGTTGGCTAATTGAATTTAAATAAAAACAAATAAAGATTCCAAAAAGCTTTTGTTTAGGGAAAAAAAGAGACTATCAAGATATTTTATGGATAGCCGAGTTCTTTTAGTGTAAATGGAGATACTTCTTGTAGCCTTATTCATATTTCAGCTGAAAGGATAAATATGTCAAAATTAGTATCAAGTTTGTGTAGGTTGTTCTAACATTTGAGTAGACTGTTTTTTTGTGTGTATGTTTAATCTTATAATTTTCCTTTTGCCTTAACAAAAGGTTAATTTGAGAGCATGTACATCTTTGTCATTTGAAGTTAAACATGCCCCAAAAAAAGTGTCTGTGAAAATAATTGTTTCTTTCAGGTTTCCTTATATGACATTAGTTATAGTTGGTTCGACAAGGCAAGAAGTAGATTTATCAGTATAAAAAGCATATATCTATATTAGACTTTGAAATATTTACTCTAGCTACAGATATATTTTATCTCATATATTTATTATGGTTACTGTGTAAAGTAGATTCGATACTGATGATTCAGTAGATTGTATTTCTAGTCTGAAAAGTAAATTTATTTCAACCACATTAGATAATATAACTTTCCATAGTTGCTAGGCTTTATGTTTTAAAATGTTTTTATCGTGGAAAATTTCAAATGTTAACATAAGTCTCTACAGAAAACTATGATGAAAGCCTGTGGACATAGTGTCCAGCCTCAGCGGTTACAATAGACAGCTAAACTGGTTCTGTCTATACTCTCACCTTCCCTACTCGCTTCCCACATACTGAATTATTTTGAAGCAAATACAAGAGACATTATGATATGTTTATAATTTGTCATTTGTAGGATATTTCATTATTTAATTAATAGCATTTTTGGTTATGTTTAATATTTGGGTCTAGTTTGGCTAGCTGCAGATTTATAGATGCTTGACCATTTACCTCTATGTAATAAACATCATGTTTCCAAACGGAAAACATTAGGAGTTCTCTTTGGGATTAGTAGCCATGGTTTAATACCAGATCACTCTGACAGGTATAAATCCTAATAAAGGTAGAAAAAGATATGTGGCTGTAGATGGCCTGATAAAATGCCTGAAGTTACCTTGTGTTTCTCAGCAATATGGCAAAAGTGAAAAAAACAAGAGACCAATTTAAGGAAGCCCATTTATGGCAGTCTGAAAACACACATCACAGGCACAAAGAGAATAGATATCAAACTCTGACAAGCTTTCAGCAGAAAAGCCAGAATGTTCTCTGAGGTAATCCTGGAATAGCTACACAGTCTGCACCACCTCCACTGAACTTTTAGCTTTCTCTTGAGACACTTGGCAACACGCCATATCAGCCTGATGCCAGCAGTACAAGGACTAATCATCCTTAGACGTGGCATGCTCTAAAGGTGCATATAATTCTTTCAAAAACTGAAATAGGATCACAAGACTGAGGCATCTATTTCCAATTAATTTGGTCACAGGAGTTTATCTGTCATCTTTGTTCTGTCACAGCAGTTTGTGGTAAACCTGCTTCACATGGATTATCAAATATTAAGAACAGTGGATTGCAGAATTTTCCCCCTAGTCAATTCCTATTTTGTCACTTTTGGTTTAAAGTAGATGAAACTAGCCATGGGTTTAAAAATGAACTTGACATTTTCAAACTTCCATGAAAAGGAATTGGTCAAACTTCTGGCACGATGACATAGTAGGTTATCGTATATACCATACTAATTCATTCTGATTTTCTACAAAAGGTTAGTATAAAGTTTTACTCTACAAAAGTATATACAACTTTAGCAACAAAAATACTTTCTTTTGCCCAGAAATGCGTATATGAGGATTCTATGCATAATATTCTTATTGTGTGCTAAATAAAATGGATACTCGTTTTCTGAATAGTATCTCTCAATATTTGAACATCTCACCTACCTTAAAAGCATAACAAATTATTTTACCTCACGGTCATATAATTCCAATGCAAAACAAGTAGGAATTTAGATGGCATGATAAGCATTTTTTTCATTTTTATCTGACTTTGATTCAACTGTTTTAGGTTGCAAGAGCAAAAATTTGCTCAGGTTTGACCAAAGGGAAAGGTCATTAGAAGGTTGGAGCGTATGTTGTAGAAAGTAGGTAACAGGAACTCATGGGCATCTGGGAACTGAAGTTGTATGTCTGGCTTCTTGCAGTGTGGAACAGACCCAGAACATCTCTGTGGACTTCACACTGTTAGGGACTAGACCTTTGTTAATATTGTCACTCAGCAATATTAACACACCAGCAATAGTAATGAACTATTAAGACTTGAGTATAACTTAGATTACAAATTTATAAAATTAAATAACTTGAAACTTATATGACATGAAAGGAGATAGAAGTGAGACTGTGACTCCTTGAAAATATTTTAAATATCTAAATAAAAAATAAAATAAATAAAGTAAATAAATAAAAGCTCTGGGAAATTAATATTGTTGTCCCCATGTAACTTGTCTAATTTGATGCAATTGGTTCATGGGGGGCGGGGCGGAGGTAAGGATCAGAGACCTCACCTGTACAGACCTTGAAGGTTGGGCTTGCTCACTAGACCACATAGTCTGCCTGTGATTGAAATAACAAGATTTTTCAAAATTGTTAATCCGTGAAAGGGGATGAATGGCAACTCTATTCTTTCCCTTTTCCCTTTTGGACCTCGATTCTCTTACTTCAAAGTAGGTTAAGCCAATCCTGAACAGCCCCCCTCCTTTTTTCTCATCGTGTCTTCCTCTTTTCCCCATCTCTCCTTCCACTTCTGTTATTCTCCACGCTACCCAACCCCTTCTCTTTCCATTTCTGATGAGTCTTAACACACATGGGGTGTGGTGCCTCCACCCAAAAGAACTTGAGGGAAAATGACACAGGGTCGGTTTCCCATCCTATCTGGACTCTGCCCTCCTCCCTCTGGCTTAGGTGTTCTGATGTTCCTACTGCTAAAAGTGCTTCTTTAGAATGGCTCTTAGGGACTCTAGTTCTATGCTCTGAATTTTCTGGTAAATTCATCTTTGTTTTGTGTAGAGAGTGTTCCCATCGATTGTATTCACCTCTCCCTTTGCCACCTTCATATTGGTTTTGTTTATGAACTTCATTCATTGTTATTCAAAAGGTAAAGAATGCTGCCACTGTGCATGTCAGGTACGGGGAAGCCAGGTTTCTTCCAGAGGAAACAGCAGGTCAATGATGTCTGGGAAAGGAAATGGCATCAAAGAGGAGCCACCAGACCTGCTCCTGACGAAGGAAAATTCAACTTTTCTGAGTGAAAAAAGGGAGAGCAGAGGCTCATGGAAAGAGCAAGTGAGCCAGGAAAAGAAGGGGAATGCTTCAATAAAAACGGAGTTTGGTAATACCCAAACAGCAGGGTTTTTTTCTGAGTCTAGCCTCATTGGTGTATTCCCCATGGCCCAAAGTGGCTGTGGGCATGAGGGGAGCACTGTGGTCAGGGCCAGGAAACACAAAAACCACTCCTTTTGTTTCCTACCATGAGTCTTGATTATAATGGAAATCCTGCCAGACCCTTAATTATGAAAGTACAACAGGGCATTCATATAATTCATCACCTGTTAGAAGGAGCACTTGTGGGCTATTTACTAGAAATCTATTAAATATGACATGAAGACAGATTGCACTCCATTTCTTAACATGACATTATAATCAGGATGTATGCTCAGTAAAATGGTTTATAGAACCCTTGTCTGTGAGTTCTATCAATTAACCTAAAATCTGCATAAATGAAGTGTAGCCAGGCAGCACCCTGAGCAAATGGATGCATTCTTCCTCTGCGTCTCAGCAGAGGAAAGTCTCATTTTGAAATATCAGTTGTTGTTTCATAGCAAGTTCATTGCCATGTATTATATTCAGCAATGCACAGAGTGAAAGGATTATAGAACAGAATACTCACTTCACAGCTGTGTTACTGAACGTTGAAGTACTTGTTTTTGTATGAACTTGGTACATTTCCTTGACATTCCAATATAAAAATCTTTGTATAGATAAGGTCAATATTGATGGCCTACTACTGTAATCCTGTAAAGTATGCCCTGATGTACAAATATCCTCTTAAGCTTTTCTGCTTACAAATGAAAGAAAATTCATTTATATATTATCTGCATTGCAGTTAAAGATGAGAATCTCTCTGACTTTAAGTGGAGAGTAAGTACTCTCAAATGTATTTTATTTACCTTTGTGCTCAGGATTCATTCTTGCCTCTTTTTTTTTCCAACTAACAAATATTATGTGAAACTCTCCTCTTTATCCTTATAGTTAGGACCCCACTCTGCATTACTCTAAAATTATATTAGAAATGTTACACAGTAAACAAGCTGCAGTGTTTAACATTTTCTTAATAAGGCTTAGTTCAAATCTCTTTGTTCCTATTTCTCTGGTAAAATTACATGTAAACATAACTCTATCCATAGGGAGGCATTGTGTTTTCTGCTGCAATGAAGGGAAGAAGTGGATGAGGTCAACGAACGTGGAATAAAAAGTCATCTGGGCGTGGCTCTAGAATAAATATTTGGTTTTCTTACTATGTTTATTCACTGGTTTCTCTCCCCTTCGCATGCCAGCAAGAATGTCAAGGAGAATGTTTTTCTTGTATAATGTCCCTGCCCTGGTGCCATATTGTGTTCCGCTTTAAAATAGAAGCTGCCATTGCCAACCCAGATTTCTTTAAAGAGAACATACTGTCTTCAGGCCAGAATAGAGCACGTGTTCATTAGACAAGTGTGACACCCGAAGCTTAATGGTGGGGAGTGGGGATGACCTTATTAGCCCTTCCCCACCATTCCTTGCCGTGACCAAGCAGATTTCCACCTTTACCCTTTATGTTCTGCTCCTAGCAAAGGTCAAATCTTGGTGCCTAGCCAAATCTTTCCTAGTCAAATCTTGGTGCCTGTTGAGACAGAGAAGAGCCTGACCCATGGTTGGGGTCATTCCTTGTAAACAGCTTCCTAGGTATATCCATGAGTGGCACAAAGATGCAGAAACAGTAAAGGGTGGGGGGGGGGGACTTATGATGGCATTAGGATTCTGGCTAACAAAACATATGGCTGTTAACAGGATGATCAGGTCCTTAGAATTCATTTTCACCCCCAGGTCTTCCTTTATTTCACAGTATCTCCTCCTTCTCTAGAACACGAATTTCTACTCAAGCCAGGCTGGACTTCTTCTCACTGTATTGTAAATGTTTCATCCTCCGTCCAGTCTCTGTGACTTTGACCATGCCCCAGAGGCCCTCCCTCTCCCCGTCATGATTACATCTCATCTCCTCTACGAATGATCAGTTCCCTAATAATAGTTAAGTGCTTATTCACTTTTGTATCTCTCCAAGAATTTGATACAGGAGGATTTACTAAGGAGACATAGTAAATATCTGGTGAGTTAAAAATAATATTGAGTAAAATTTCTGTGTAGTTTTAGATCCTTAGTATCTCTAAAATTAAGGTTAAGGATTTGTGAGAGCATAAAGACGCCTTTACATTTAAAACTGTCCTTAACTATTTTTAAATCTCTTTGTACATCTTCAATACAAGTAAACAGGATATATTTCTTAATATCTAAAAGCATGAAAATAATCTTTTCAATTGTGTTCTTGTGTATAACATGCATCTAAAATTAATATTCTCTGAAAGATAGTTTAGGGTTCCTGATGAATACTTGTTAAAATGAACAGTGTAAGTCCTAGTTAGCTGTTAGCCCCAAAATAGAAATGGTCATTATCAATAATCAAGCTCCTATAATAGATTCTTACTCTTTTGGAAGAGACCATGATGTTTGCTGCCTCATTTCCAGCAGGGGCTAGTGAGAGAATCAGTGCCTGAAGTCACAGCTGTCACACTTTGGAGTCTCGGCAAGGCATGCTGGGTTGGAAAACCAGCTTTCCAAAGGGTCAAGGAAGCAGAAACTGATTTCTCACACACCATTACACAGTTTAACTAACATAACAAATGCCAAATAATTGCTGGCACTAATGGGTAGGTGGATGTTACTTTGTGTGGTTACCATGGATTCTCTTAGCATTGATGGGTCTACCGTGATTGAAATGCTGCAGATTTAAGGAAATAGCAATGATATGATTAGCTTGACTCAATAATTTGAAAGGGGCTTATTTATCTGAAAGACAATTAAAACTATCTTAACTATACTATATTCAACTTGCTTTGATTTAGTATATTATCCTATTCTATGGGAGTTATTTTGTTATTTTATAACTCTAATCCAAGTGTGTGTGTGTGTGTGTGTGTGTGTGTGTGTGTGTGTTCATACATATATATATATAAAACCTTATTAGATGTGTATATATATGTTTACTGAGCTATTGAGTTTATTGATTTATGCATAAAGTCTGCTGCACTCTTAATGTGTGTTATACACTGGAATAAGCCCTTCACATGTGTTATCCCATTCAATTTTCTTAGATATAATCATGCCCACTTTACAGATTAGAAAACTGAGGTAGAATTAGGTTAAGTAATTTGTTACTGATCCTACCCTTGTAAGCAGTAGACTAAGGATTTAAACCCTATTGAGTCCCAGAGTCTGTCTCAAACCAGTGTGTTACTCCCTATCCAGCAACAGCAGCATTACCTGGAAACTTGTTAGAAATGTGGATTCTCAGGCCCCACTACAGCCTGACTGATTCAGGAGCTCTGGGGATGGAGCTCAGCAACCTGTGTTTTAACAAGACCTCAGGGTGATTCTGATGATGCTGAAATTTGAGAATCACGGCCTTCCATTATTCTCTCAAGCTTAAGTTCCCAGCCAGCTTTCCCAGCCTGCATCTGTCCCAGCTGCAGCTGCCTTCTGGTTTCTGTGCCACACTGCCCCCCCAACGCACACTAGACCCCCCACACCCCCAACCCTTCCTTTAATCACTTTGCTATCTTTAATGAATCTAACAATACAAGGAATACTGCTTAAATTTATTTTATTTTATTTTTTAAGATTTTTATTTTATTTGTTTGACACAGAGAGAGAGAGAGAGAGAGATCACAAGTAGGCAGGCAGAGAGAGAGAAAGGGGGAAGCAGGCTCCCCGCCGAGTAGAGAGCCCGAAGTGGGGCTCCACAAAGTACCCTGGGATCATGACCTGAGCTGAAGGCAGAGGCTTTAACCCACTGAGCCACCGAGGCACGCTGGAATACTGCTTAAGTTTATTAGAAGAACAAACTATGTACTAAGTTTCTCTCATGAATAAGCACCTTAATCATCCTCTGATCAAAGTTATGAACCTCTAGCCCAGACAAATATGTCTGTCCAGACACATATGTATGCCCGGGTAGAATTTGTTAATCATGTTTGCCTGGAACCAGTCCATGAGATGTCCCTGGGATTTAGGTAAAGACCCTCAGGTAATAGCTATATAAAGATTTGTCACGGTAATATCCAAGACCCATAAATGCCCCTCATAGCAACAATAAGCTGTTCATCTCTGTTCTTTAGTATTTTTCCTTAAAAAAAATGTCTGACCTGTGGCATTTAATTATCTATGTGTGAACTTAAGCAGGGCTAACCTTCTCTGAGCCTTGTTTGTTTTTTTTTTCCTCTATAAATGTAGGGGTAATAATACTCATATTGTAGAATCATTGAAAATTTAGCAATAATAAATTTAAAGCTCCTGGCATTATGTAAGGCACTCATTAAATTGTGTGTGTGTGTGTGTGTGTGTGTGTGTGTACGTACGTATATATGTGTATCCTTATCATTTGGAAAATACAGAAAATTACAAAGAAAATAAATGATAACCCATAAGTAAATGATAACTCAGAGATAACCTACTTGCCTCTCATTTTTAAAACTGCATTTGGGATATGCACAGTTTGGTAAACCCTGCTTTTACTAAACAGTTTATTATGATTCTTTGTCAACCTGCCTAGAAAGAATTATGTCTAATGAATAATTTAGTATAATACACAAATAAGACTTAATCCCTGTCTGCCTATACCCAACTATATATTCTTTGTCCTATAGTAGTGGCAGGGGATACACATTTTTTAATTTTAACTTGTACTTAAATAGGAGACACCCTTGAAATTTCCAACCCCTTCTCCAGTCAATTCCCAATGATAATGACATTGGAAAGAGGGAAGAGCGTGAAGGTGAATGTGGACTTAAAATGTGTCTTATTCTTCTATGCAAATATACTAGAAGTACATTCTAGTACTTATACTATCCCATCTTTCCACCCACTACCCACCCCGCCTGCCGCCACAAGACTAGAATCAGTCGTTTTTAACTCTAGATGTTATAGCTTGAGACCTCATTTTAAACACTGTTTACTTATACTGGAATCTATTCCAGGATCTCTTTTATTGTCTAATCCTTTTCCCCCTCCAATTGCTTGCCATAACATAAAATGTCTCAAAGAGAGAAAAAAAATGTCATTAAAGCATTTCTAAAAAATGAATTGTGTTCCATTCTCTACTTGTATCTTATCTCCTGTGGTTGTTTCTTCACTGTTGTCTGGAATGAGGCATCTCTAAACAGGGTGAAAGCCCACACTACAGGATTGTGAGAAATCACGGGCAGATCCCTTCTGCCCACAGATCCTTGCCTCCACTGTCACCACCAGCTAGACTTTGAGTTCATACATCATGAGACCCCAGAGGGAAAGGGTAGGGTCTTTTTTTCCTTCATTTTTATCCAGCATCTAGTGCTGACTAAAATTAACCCAATAACTCTTTGTTGACTAAATACTATGAATTTGCTTCAAATAGCATGAATAATTCAAATATCTTTTATCCCCCCTGTATTTCAGACATTTTTACATCAACCTCAGTAATTGGTTTGAGGGAAATCTAGCAATGAGAAGAAAAATTGCAGATAGAGAATCTTAGATTTTTCTCTTTCCTTAATGCTTAAAATGTTCTTTATACTTGTAACCAGTGGAGATAAGATAGACTTTTAAAATAAAGTCATGATTCTTCCAAGTGATTGTATATCAGCCTTGAGAGAAGTCAGCATGCATCATATATAACATCTGGAGATTTATGATCCCTTGGAGGATGCTAGCAGAAATCTTCCAATCTTCTCAGAATTGTATTTAGTTTTTAAACTTTTTTATTTTAACACCTTTTTTTTTTTTTATCTGTCGGTAAAAATGATACCTATTCTTAGTCAAACATTTGAAAGATACAGAAGTTGTAGGGAAAAATTTCATCACTCCAGCAATTCAAACATACAAACATAATCATTCTAACTTTTGTTGAATTTCCTGCTATCATAGCCACATTTGTTAGATGTATTATAAAACAAAGGGCTGGAAAAACCATTATTTATATTTATTTTGATATTACACAACAATTTTACAAATGCCCCCTATTGGCATAATTATCTTCATCTTGGAATATTAAACATTTACCCTGTAAAACTTTGTTACCTATAATAGGTAAACCATCTTTAAGTTTCTTTTCTGAAAAATCTGATTTAACTAAAGTAGGAATATCAGAACAATCTACTATGAGTAAGACTCCTCACTGAACCATACAAATGGAATCTTTGATATTATTTATAAGCCTGTTATCTCAAAAACTCTAATTATCATTCATAATAAAAATGAACTGTCAAATTTACATCTAGATTGATTCAGATTCCATGCATCTTTTATCTTTTGATTTCTAGAATTCTTTGTGTGTTACTGAAGAAAACAGTAAGTTTGTCCTGCACATTTCAATTCATAAGTCAAATTCTACTAATCCTCATGCCATTATAATAAAAAATCCACTATAATAAAATAGTATCCAAATCTCCGACAATGACAAATTTTTTCAAGTACTCTTCAATGTAACAGAATGTGCCCAAGCAAATAAAAACCATGCATTAATTTTTAAGAATCTATGTAAATTTTTAATCTTAAAAAGTATATAAAATTAAAAGAAAAACAAATACCAAGTAGTATTTACTAAGAATATAAGCTGATGATATGTTAGAATTAAAATTATATTTTATGATATCATTCCTTTATATGACCTGTTTACTTGACCTTGGACTTAATCCTGTTAATTAAACATATTTCAAGATCTGTAATGAAAAACAAGATTACTGAAGGGAAGTGAATTTCCACAAGTTTTTGGCAAGGCTTCTAAGTTGATAGATTTGCGTCACCTAGCCCATCTTGTCCTGGATGTGCTAATGAGCAGTGAAAGCCAATACATGAAGAGAAGGAAGGAAGAGGAGGAGAAGTATTTGAGCATGTTTATAGACAATCCACAGCTCATTGATGAGACGCTGAATATCTGAGAATTGATTTTACAGAAGAGCATATTTTAAGAATCAGAATTTTCTTAAGTTCCTTTACTTCCAGAACATAGTTATCTTACTATATTTTTAGGATGCTTGTCTAGGGAAGGCTTTTGATATAAATAAATGATGCATTAACATTATATGCAGACAGAGTGTATATGCCAGCAGAAAACTAAATGGGGGAGAATTATATGTTTATACAATACAATTCCAAGGTCAGTTCACTCTTTGCTGAACAAACAGCTCAGATTTTTTTCTTTTTGATATATGTTCCTTTTTCTGTTAACAGCAGATATCCTTTTATCAAACATTCCATAAATCTGAGTCTGGTGAGATAATATTTTGTAATTCTCCCTTGACCCATTTCTGTGCAGTTTTGAAAACCTCTAATAAACAGTGGCATAAAACAACCTAGCAGCCTAAAATAACAAAATAACTGAACCTGGAACTAAAAGAAATTAAGAAATAATCAAATAAAGGTTCTATGTAGCAACTGAATTTTCAGTCAATAAATATTTTTGAGTAACTGAACACTGTTATTTAAGGGCATTTTGTTAATTGTCTCTAGGTGTATTGTTTATATCTTTTGGAAATTGTTGCAATAATGATAAAAATGTTATTTGATGGAAATTGCTCTAGTATCAAATATTTTTAAGAGGAAATTAAATTTACTTCCCTAATTTAAAACGAAGAAAGCCTTTACAACCATTAAGATATAAATGCTTTACTCTTTTGTAACTGTATAGACTATTTAGTTTGAAGTTTAAAAATAATAGAATCTTTTTAGTGAATGTATTTAACCTTACCATTTCTTTTCACTAGTTTTTGCCTTTCTGAGCAGTTACATAGTAAATATTTTAGTGAATCATTCAGCAACTTGAGCTCAAGACAATATGATTATCACAGTCATCTAAATTAATCAGGTCCCTATGTTTAGCTCTTGGATTGACTTAAAAATCTTTTTATATTTTATATTTTAAATAGTTAATTAATTAGGTATTGATTTATTTTTTAAGCTCCACAGTGACAATAATCAATAACGATCACCATTACAAAACCTCATTATAGTAGGGCATCTGTCTCTTGATCTTGCGATTGTGAGTTTGAGCCCCACATTGGGCATAGAGACTATTTAAAAAATAAATAAATGAATAAATAATACAACCTTGGTTATAATTTCATCTTTTTGTTTTTCAAATAGGAAATCATCCAAAGTGGTATAATTTCCTTTTATGGTGAAATATTAACCTACACAGGCTAAAGGAAAGTAATGGACGGAGTAATGATCTGTTTGCGATCATGCTTAATTTCATCCCATAAACTTCTATCCTTTTACCCTTTATCAGTAAGTAAGAAGATTATGTCTAAGTAGATCCCATCACAAATCACAATTAAGTAAACATGGCTTTTTTTTTTTTTTTTTTTTAGATCACCCTCTAAAGTCCTTATCATAAGCCATGGGGGTCTGTTAATTAGAGATCTTCAGGATTCAGTCCTGGTGCCTATGTTAGATTTCATTCTGCATTTCATTATTTCCTAGGTGACAGAATGAAAAGCATACTGATTAGGTTTGGAGATTACACTAAGCTAACAGGGGTCACAAACATTTGGAAAGCTAGAACTAGAATTCAAAATGATCTTAATAAATTATATAAATCACATTTCAAAAAAATGGGACAAATTCAAGGTTACATCCTGAGAGAAGAAAGTAAACAATACTCTCAGCAGAGGAAAGAAGATTATCCAAGCACAGAAATGACAAGAAAAGGGCTGTGAGCTCAAGGTGAGTCAGCAGAGTGTAGTGCCCAGCCTAAAGCAAGATGATAAAGGCCAGCTTTACTCTGCCAAAGACATGCTTAGCTCCTTCATGGCCTGAACTATAGAAAATCAGGATGAGGCACACTTGGAACATGCTCCACACCCCAAAGCCCTAGTTCAACAAGCTGGTGAGAACAGACGCAGAGGGTGTCGCATGTGCTCAGGGCACCATTGAACAGCTGTCCGTTCAGACGCCACACGTTCACAGAGTGCATGAGGGTTGACAGGCACAGGAGAGGTGGTAAGAGCTTGTTGGCTTTTAGCAAAGCGTGCTATAAAACTCATACGATACTGCGATTTAGGGAGTTAGGAAATAATCCTTTGTTATGTTTGGTGTTGTATAAGCTTTTATTAAACTGTTTTGTCAACTTTGAGTTTCCACATTTTAAAAGGAACTGTGAGAATTGGAAAAGGTCTGTAGAAGAACAACGGAAATGCTTAATGGGATGTAAAATAGGTCATGTGGGGGAAGATTAGAGGAGTTTCGTTGCTTAGCCAGGAAAATAGAAAGCTAAGAGATGACTTAATATCTGTCTTATAGTATACAGAGGTTTATAATAAGAATGCTGACCAGTTCTCCATCCCTACAGAAGAAAAAACAAAGAATATTAGTTTAAAGTAGCAAGGGAGAGCTTGCTTTTACATTGGTAGGGATTTCTTGATTATAAACTATCATTAAGCATCGTCTAAGGCTACCAAGAGACACAATACCATCTTCGAAGGTGTTTAAAATGGAATCAGCCTTCCTGGTTGGAAATCTTAAGAGCTGACCTGCTTGATAGTAGAGCTAAGGCAGATTACCTCTTAAGGAATTTAAGTGTTATTTCATGGTTGTAAAAGGTCATAGTTCTCTTCCTTTCTTACGCATCTAAAGTTAAATATACATCATGTCTACTAAGGCTTTATTTGACACGTTCAAGAAATGACTTTGCTTGCCGTTTTCCTGTCTAAATAAATACACTTCTTGTTTTTGGTTTTCTGTCGTGTATTCAGCAATGTCCACTGAGTGCCTGCTCTCTCTGTGCAAAGCGTTATGCTCAAGGCTGTGAGTAATACAAATAACTGGACGTTCCTTTATTCTCCCTTCACAAACATTTTCTGGGCACCTCCCCTGTGCTAGACACTATGCTACATGCTCGGAATCCAAATACATGTGCAAAGACGGCTCTCAAGAGCTCGCAGTGTAGTGAATGAGAATAATGAGTAAACAGGATTACAGTGTGATGTGATGAGGCCTGGGCCAAAGGAATGAGCAGGCAGCTTTGAAATATATGGGACGTAGTGGATGCTTCTAATACAGATTAGGGTGGTTCTGGAAGTTGGGTAGGGTTTGCCAGAGGAGATGACATCTGAGCTGAATCGAGGTGTTATGGGAAGAGGGGCCCAGTGTGCTCTAAAATGCCAAGAGGACTATCCTGTGTGAACTGATTATTTCTAGCTAGCAAGACACATAAAAACATTTGTTTCATTTTATCATCGAAAATGTTATTGATTCTGTCCTCTGCTCTTTCTTTGATCTTTAATGAAATCTGATTTACAGTCAGTTTTGTTATAAGGTGACATACATGTTTCTAAATTCATCATGCTGCATAGAAAATTATACCTTAGGGGGAAATGGGGTTAGAGACAAACATAAAAAAACTTCATGAGTGACATACAAAATCTTCAAGTTTGGACATTACACTAAGCTAACAGGGGTCACAAATATTTGGAAAGCTAGAACTAGAATTCAAAACGACCTTAATGTATTACATAAATGACGTTTCAAAAAATGGAACAAATTCAAGGTTATATCCTGAACTATAGAAAAATAACGGCCTGGTTTTTATGCATGTTCAATAGTTAAGGAACACATAGTAATACTACAGTCATTACATGGATACTACAATAAGTATGGCAGTGTACCATGAAAAAGACCATGAAAAACGCTTGTGGACGTCCGAATCAGAGGGTGAAGTAAGGAGGTGATTTGAAATCTGATGGAAAGTTGTGACAGCAGATGGGCACAAATGTGGTTCGTAACTGAGTCGTAACACAAGAAGTGAAATGAGAAGTTCGAGATGGGTGCTTGTGTGCATTTTGTAAATTTCTCCACAATTCCATTCAGCTGGGTACAGTTTTCTGTGCTCACCTAGCATTTCTTACCAAGAAATCCATAATAAGCAAATGCAAAATTTGCATTATGCTCAAATTGTTCCCTAATAAATCGGTCCTATTGGAACAAATTTTCAATTTTAAAAGGAGCGTTATTGCAGAACTAACTATATATTGTTGCAAATTAAGTACATAATTTTTTTATTATATCTCCTGAAATTTCAAATATAATGTGTTTGGATTCTACTGAGCATATCAGGATTTCTCATAAATTTTGTTTTCTACTTAACTAATGCTAATGCTGGGACTTCCATTTCTTCCAGAGCAATATTTTTCTGTAGGCTTCTCTAATAGAAGCATCCACAGGGAACTTGGCAAAACAGGTGAAGGCCGTGTGAGTGCAAATAGTACCTTGCAGTCTGAGCCTCCATGTTTACAGCAACCCTTGGAAAGATGCAGTAACAGGACAGCAGGTTGGTTGGTTTATTTCACACAGGCAAGGCAAATGGCCACAACTACAAAGGAATGATCTCAGGAGACTGGGGCTTTGACCATGGATTAGTCTCCACTACCAGGCATGTGGAGAGAGTGATGCGTATAGGGATCAAAGTGTTGCCTTTTGGTAGGGAGCTAGTAGGTCCAAAGGACTGGCCTTTACTTTCTGCTCTCTCCTTTTTGGTAGTGGGCATTGATTCAGGCTTACAGGAAGAGGAGAATCTCACTGGGGGAAGTTATACTCAGGGCCAGATAAGGTGGTACCTGTGGAGGTGGGTCAGCCAGTGTCCCTTATAAGGCCCGTGTGTCCTTTTGAAATAGTTTCCCTCATAAAAAACGTAAGAGTGATGATTTTCATCTATGTAATGCGGTGGTTATTTTTTTTTTTTTTCCAGCTAATTCAAGTGTTCCTGTAAGAAAAACAGCTCTTAGTTACACTATCTAAGATAAAGGAGAAGAGACGTTTGGGAATTGGATTTGGTAGCAGAGACATCAGGGGCCCTTCGTGGTGTTCTTGAAGTGGCCAGAGTCCTCTTGTTTGTGCCAAACCCCCAATCGCAGGCCCAGAGAGAGGGGAATGTTCTGTGTACCCACATCGCACTCTCAGGTTAGACAGCCCCTGCATAAAAATTGGGAGCTGAAGGGTTAAGTTACACCAGATGATAAAATCCTTACATAGCCTCAAGCAAACATTCAGCTGACAAAAATGTTATTGTATGTTCTCTCTTGAAAGCTTTAAGATATGCTTGGGTTAATTAGATTTCCAAATATGCAAATATGCCCTAGTGAGGTTTTTCTGAAATGCACCATTTTAAAATTATGTTGCATGGCATTAGTGTTCAAAATACTGAACTGTAAGACTTAGCCTGAATAGCTTACTAACATATCATATAAATTCATAATTGATCAAACCCATTTATTCCCCACTGTCCACATTATACTGTTCAAATTGGGTTAGAAAGTTTTATGGAAATTAGGTTCTCTAGCATGCTTTGGGGAAGATCAAGGAGTAGTTTAAATTACAGCAGTAGTTCTTCAAAAAATGCCAATTCACTTGTCTGATATCAGAGTTTCCAATGTGCTCAGTTTAGGGAACACGAGGCTTCTATAGCCCCGAGACTGGATCACCTGAAGGAAATTAGAACTTGAACTTTGATCTTAAGGGGACAGAATATTGCAGCAAGGGCATCTGAAATGATTTCATTTTGTTGACCTGCTTGTGCCAATAAATAACTTTAAGATTTTAACTTCTGAATAGGTTTTTTGGGGTTTTTTTTTGAAATATTAGATTTTCCTTTAGAAACATAATTCATTCGGGGGTTCTATAGAGGCAGTTTCCTGGTTAACTGAAATGTTTGTTCTGTGTCAGTTAAAAATAATAATTTTTCCCGGAGACCTTTATAAAATGGGTTGTGGCCTTCAATGCTTCATTAATTAGTGCATACTGAAGTGTACTAAACATAAGCTGATAATTTCTGGATAACTTAGATGTACTATGACCATAGGCCCCAGTGAGGTATGGGAAGCTGTTTACCCAGGCTTTTAATGAGTTAGATCACAGGGTCCACAAACTTTTTCTGTAAAGGGCCAAATACTAATACTCTTAAGTTTCGCAGGCAATGTAGTCTCTGTTGCTGCTCCTCAGCTCTGCGAGTTGCCCTGTGCATAGCTGATTTGCATTAAAACTTTGTCACTAAACAAGCAGGAGTTGAATTTGGCCTGTAGGCTGTGGTTTAACAACCTCTGACCTCAGCTACCACCTTCTTGAGTAATTTAGTAGTTTATTACGGTCATGTTGGATGTTCTTTGTGTTCCTTCTTTTAGCAGTATCTCTTCCCTTTCTCATTATTGCTTTTGATGGGCTTTGGTTTATAAGAAAAAAACCTAACTTACTAGAATTGTCCCTAAAAGAAGAGTCACTGGACTCCCAAGGCGGGGGGGGGGGGGGGGGGAGGCAAGGGCTTTCTAGTAGAGAAAGCACACGGTGCATTTCTCTGTGCTTGCTCAGAGGCCATTTTTATGATTCTTGACCAAATTGTTAGTGTGTAAAATAAGTTTTATGTTAAAATAATTTTGTTGTGGTTCAATGGGTTTTTATAACTCTACATCAAATTCGCTTAAAAGTAAGAACAAATTTTTCAACTACATTTTCATGGGCATAGTTTAGTGTGTCTCGTCTGGTGTTTTCCATATTTATGACTAGTTATCAAGAGTAACAGATGTGTCTACTCAAAAAGAAGAGACTAAATTGCCTTTCAAACAAGAAGAAATTGCCCTGCCCTCACCATGACCAGTGTACTGTAATATTTTCTGCTTACTCTCAATTTACTTTATTCACATAACCAAACTTTGTTTTTGAGTTATTGGGAACTTTTTAGCCTACCCACAGAACTGAGCTGTTGAGAGCATTGGATCTGGGTTCAGATCATAGCTGTGTGGTGTTAGTCAAGTTACTTGACTTTTCTGAACCTTAGCTCTTTCATCTATAAAATACAGGCGACAAAGGTTCCTATCAGAGAGCATTGTGGTTCTATTTCTTTGGGGTTTTCCCCCTTATTCTTCTCTTTTTCCTCCCCTCTTCCTCCAGCAGCACTCACATTAACAACAGGTTTAAAATTTAACGTGCCATTTAAGTTACACTATCCTGTTGAGGCTCTTTTTCTTTCCAGTTCATCATTGAAGGAGATAATCCCTAAGATTAAAATAATTTCTCTCACTTTGAAATAGGCGGCCACAGTGATATATGGAATATAGGCAGTGGGGCTTTATAACATAAAAAGCCACATCATAGCACAGAAGATGTAATTTTATCACTTTACTATTACATTATTAGATGTCTCAAGTATTATCTACATCTGATTTGGGATGCATTCTCAGCAAAGTATAGAACATTTAGTATTACACAGTTTCTAAAATAAAGTCTGCCAGCTCTAGGAGAAGGTGATAAGTTTAGCTGTCAACATTGGTCAGCAAGTTCCTCCATGACTGCACTTCCAAGAAGTTCCAGAGGTTTAATTTTATTATTCAATTTCCTGGTTGATGTTACCACAGGAATTTAGGAAGATCTAACTTCCTGAGCATCAACTCTCCAACACTGTTCTCATAATTACTACAGCAACACCATCTTCGATATCTGTTGTATACATAATTTAAAATTGTGTACTAGAAAGAAAGAAAGGAAAGGAGGGAAAAGAAAGAAAGAAAAGATCTAAATTCACAGGGACTCCAGTAATGATATGAATGGTGTAGTTGATGGAAAGTGCTGTGGCAGGTAATTAGGCGAATCATTAGTAGCAAGTTGCTTAATCTTTTCAGGCTAGAGTTGTCCCATTTTTAAAATAAAGCGGTGGGACTTTGGGTTTTATGATGACAGAATAAAAACATTTCTGTACTCTTCTCTTGAAAATCACCCTAAAACTAGGAAAAAAAAAAAAAAAGCACAAACATAAGGTTCAATTGCGATGAAAGTAGGAGCTCCCTCTAGCCTGAGAACACAGTTGTGAAGCTAAAAGTAGATGGAAAAATGAGAAACGACTGGGATAATGAAAAAGCTTTGGAAATAGATATTGGTATGGTTGCGCAATAATGTGAAATATAACTGTTGCCATTGAATTGTGCCTTTAAAAATAGTTAAAATAAAAAAAATAGTTAAAATGGTAGGTTTTTAATATGTATTGTACCACAGTAAGTATTAAAAAAAAAGGAGTAAGTGATTTACTAAGGAGAAGAGAGGTCAAACAAAAACACTTACAGGTCGGAAGTACCAAAGAACAGCTAGCCAATCTGCTTCTTCAGAGAAGGCTCCAAAGTTGGAGGCCAGATAGTAATAAAAGATGAGGATAGTAAAAACAGGGGGGCTTGAAATTGTGTACGAGTTGCAACTAGACCTCCTGATCTTCCCCCCTCCACATCTCCACTGTGCCTGGGCAGATGACCTCACCTCATTTCTGTCCAGGCCTGAGCGTAAGCTCTCAGGAAGACTAAATCAGAGAGTCTCAGGACTCGGAGACTACATGGCCTGAAGAGAGTGAGCGACCATAAAGAAAACACAAGTGCAAGTCTGGTATTAAATGTGAGATATTTCTCCATGATGAGCCCCAGGATGCAAGTAGTCAGGACTTAGCCCTGGGTGCTCTCTCACTAGAGGAGTCATAGCTGATTTAAAAACATGGAGGTGCAGAGCCAAAGCAATGACTGAAAGAGTTGGTAGTCATTTCCTTCGGAGAGAAGCAAAGGAGGGGATGCGACCAATAACCCTAAGGGTTTTTTCTTTTTTTATTGACATATAATTAACATAGCGTTATATTAGTTTCAGGTACACAATATAATGATTCAACAATTCCATACTTGATTCAGTGCTCAGTGATAAATGTACTCTTGATCCCCTTTATCTATTTCACCACCCCTCCCCCACCCCCCTCCCCTCCCATCAACCACCAGTTTCTTTTCTGTATTTAAGAGTCTGATTTTTGTTTCTCTTTAGTTCCCTCTAAGTTTTTAACAGGCCTTTTATCATTATTTGATTTCTAAACTATATGCATGTAATACTTTGATTTTGTGAATGATTAAAACAAATTTAAAAAACATAAAACAAGGGAAGATTTCTAAGAGCCCATTTTGCCTTTTATTTGTTTCAGTCATATTCAGTCATATTGTCCTCTACAGAAAATACTGTTTCTAGATTTCTTGACTTTTTTCTACAAGGGAAAAGAGATTCACCAAAATAGCTATTTCTAAGGAGTGCTAATTGGTGTCATCATATTTTATGTGTACTGTATGTTTCTACTTAGATACGTATTTTTCCCCTCTGGTAATTTAGTGTCTGTACATCAGCCTATGTCTACTTTAAGATCACTAATTTGGTCCTAATTCAGAATGTCTAATAGTATAACCAGAGTGGGCCTAGTTTCATTTATGATTTTTTTCTGAGGAAGCCATTTACTAAGTAATGGAATAGGGTATGTTTAAAAACATGTTTGAGGGAGAAATGTCCTATCTAATATCTAGCCGCTTTGTATTTGCATAGAAAATGTGTGCTGATTTCAAAGGGTCTTATCTCTATCTTAGAGAAGGTCTGGGATTTTATATTTTGCAGTATCTTATCTCCATATAGAGATACATCATTGGTCTACTCATTAATAGGCTTACATTTTAATTCATTTTTATGAGTCTAAACAAATGAGTTGATTTTGCAGACATTGTTATAATAGGTATTTTTCAGCGGACCACTGCAGTTGATTTATGCAGTTCTTTATGTTTGTTCCCATGAAAAGACCATTTTCATCTTTTGTTTTTATTTTCCAAACATACAAGGGTCACTAAACCTCTTTAGAAATTGCTTTTGAATAGTCATTCTTTGTTTGGAAAAACTACAGTATATTCCTTAAATGAAATTCAATCAACTACTTTTATGGTAACTGGGCTTAAAAGACATCAGTGAAAATACCCACACAAGCTCTTAAGATCAAGGCATTTGTTTCAGCTGACTTTAGTATGTACTTATCCATTGTGCATCAAATAATGAGCAAAATAGCCAGACTTCTAATAAGCAAGTACAATATAGACAAAAGAGAACACTGATTTAAGGTCCTAGTGTCAAATGCGGTAAAACACTCTGTTTATAGCAGGTCAGGCTTGGGTTTACAATTAGCACTAATTACTGAGAAAAAAATCAAAACCCGAGCTTTAAGGAAGGACACTTTTCACTGCAAGATCAAAGGCAGTCTCTGCAGAATAGGGAAGCCTCTACCACTTAATTGCACTGAAGTGCTAATTGGATTGTAAGGAACTTTCATGAGTTCCTCCAATTAGCCAGCCATCCCTGACGAAATCCGAAAAGAAGAGATTATGAGTTCTTAGAGCTTTTGTCTATACGGTTGCCATTTGTATACCTGAGTGAATGTAGCCTTGCCTTCTTTTTATGCAAATTGAGGTCTTTGGGGTCTCGGTTATTAGCGTCCTATAAATAGCCTTGAAGGTAAAGTTATCCATTCTATACGAAGTCGTAACTGTGTGCTAATGATAATGGGACAACATTTAATGGAACTATCATTTTTATTAAGATACTTTGTTTAAAATATGTGATTTGGGTGCAGCTTCTTGGCTCAGGATTGTCATCTCCTGCAGTTAGGATCCTGTCAGGATATTTGTATTACGTTTGATATTTGTATTACATTTCAGTACTCTTCACTTTGGGTAATTTTATGAAAGGAATAGATAATCAGTAATTTCATGGTGTTTATTCTCCAAGTAATAATTTTTATCCCTGAGAATTATTCATGGCTCTAATTGTGCTTTGCCCATGCACTGCCTCCCCTGTGATTTTTATTGTTGTTGTTTGATCATATAAGGTGGCCACAAATCTGCCAGCTCACCACATGATAGCTCATATGACAAAGTGATCTCTTTGGGCAAAAATTATCCATTTGGATAAAGAAAATGGGAACCTTTGCTTGATGCCAGGTTGTCCCTACACAAAGTGAAATAAAAAATTGGCAGCTGTGCAGTGAATTCACCTGTCTATGTTAGACTGGGACTATAATAAATCTTAAAAAGCTCATACTGATAGAAAAATTATTCTACTTTATTCATATTCCTCAAACTTTGTTCATTTGGACATTTGCCTCAATGATAAATGTGCTAGTTCTCTTTTGTACCAGCAAAGAGAAAACAAACTTAAGCGTTTGTTCAGAATTTTTAGAAGTTCTAAATTATCTGGTGATTAACCTCATTAACTAGAAAATAATCTACTTACCACAGTTTACTTTCTGTTACATAAACCCTAGGGCAAGTGTCCAAATAATTAAATTATTGCTTTGCATCTCCAAAATTTGAATACAGATCTTCCTCAGCTTACAGTAAGGTCGTCTCAACAGACCCATCCTACATTAAAAATACCATAAATCAAAAATACATTTACTATCCCTACAGACCAAACATCACAGCTTAGCTTAGCCTATCTTAAACTTGCTCAGAACACTTGTATTAGCTTACAGTTGGATAAAATCATCTAACACAAAGTTTGTTTTATAACAAAGTGTTGCATAATTTATTGAATACTCTACTGAAAGTGAAAAAAAGGTCTGTAGGGGTTAGAAGTGTGGGTTGTTTACCCTCGTGATCACCTAGCTGACTGGAGCTGTGCCTCACTGCCACTGCCCAGCATCAAGAGAGACTATTTACTGCATATGGCTAGCCCAGGAAAAGATCAAAATTGAAAGTACGATTTCTACTGAATACATATTGCTTTTGAACCATTGTAAAGTCGAGAAATCGGAAGTTGAACCACTGTACATTGGGGACTGTCTGTATGCTACAATGACAGATGACCGACTGTCATAGAGGAGTAAAATGATTTTCCATGCTCCCAGAATTAATGTGTTTCATGCTCAGTTTTGTACTTTATAAAAAAAAATAGAGGTATTATGATAATAATGACACCTACCATGTATTTCATTGATCTTATTGGGCATTTCATATACTTTATATACTTTACATTTAGAATAACACTCAAAAAGAAGTGCTCTCTTCATTTTACAGGTTAGAAAATTAAAGTTTAGAAAGTTTCAGTAGCACAGCTGTTAAGTAACAGAACTACTAACTAGAAAAGCCAGGATTAAAATCCAGTTTTGGGGGCATCTGGGTGGCTCACTCCGTAAAGCATCTGCCTTTGGCTCAGATCATGATCCTAGAGTCCCAAGTGGAGCCCCATGTTTGGCTCCTGCTCAGCGGGATGTCCACCTCTCTATCTCTATCTCCTTCTGCTGCTATCCTGCTTGTGCTCTCTGTCTATATACCAAATAAATATATAGAATCTTTAAAAATTGATCAATCAATCAATCAGTCATGTTCATCAGTGCCTAAGAACTTTGTCTGACCCACAGTAGTTCTTTAAGGAATAGGTGGATGGGTGTGCCAGTACCAGAGCCATAAGCTTCTAACTTTGAAGCTGATTCTGTAAGTATTCTGGTAAAGTCCTGGTATTTATAAAATATGTGTAGTTTAATAAAAGGTCAAGATTCTAGAATCCTACAAATAATAAGAAAATACTTTATTTTTCAATAGTTTGTGATTACCTCTTCCAAATATTTTACATGTTTTTTTCCTCCATCACAAATAGATAACTTCTTGTTACAAATAAAAAAAAGCTTCCTGAAAGGAGGATGGGTTTTGTACTACGAAATCATTCAGATAGCTTTTTAAAATTAGATGACTGAGTAACATACATTGTTTAAAATAACTGTCTTACCTACAAAGTGTTATCATTTTGCCAAATTCAGACATATCTATAAGGACTCTTCTATGGACCTTGAAATTACTGAAGTCATTAAAAGAAATTCATCAGCTATGTAAATTTATTGTTAACCACTTCTCTGTTCTAATTTATGAAGAAAATAATTAGCTTAGGCTAGACAAATTTTAAAAAAAATAAAACAAAGCTGTTCGTGAAAAAAACCCGACACTTGCTCTATTACTAGTTTCAAAGAAACTGGCTCATAGATAACTTCTAAAGTGCATTTATGAGTGTGAGAAACAAGGACAGAATCCCATTTGGATTGCGAGGTAAAAGCAATAACTTCTACTTGATGGTCTTTCAATTTTGCTTGTAAATGACATTTGTTACCCTAATAATATGCATTCCTCATCTGTAAAAGGGGATTAATACCAGTATCAACATACAACCAGTGTTGTATGTTGTGTGGGAGGCCTGCCAGAGTAGATGGTCAATAATGCGTAGCTATTTATAGAGCGGACTGTTCATAGCCACAGTGAAGGCATGTGTTATTAACTAATGTTGTCAATGATGTTTTACCCTACATAAAAAGTTTTGTACTATAAATCCTAATTTACATAAGTTATGTTATGTATTATAGCTAACATATAATATATATGGTAGTTAC
The DNA here is from genome assembly GCF_030435805.1 of Mustela lutreola. Lineage (NCBI taxonomy): Eukaryota > Metazoa > Chordata > Mammalia > Carnivora > Mustelidae > Mustela > Mustela lutreola. The sequence goes on along the minus strand of NC_081294.1, from coordinate 131,307,963 downwards.
CCTCATCTGCAGTTTTACCTCCCACAGTTTCTATTACCTTTGGTTAACCGTGGTCCAGAAACAGATAATTCTCCTCTGGTGTATCATCAGAAGGTCAATAATTATATGCTATGTCACAGTGCCTCTGTCATTCACCTCAATTCATCTCATCATTTATCATGCCCTATCATCACAAGAAGCACAAGGGTGGATACAGGAAAATAGGATATTTTGAGAGGGGGGGAGACCACATTCACATAACTTTCATTACAGTAAGTTGTTATAATTATTATATTTTGTTATTAGTTATTATTGTTAATGTCTTATCGTGCCTAATTTATAAATTAAACTTTATCATAGGTACATATGTATATAGGAAAAACATAGTATATTTTGGATATTATCCATGGTTGGTTTCAAGCATTTACTGGGGGTCTTGGTATGGATTCCCCATAGATAAAGGGAGACTACTATACATAACTTTATATGTATTTTAACTTTTTGGTAAAAGGTGTATAACAAAAAATTTGCTACTTTAATCATTTTTAAGTGTACAATTCAATGATGTTAAGTACCTTCACAATGTCGTGCAGCTACCATCACTACCCATTTATAGAACTTTCCAAACAGAAACTGTGTATATGTTATATTTTTAAGAACTTAGACCACAAAAGTGTATTTCACAGATCTATGGTGAACATTTATTGAGTTCCCTCTTTTTTCCCAAAGGCATTTTGCTCTCTTATAAGTCACATTTACTATAAGGGATCAATGACTAAAAGTTCTCATTATGAAGACCTTGATCTTTTCTTCTCCAAATTCCAAGAACCCGTCTTCTGTCCTTTGCTCCTTCCTACTCAGTCCCACATACATATACCCCAACCCTCGGCCACTTGAAATTAAAAAGTTCAGCTGAGAAAGCTGTGTAACTGAGTCTTTCTCACATCTCAATGAGAGCATTCTCAGACCAGGTATCATTTTAAGAAATAAGTATTTAATTTGCTGAATGGTTTCACCAGTTTTTCATATGTTAAACAGAATGAGAAATATCTGAAAAAGGAAAAAAGACCAGGGGGAAAGTGGCAGATCTGTCTGTATTTTATTTATGTCTGTCCATCTGACGTGGCTATTAGAAATGGAAGAATCTTCAGACTCTTCATAGTAGCTGTTCCCGAGGGTGGGAGGGAATACTGGGCACTCGTAATATCTATTTTATGCACTTCTCTTTTCTTTGAATTTTTTTACAAATATGTGCTACTTTTATAATAAATTTTTTTTCATTAAAAAAAAAGAAATAAGTATTTATCAAGACAAACATTTTATATCAGTTCCATTTTATCCACATTGTGCCAGGTTTGGATTTTGTTTGAACCACAAGTTTGAATCGCCTCTGACTTTTCCCCAGTCTTTGCCCAATCCTTTTGGTGCCCATTCCCCGCTCGTTAGCTTGAAGTTGACTGCGCTTGAGTTTCCCATGACTGTGCCTCTTTCATGTGTTGCTTATTTCACCTAATGTGTCCCTCCCTGGTTGGACCCCCACTTCTTTGCAGACAGGCTGGCTCTTGCTATCACTTTGGGCTAAGCTCAGACTTCACCTTTCAAGGAAACCTTCTCTGACAGTCAGCCTACATTCCTTCCCTCTGTATACCCATAACTTCCTGTTTAGGCACTCAGGTAACCTGCATTACAGATCTCTGAGAACTCATACTTACTGTCCTGCTTTCCCTCTAGACTGGGAACTCCCTGAGTCTTGATATTGAGAGTTACAAATGTTTGCATCCCTGTGTCCTGGCACAGTACATGGCACAGAGGAGGCAGTCGGTAAATAGTTATTAGATAAATCTTACAGTATTGGAATTTTTCCAATTGTAGCCAGCCAGAACAATGGATTGCTGTATTTGTATTTTCAGTCTATCAGGAACCGTTAGGGGGTTCTTTTAGGAAGAAAGTAGATGAATGAGCAACTATGCATGTCAGGAGACTTAGTGAGAACAAGTTGATTCCCAGAACCCTGGATAAATGAGTGGGCTCTGGCCCACCTGAAAAGCAAGTTATTCAGAGGAACAAAAATATAAAGGAATTGAAAACTAACAGGAACCGCAAACTTCTCCAAATTTGCCTTCTGTCCATATCATTCCTGTTCTTGATTAATCTGAATATTGGTTTCCACAACAGAATAAGGCCCTGGGACTTGTGTGTTACGTGAGAAGGAAGGTGCACAGATTAATTTTAGTCATTGAGAACAGATCTACTGAAACATTCCCTGCAGTAAGTATGGATTTTGTTACAAAGTGCTGAATAAACCTCCCAGAGCTTCTCTTGCCTTTGTGAGACCAAGCTAGTTCCAAAGACAAAAAGACAAAGTATTAAAACAGACAAACAAACAAACAAAAAAAGCAGGGAACTCAGAGGCCATTTCTAGCCACAAATTTAGCCAGCCACTTTAAGCTCTATTCTGCTTCGATCAGGACCACATGGGAAGGGATGTGAAACTGTTTTTAGTTTAAAACAAACAAAAAACACAACAAAAACAAAAACACAGCATAGTCCCCATGTTGTAAGAACTGATACTTAGTACATTGCGGATGTAAACATTTTTGCATAATAAAAGCTACTGCTATTAAAATATAACATGAAGAGGAGTGATTAGCTTTGAAGTCTGACCAAGCAAATAAGCTAGTGAATTTTTTTTTAAGATTTTATTTATTTATTTGACAGAGAAATCACAAGAAGGCAGAGAGGCAGGCAGAGAGAGAGAGGGAAGCAGGCCCCCTGCTGAGCAGAGAGCCCGATGTGGGGCTCGATCCCAGGATCCTGAGATCATGACCTGAGCTAAAGGCAGAGGCTTAACCTATTGAGCCACCCAGGCGCCCCAAGCTAGTGAATTTGATGAGCTAATGAAAGGAGGTATAAGGTGTTGATTGGAACCAGGTGAAAGGCAGGTGAGGCACAATACAAAATGTATATGGAAATTAAACCTTTCTCAATAATGAAAGTTGCTCGTGGGTGTGTGTACGTGTGTGTGTGTGTGATAATTATATAACAGCCCTGCATATTAAGTAGTGATCACAGCTCAAAACACTTTAATTTTTTGTGTACCTGGATAAAAGTAAGTTGAAAATACACGAGGTTCTTCTAAATGTTTCCTGAATATTCCTCTGTGCATAAAGTGGGTTTTGTACTCTTGCTAGAGCCAGGGTTCTTGTGATTGATAATCTCACCCATCAGTATCCCAGACTTAGGTTAATGAGCAGCCCTGAATTCAGAGGGCCCCTACCTATGAGGAGAACAATCCTGTGGCCCAAGCTCTCATCAGAAATATCATGGGGTATTGTGCATGTAAGAGAAGGCCCTTTGATGTAAGCACCAAGGCTGTTACCATGGAGACCACATGATTCAAGTCACTTCCTGATGCTAAAGCACCTGATCTTCACGTCTCCACTAATTTTCACAGAACCTTGACCACACTTGACATTTTAAACTACAATGTGACAGAATTTATTTTAAGAAAATGTGTGATTGCCCATCATTCATAAAACTGAAGATGCAAAATTTTGAAAGATGTGCAATAACCTATAAAATTTAAAACGTGATGCAATTTTTCCTTCATTTTCTTACGTCTTAGCTTTATGACAGGATCATTTTGTGTGTAATTTTGCAAGTTATCCTTTTAATTTAGATACCTCTGAGAAAGCAGAGGGCTGTCTAGTGGAAGGAAAGCACTTCACAGGGTGTTAGCGGGCAGCCCCATTAAGTGGGAAGAGACAAGGAAGAGCCGGTTGTTTAGGGGCGCGCTGGGAGCTCTTGCACCATTCCTCAGAGAAGTTAGGCCAGAGCTTGCACGATCGCCAGACCCCCATCACGTTTGTGTCACACGTAGACTGCTGATGAACAGGTCACAGCGTGGGCATGAGCAGAGGTCTTTGAAAGAGCAGCTATTGAAGGATGTGGTGTGGGGGAGGGCTCCAGTAACTCTCCATGTGGATGAGGAAGGAGATCTTCAGAAGGTATTTTTTGAAGTGTACAAACCACAAGCATGCTGTAGGTCGCACCTTTAAATAAAATAAAGAACATGTGGCTTCTTGTAAATTCTAATTTGTCATGTTTTTACTGAACTCTAGTTATGTAACATCAATTTGAAATAAAATTAGAGAGGAGATGGAGGATTTAAAAAAAAAAAAAAAAAAAAGTGAGGCCGTAGGACAGAGGAGCATGGAACAGGTATCTCCACATTAAACAGCTAAGTTATTTGTGTTTCGGTGCTTTTTAAGGACAAGTTAATTTTGGCTGGAATTACTACAGAGGAATAAATAATTAAAGTTTTTCTTTCTTCGCAAGTGGAGGTAGGAAAAGCTATGTGAGATATAGATTCTCGAATTTTGAGCTGCCTGGTGCTAGTGCATATCATTCTGAGATCAGTACAGTATATCTTTGGTTCTCAGAGTAAAGATTTTATATTAGTCAATCGGAGTCTTAAAGCCAAATAAGGGGAAACATTGATGGCTAATGAGAGGAAAGGCGATATTTAAACTTACAGACATAAAGGAACAGTTCTGTATCTCTGTGCTGAGAGCAACTGACAAAAAAAAAAAAAAAAAAAGAATCTGGGCTATCTTCTCTCCTTCTATTTTTACTCATGACTCACTTTTTTTTTCAAACCACTCCATCTCTGTGTACCATAGTTGACTCAATCATAAGGGAGATAATTATGTTTTCTACCTGTACTACATGGCCGTTGTACCTTAGATCTTTCCTCCACCACATCGGCAGTTAAGAATTCATTACGTGGGCATAGGGCCTCACACCTTGCGCAGGATGCCTGGTCCAGAAACTGCTGTTTCAGGACCTGTTCTACATGTCGACGTACATCACCCCAAAGAATCAAATAGATCATCTTCAACTCGCTCCTTGAAAACAGGAAATGGAGGTTCATTTTTAAACACCTTTTGTTTTTTTCTCAATCCACTTGAATCACTAGGAAGTTTCTACCACAATTGTGTTTTAAATATTCACTGACTATATGCTCTATAGTCAAAATATGACCAAAACTGTTTCCTTTTGTTACATGTGTACGTAAGTGTGTGCTTTGTGCCGTGTTTGGACACACAGAGCCGCTTAGGTTGTACCTGAGTCGAGGTGGGCAGAGAGCTCCAAGGCTATGTTAGATGGAGAGATGGAGAGAAAGACCGTACCCCAGTTTGAGGAATCAAATATGATGAATGCATTAAAGACTTTATGAAGCTCCAACAGAGGACATTTAACATTGTCTTCACCAAAATAACAGTTTTAAGGACAGTCCTTTTCAAGTAAAGTGTTTCTAAATGTATATTCTAAATAGGAATTAAAGAATCTCTTCTTCCTAAGTGATTTTTAAAAAATAGTTTGGCCTGAAGCCATTTTTTTTCCTAACCAATGAAAATACCTTGTTTCCTTTCTCTCCTTTCCAGTGTTAGAACTGTCTATTAGCCTGTTACTTCCTGATCACACTAATTGGCTGAGTGTAGTGGAACAGTTGGTGGAGCCAGATGCTGTTTATACCCGCTCTTCCTGGGTCTCTGTCTCCATTATCCTCACCTGGATTACTTATAAAGCCAATGCCCTTTGTCCTCTTGGCTGTGTATGTGTGGTGTAAGGACTCATAATCAGTGACACTAGGAGGTTGAGAAAGCACAGAGCAAAGAAAGGAATAATCAAGATGTGACTATATTAAGCAAAGTAGTGAAACCATGTAAATTTTAAAATTAAATCAATCTCACAGTCCTGAAGGTGACAAATTATGTCCTAATTTTAAATGTGAAATCTATGCAAATTCACTTGCTACCTTCCCAACATTATACATTCCTAGATTTGGGCACCGAGCAAATGCAAAAATTTACCTTTGTTTTAGAATCATTTCTTTTCAGTGCTTTTCTTGACTTTCCCCTAAACTGTCCAAGAAACAGTGTCTCTTCTTCCCACCCCCACAAAATTAACTTTGTGGAGTATTAGTAAAACTTTTCAGGCCTTCATCAAATCACCATGTCATGGGGAATAGGAACACACAACCCCAAAATAGCCCATTTCTTTTCTTGGCTGCTGTTTCGAGGTACATTTTGTGGACCAGCTGCACAACAAGTTAATTGTCACTGTGGGGATTGAACGAATAATTCTATCTTTGAGAGCCTCCTGTGTGCCAGACTCCTAACATAAATTTTCTTTAATCCCCATAGCACCTCGATGATGTATTAAAAGCTTTATTTTCAAAACGAGGAACCCAGATTTCAGAGAGTCAGAATAACTTGCCCAAAGTTAGATTGTGGAGGGAAGAACGAAGAGTTGGAGCCTTCAGTCTATGTGACCTCTGATCACTACACCTTATTCCTTCGGAAAGAAAGCCACAGGGGCGACTGGGTGGCTCAGTGGGTTAAGGCCTCTGCCTTCAGCTCAGGTCGTGATCCCAGGATCCTGGGATGGAGCCCCGCAGCGGGTTCTCTGCTCAGCAGGCACCCTTCCTCTCTCGCTGCCTGCCTCTCTGCCTACTTGTGATCTCTGTCAAATAAATAAATAAAACCTTTAAAAAAAGAAAGAAAGAAAGAAAGAAAGCCAGAGATTACCAGTACCAGGCTGTACACAAGTTAAGTGGCTAACCAAGTCCTTCTATGGCAGTAGTTCCAAGACCTTACTGTGCAAAATAATCACATGGGGAACACTGTAATATTGCAGATCCTTTGCCTTACTTGCAGATTCTAGGGATCCAAATGTTTTCTGGGGTTTTATTTATTTATTTGAGAAAGGGAGCGTGGTGGTGAGGGGCAGAGGCAGAGAGAGAATCTTAAGCAGATTCCACACTGAGCACAGAGCCCAACACGGGGCTGACTCTCACAACTGTGAGATCATGACCTGAGCCAAAATCAAGAGTCAGATGCTTAACCAACTGAGCCGCCCAGGTGTCCTTAGGAATTTGAATTTTTAACAAGTACCCCAGGTAATTCTGAAACAGATTTTCACATTGTGAATCACTTTTCTAAAGGCATTAATAAAGTCATCTGTGTCTATCTATCTAATCATCTATCCATCCTGTGTATATCTGTATCTTTACTTCTCTTGCCAAACGATGGTTAAGATTTAAGATTTTGGTGGCTTTAATGTCCGCCCCTTCACAATCTAAGTATTCCTTATCTGCCCCCTTTCTTCTTCCCAAGAAAGCCGAAGCTGTTGGTTTGCTTTCTAGATTAATTCAAGAGTCATTGATTTTGAGTTAAGTCTTTTTAAGTAATGCTAAAGATGTTTTCATTTTGATGGGATCAGAATTTTACTTAAGATTGATATCTTAGTATTTTGGGGAATCTTTCTTTTGACATGTTTAGCCACAAACATTGATTTTAATTAGTGGGCACAACTTATTTTTAAAAGAGTTTGGGGAGGTGAGTTCTTCTGAAACCAGATATGAGAGTGAGCGATCTTGAGAACCTGCATCTCTGAAATAATAATGAATTGGGGAAAAATAAGTGTAGCAACACTTTTTTTTGGTTGTTGTTATAAGATAAATTTTTAATTTAAAAAATTAGTTTTCCATAAGCCAGTACATTTTTCATGAAGAAAGGCGGTTGGTGACACTTCCTAAAGTGCTGCAGCATTTTGCTAATTTAAAAAAGGTCTGCTTCAGATCGATTGCGACCTTATCAATAGGATGATCTCATTCATCTCCTCTGGAGACTCCTGTCACAGGGAGCTGCGATAGCTCTGAGCTCCTCTAACCTGATTGCAAAATCTACACTAAAGACGGTTTCAGAATCAGTTTGTGGTAAAGTGAAGCATCTCTGTGATCTTTCTTAGTCATTAGTTTTTAAAAAGTGAAACATCTTTGTAATCTTTCTAAGTTATTTGTTTTTAAAAAATCACAAACTCATGCTACTGATATTATTTATTCTATTTTTTTTTCTCTTATGCTGTTCAGGTGCAAGGGAGAATGATTTTGTGAAATGCAAGGAATGTGTGGTTCTTTTGGACCTTACTTCCTTCTCCTTAATGCATTTATTTTGTTTATAGAACTGTATTGTTTATTAGAAATAATTTTCAAATATCAGCAGATATAATAAAAAAATAGAATTCCTTATAGTTTACTGGTTGTCAGGATTTACTTCTTGTGAGAGTTTGTTTTGTAGTTTAAAAAAAAATATTTCTTTGAAGTTGGATAAAATTTAGAGTCAATTTTCAAAATGCATTACACGTTTCATACTTAATATATCTAAGGTCTGTCAGTAAATTAATGAGAGTAAATTTCCCGGGTGACTTTTGGAGTAAGTCTCTGGCTTTAAAGTCACATTTTGTATCAGAGCAGTAATTATACAATCTATAGTTAGTTCCTTGAGCCTAATTCTATAGATAACAATAAAAATGAGAAAGTTTTCTTCTAATTAACCTTTTTCCATTTCTTTTCTGGTGTTTACATTTATTAATTTTGTGCTAACCATTTCAGCTTTCTAATACTAGTTTATCCTAGTTTTCCTTCATTTCTAGTCATCTGTGATCAAAACCATTTTCTCTCCATCTGCTATCTTTTCATTTATCTCTCCTTTTAAAATCTGTTTCCTCTCCTGTAGACTCATGAATATGCCATGGTATGTCAACTTTCTTTGACTAATTAGGAGGGGGAAAAGAATTCTTTACTTTTGAGATTGTCATTCTCCCTGTGTACCAGTGTGAACAATTAAAATCAGCTGTCTTTGCCTGCTAATGATTCCCCAAGTTAGAGGTGGGAAATTGAAATGGAATGTTTTCCTTTGGAGGACCCCTGCACGCTCTAACGGTGCACCCCCCATTGCCCTGCAGGCCCAGTGACTGCTACTCAGTGCATGACTCAGCCTACTTTCTGAACTGATCTTTCCTAATAAGACAGCACTGACCTCTTAAAGCTGTTGCTATTTTAAATTATTTTTGTGTGTTTCAAAGATGTGTCAGGAAAAACATTTTGGTAATGCTCGATAGAGTTATTTTATATCCATTTTATCTTGTGCATAGCTGCTATTTACCTTTCTCTTCACTGGAAAATATTATATTAAATAAGATGCTTTCCTAAAGAAATATTTATTTAGAACTCAATTTTTTGTTTTAATATTCAAAACTCTCAGAAAATATTTTTAAGCCACTTACTCTTATTTTAGAGCTATATCAGCCAGTAACATTTACAAAGAAATATGCAGCAATGAAGACTTACCAAGGACCTGATATGTGCATAAACTTTTCTAGGTCTTATGAGAAATTAAAAAAAAAAAAAGTTTATTAAAGTTTGTTAATTAGTAGGGGCGCCTGGGTGGCTCAGTGGGTTAAAGCCTCTGCCTTCAGCTCAGGTCATGATCTCAGGGTCCTGGGATAGAGCCCCGCATCTGGCTCTCTGCTCAGCGGGGAACCTGCTTCCTCCTCTCTCTCTCTCTCTCTCTCTCTCTCTCTCTCTCTCTCTGCCTGCCTTTCTGCCTCATTGTGATCTCTGTCGAATAAATAAATAAATCTTTAAAAAATAATAATAAAGTTTGATAATTAGTGACACAATAAAGTAAATGATTAAGTATCAAAATAATGGGTAGACTCAAGCAGTGCTCTATGATTTCAGAGGAAAGAGAAATCAAGGGATGTCTGGGTGGCTCATTCAGTTGAGCATCTGCCTTTGGCTCAGGCCCTGATCGCAGGGTGTTGGGATCACGTCCCACATGGGGCTTCCTGCTCAGCGAGGAGCCTCTTTCTCCCTCTGCCTGCCACTCCCCCTGCCTTGTGTGCTCTCTCTCTCTGACAAATAAATAAAATCTTAAAAAAAGAGAAATCAGTATAAATTGATGGCCTTGGAAACCTTGGTTGATGAGCTGGTAGTCACACTTGTCCTTGAAAGATGGGTATACAACTATGTCATCTCTATATCAAAGACCTCCTATTAATTATATTTAGAAGATAAAAGGAAGGAGTCAATGGTGATCTTAAAATTTCATGCTAGGATAACTTGGAGAATGAGATACCATTAGTGAAAAAGATGTCTTGAGAGCTGGCTTGAAACAGGAGGTCAAAAATCTGGTTTTGGACAATTCAAGTGTGATATCCAGTAAGAAGGTAGAAGTACAGAAGATAAAATGAGACACCGAGACTAGAAATGGATGCAGTATTGCATGATAGAGAGCAGACAGCTGGAATCTGTGGACATCTGTGCTCTATTCTCCCAGATGCCAGCCAACCAGGTGGGTAGGTTTAGTCAAGTGACTTCATGGCTTTGGCTTCCATTTCTTACATGTAAAATAAGAGAGTCCTGAGATGCCTTGCATTTTAACATTTCACAAAGAAACATTTCAGACTTGCCCACAGATAAGTCGTAGTTGAATGCATAAAAGGACATTGACCTTTGAGAATAGAGGATACTTACTGAGAGTGAAGGAGGAGGGCTGAGCCTAGAGGAACACCGTGGTTTTTGAATTGGAAAACAAAGCAGAAGGGAATGTGTTGACAAGGGTCAGATGATAGTGTTAAGGAGAAGTGATAACCTGCATGTGAGATGACAGCTTAAGCAGAGTAAGAGAAATCACTGAAGGAGTCACAGTGCCTGGCTCCTGACTATCTGTCCAGTCTTTGTGTCTGAGGAGATGGACATCGTGCTGTAGCACCAGATAAGTGTTTCTTAGAAGGTAATAATCACAAATCACAAGACATATATATGGATTTCACCTTGTTATACGAATTGAATATTTATATCTAATGCATCAGGAAAGTCAAATTAACATGTTGCCTGTTCTAAGAAAAGCTGGACTTCTTTAGGATAAATCATATTCACATACCCAATGTAGTTTAGTCAGAACATGTGGATGTTTTAATGTCCCATTTATGCCATTTAAATAGTTCAGATAACCTCAGTTTGATCTCTGATGACTTATTCTAGGTCCATATTTTGGAAACGTGCCAACATTTTAAACAGAACTACTGAAAACATCATTTGATTATCTAAGCTATTTGGTGATATAGTAGATAATACAAATACATTTTGAACCCAAAATTTGATACACATCAGAATATTGTAATGCATAGAGGTCCTCAAAGGCCTAACAGACCTTTCTTCAAATTTAACTTTTCAGTGAAAAAGAACTATGTTAACATAGTCGTCATTTTTAATGAACTCTGTGACTAGAGTCTACAAATAACTAATAATACTATTTATCCTCAGACATGATACTAAGATAGCTTCAGTAATATTGGACGCAGATAGGGGAAAATTGCCAACACCTAAAATATACACCTTAGTTTTAAGACTATTAGCAATGCAAAAAAAAAAAAAAAAATCCAATTTTTATCCTTTCAAAAGAGATAAAACCACACAAATGTCATTACAGAAGAATGCAAAGACTAAATGTGAAAAATGTTTGAGACAGAGAAGCCATTAGTTATTTTATGTTTCAACACTTAAATTGGCAGATACGCTGTTACATACACCAATGACTAAAAGTAAAAAAAGAGGTTTTATTCTGTTTAAATATATATGTATTCCTATCCTTGAGGTTTTACAGGTGTTAAAGTAGTCAAGATTTTAAGAAGTTTGTTGAGCTAAAATCAGGCAAGACATATTAATTCTAATCAGTATTTATTCTCACGAGATTTACTATTTGGGGGAAAAAATTTTTAACCATTACAAGAAAAACGCTAAAAAGTCAATAAGATTTTTTTCTAAGTACTTGGGACAAGTATAGGTTATTTGTATTCACCTCATGGAGCACTATGTGGGAAACTTTTGTTGCCACCTTTGATCTGTGAAAAATGACTGTCTTGGCTTTTTCTCTGTCTTCCCTTACCTTATACTTCCTAGGCAGCGCTCATCATTAAAATGTATTTGATGCAATTTTTAGTGCAACTGTGTACAAAATGCTTTATTCATTATTCAATTTAATCCTCACAATTGTTTTTCATTTTTGCAGAGAAAAATTGAGACTTAGCTGAAATAAGTTGCCCAGGGTCACAGAGGTTAGGCAGTGGCAGAGCCGGGATTCCAGAGCTATTTGCTTATTACTCTCTTATTTAATATATCCTTCAATTCTTGGCTTTCTAGTCTGGGCCCCATGCTTGGTGCCAGGGATGTGGAGATGAAAAAGACTTTCTTTCTGATATCATGGCACTCAGGCTGGTAGAAGAGGGTCAATGCCTCCCCTTGCGTGGTTCACCTGGCAGTACCAGGCCTGCCAGTGCATGCTAGTTTTGAGTGTCTCCCCCAGCCCCCACCCCCAGGTATCAGGTGACATCCGCTTCAAGCCCCTGTTCTCACAGAATCTGCACGAAGTTTCCTATCTTAACTCCAAGGTGACTGACTATTGCCTCATGCAACTCTTGCTGTAACACTACCGAGTTTTCTGGTATTCTCTGTTGAGAGAAAATAGGGAAGAAATGTTGCATGAGAATAAAGCAGGAATATTACTTATATGCACTGAAAGTTTCTGTGGTGTGTGTCAGAACTGACAGGCACATAGAGCCCTGAGCTGAGCCTGTAATGAGACTTCCTTTTTTCCAGCACCCTGTGACCCGCTGCCTGACTGGTCCATTATGACAAGAGCAGCAACAACTGTGCTCAGCTCACCCCACGATGACAACCTTTCCAGTGTGTGCCTACCATTTATTAGGACATTAGTGGACAGCCATCTCCAGATGCCCAGCCGTGACTATCACACAAAGAAAACATTAGCTTTCTTGGATGTTGCTATTATAATTCGAAAATTAGTTTTGCCTTCATGGCTGCATCACATTTGGAATCTCTCTTTGATGTTGTTATTAGTTTGGCTCATGGTGCTCACGATAACTGTCACACATTAATCACGTCCATCACGTGATTCTTAATTTGCTCTATTATGACAAATGGATTTAGACACAAACTTGCAATTACCTATTCTGAGGTTAATAGCAGATTTGGGGTTGTAATTGGTTCCCAAATATTCAATTTAGGGAAATTATTTCTCACCCAGCTCTAAAACATGTTCTAAATGAGCAAATTGTATTTTTTACTATCACTGCAAAATTGTGCCAGATGAGACCATCTGAGACATTTGAGCATAGTAATACACCCAGAAGTTTTTATCAGAGCAGTATATCTGTGCGTTTTGTGGGGTGTTTTGCTCTTTGTCATTATACATCCACCCTGTTTTTATCTGGATCTCAAAAATACTCCAGATAAATTTACTTTATAAACTCTCTCCTTATGGGGAATATGGTATTATGATTCTATTTTCAGAACATCATCAGTCTTAATAACTATCTGCAATTATCATTTTTTTAATCAAGCAGGAGATATTTGTAAAGGTTGCAATCCTTTTGACTTTTCTCTTGGATCTCTTTGTTAAGTATTGAGTATTGTATCTTTTAAATGATTGCATATCTAAAACCATCTCAGAAATTCTCCTTCTAACCAAGCACAGGGATCTCTTACAGGGTCCTTTTTGGTTACAGAGACTTCTTTCCCTTGGAGGGTTTATATAGATTAATGCTTCCCTTCTGCTGCAACTATCTCTCTGACCTATGAATTCCTGTATATCTCCAAGAATGCTACACCATCATCTATTCCAGAAAACCTTCCTTTCCTAACAAATCTTAGTAACAGGAAATTGTAGGCATATGGGATGCCAGTTAACAAGTAACTGCAGAAAGTTGTGAGAGATGGAGACATGGGAATTACAGGTGGAGAACATCGGTTAGTACGTGTTTTGTAGCAAGGAGGCTGAGTCCAAATTCTGGTGTTAAACAGCCTGTATTCAACTCCTGTTTCAGCAATTTTCCTGTTAGACTGTAGGCACGTCACTTAACCTATATCAATTTTCTCATCGGCAAAATGATAGTATCTATCTCATAGAGTTGTTGTGAGGATTAAATGAGTAATTTTCTAAAGCTCTAAGCACATCATTAAGTGCTTAGTAAATATTAGCTATTATTATCCAGTCCCTGCTCTTATCCAAAAAGGAAATCCTTTCTACATGGTTTTTAGAAGATGAGCATTCAGCCTGTACTTAAAACTTTCCCTGTGAAGATCCATTTGTTATTCTCCTATTTCCTCCTATTTCTGAGTAGTTCTAATGATGAGAATTGAAGTCTTCTTCCTTGTGACTTCTATACTTTGGGTCTAGCTCTGCTCATTAAGATATATATAATGTGTTTTCTATAAAAAGACTTTTCAAATATTTGAAACATCTCGTCCATCCTCTCTGTCAGGTCTTTTCTTCCCAAGGCTAATTACCTCAGTTCTCTTGACTATCTCATATGTAACATTGTTTGCAGACCCCTTCCCTTCCTAATTGTCCCCAATTCATCCTTAATTCACATGTGAATCCCGCTAGTAAAATGTAGTGCCTAGAATGAAACCAAATGTTATCTGACCAGTGAAACATGTGACTTCTCTTGCTTTAGTTCTCAGTAGTATCACGGTCTAGAATTTGTTTAGATTATTTTTCGTGTGTCCATTGTGTGTGCATGGTGTGGAAACCACCATGCTCTTTTCTCTTAGCTGCTTGCAGTAACCTAAGATTCTCAAGGTCTTTTTACATTAGCTGTGAAATACTCTAAGGCATTTTTGGTACTACTGATACTTTAACCCAAGCCTAAGTCTTTATATAGTTAAGTTAAATGTAGTAATCGCCTTGTTGACAAAGCAATGAGAAAAGGGTATATGATGGGAGAGGTATTAGAAAGGGTTTACTAGTTTTTTGAAGTGCCTAGCTTGGTGTACTACACAGAGTGGATGTCCTGTGTGTCTGTTAACTGTAAAATATTCAGGTAGTTAACACTCATTGGGTGCTTGTTGTGTACCAGGAAATATGAGCACTTTACAGATAGGTTCTATGCCTGAGCTGCATTTTATAGCATATGATTTCTAATGTAAAGAGAGATTTCATAACTTGCTCAAGCTCACATAGCTAGTTAGTGATGGAGAGGTAGACAAGAACCAAATCCTGTATGTTTGTAGGCTAGGGAAAGAGCGTCGGTTTGCTTTAAAAGCCACTGGTATGACACTGATGAGTGATTCCTGGGGAGGGGCACAGCCAGGTCTGTGGTTTAAAAGATTGCTCTGGGATTGCTGAAGGTGAGGGGTTAGAGGAAGGGGGTGGCTGAGTGATGGATTCAGGGAGGGTGTGTGTTGTGGTGAGCTCTGTGTGTTGTGTAAGACTGAGGAATCAGAGACCTGTGCCCCTGAAACAAATAATACAGTATATGTTAATTTTTAAAAAATTAAAAAATAAGAAATAAATAAAAGAGGCTCTGGCGCCTCTGCAGAGAGGAAATTAGAGAATGGCCAGTGGGCACTGAAGCCACCACAAGGCTTTTGAAGAGTTCAGACAGGACATGGCTGCATGGGCAGAAGAGCAGCAGAGAAGTGGGTAGTTCAAAGTCTCTTCTGGAGTTTGAGTAGGTGTAGTGGTTAGTTGGACACATGGTCAAGGAAAAGGAGGACTCCAAGGTGACTTGCAGATTTCTAGCTTCAGCCATAAGATGACAGTGGTGATTAAAAACACAAATTGGTTAAGGAGAACTTATTACTTAGATGATTATGTGTTTAGAAACTATCTTGGTGCTACATGCATGGATGCTATACTTTAAAGCTAAAACCAAGAGACTGCTTTCAAAAGGTTTACTTCTCTGTTACCTCATCCTTAGAGAAATTATATAAGACAATGTCCTTACAAGAAAACGGAGGCCTTTTTATAGCCATAGTACCTCAAAAGACTTTTCTGTCCAGGAGAGAATGTCTTTTCCCATGAGAAAAGTTGGCAGGCAACAATTCCCACTTGTGCCTTTATGTTTCCAATCTTTTTAGTCTTCTTTGATAGATTTCTATGAGATTAAATCCTGGGTACATCTGTCTAAACACATCTGTTCTGTTCAGAGCATGTTGGAAATGTTAAGGTGGAAGAAGGAACAGAAGGGGTAGGAGTAGAAGAGAATTCTTTTTAAAAACGGAGAGTCATAGAATGTCAGCTCTATAAGGAATCTTACCGATAATGTCTACTAAACTGCTCATTTTCAAGTTGAAGAAGTAAGAACCAGAGAAGTTGTTCTTTCTGTCCAGCCTGGGAGCCTTAGATCCTCAGTCTTAGGATCTCTCAGTGGCTATGACTTTTCTTAACACCTTCTTCAAAAACCCTGCTCTTTAGAAAGGAGCTGTAGAAGGAAAAAAAAAAAAATCAGAGTTCAGGAAGAAGTAGCTTCCACCTGCTGGTAGTAATCATAGCAGAAAATTATGTCAGCAAGAGCTTCACATTTTAGGGATCAATAGGTGAGGCAGATGAGAAGAGAGGGAAAGGAGCTTAGCATAGTTACCCTAGTGAGAGTCAGCAGCACAGGGTCAAGGTCAGGCAGATGAGACACGATAATGAGCGCCAATAAGCACCGGCAGCTAGGACTTAAGGGGTGACAGCCTTACCAGGGGAGCTGGCAAGTAGATTCCAGACACCAAAAGAAACCTGAGCACCTCACAGCTGAGGCAAGCTTGAAGAGCTTTCCTTAGTGGCAAAAGGCAATGGGCATTAAGCATCTCAGCTCTGGAGCTAAAACCAAAGCCTTAGTATATAACAAGATGACTTAACATTGACATTGGGGCCCATAGCAATGCTTGAGTCATGGCCATCAGACTCTGACCATCAGCCATCATTTTCTGGTCAGTCCATGAAAGAAAGTCATGTAAGCATGATAAGAAGTTGGAACTAATGTTTACCGAGAGAAGAACGTGAGAAAAATAATGTATCTTTCATAATAGAGGAGCCTTAAAAAGATATATAGTGAAAAGTTACCTTCCAAATCATATCACCTCTGCCCTGTGCCCACTCCTCCTAACAGTTAACCCCTGTGGTGATTTATCCTTTATTGGTATTTTTCCACATACACAAGCCAAACAAATAAAATATTCTTGTTTCCCTTCATTTAAAAAAAAATAAAAGTGATTCTATATTATACACACTGTTGTGCACCTTCCATTTTCATCTGATAAATAATTATAAGGACTCACAGTACCCAGCCATCTCAAGCCCAGAATGTATCTAGGGGCTTCTGCCCTTAATGAAAGTTTCAACATACATGTTTGTGATTCAAGCTTAAGTAAGATCGACAAAAGTAATAATACTGGGAATGCTTGCGAATGCCCCTATTTAACTATACCGTGTCTCGGGTGGTAGCAGCGAGGGTACAGACCCAGCTGTCCAGCCCTTCCACTGGCCAGTCTGACAACACAGAGTTACTCCTGCCATTTCCTTCGTTGTAAATTCGAGAGCGTGAGACTGGCCAAACTTCAAGGTGAATTCTAATTCAAGGACTGAAAAACACTGTTTAAGTAGTTTAAAATCTTACCAGTTTGTTGTCAGGGACTGGAATATGTCTGGCTGTTAGATTCATGATGTGGAGGTACATGTTACAGCAACTTCCTTCAAAAGGAATGGTCTTGGGGCACCTGGGTGGCTCAGTGGGTTAAAGCCTCTGCCTTCAGCTCAGGTCATGATCTCAGAGTCCTGGGATCGAGCCCCGCATCGGGCTCTCTGCTCATTGGGGAGCCTGCTTCCTCCTCTCTCTCTCTCTGCCTGCCTCTCTGCCTACTTGTGATCTGTCTGCCAAATAAATAAATAAAATCTAAAAAAAAAAAAAAAAAAAAAAGGAATGGTCTTCAAAGTGATTGACTTTTTAAATTGTGAAAATTCCAGATAGTCAGAAAAGCACAGAGAATAGTATAGAACCATTAGTACACCTTCGCTTAATGAAGCAAATGATTACTGATACAATTAAAGTCCCTAATTACAGGCCTGCCTTTCCCCTTCAAAAGTAACTACTCTCCTGATTTTGGTATTTATCATTCTCACACACATCTATGTGCTTTTGCATCATTTGCATGTATCCCTGAACATTATAATTGATCATTCCTCTATAGGTTTTTTAATTTTGACATGAGTGCTATTTTACTATAAACATTTTATGCTTCTCACTTTTTTTGTTACTATTCTGCATTATGCTTTTGAGATTATCCTCATTGGTATATGTGTCCTAACTCAATCATTTTTGATTCTGTTCTTAACAATTTCTGTAAAAAATCCCAACTTAATTTCCCATTCTCCAGTTGAAGGACATTTGGGTGATTTTTCTCTTTTCTATTACAAACAGCGCTGCAGTGAATATTGTGTGTGTGTGTGTGTGTGTATGTGTATGTGTATCTTTGTGTCTAATAATAAATGTAGGAGTGCATCTTTAACTTTATTAGATATTGCCAGTTTGCTCTGAAAGTTGTGTTAATTTACACTCCCAACCATCAGATATAAGATTTCTCATTGCTCAGCATCCCAGCCAACACTTGGTGTTGCCAGATTTTTTAATGTTTGCCAGACTGATAGGTGTGAAATGATATCTCGTTATGACTTTAATTTATATTTCCTTGATTTATGATGAGGTAGGGAATATTTAGGAATGTTTATTGGACCTTAAGTCCAGTCTTATTTTGGATTGCCTGTTCATATCTTTTTTTTTTCCCCCCCTGTTTAGGAGATGGCTTTTTTATCTTACTGATTTGCAGTCATTCTTAGACAATCTGGGTGTTAATCTTTTGTCAGTTGTATGCTCTGCAAATGCCTTCTTTAAATTTATGGTTTGACTTTACTTTGTTTCTGGTATCTTCACGGACAAGTTTTTCATTTTAATGGGGATGGATTTATCATCATTTGCTTTCTTTTGTTTCTTCTCTTTCACCTTTTAGAACCTTTCCCCATGTAATATTTATAAAGATCATTTTCTTCTAAAAGGTTGAGTTTGTTTTTATACTTAGGTCTATTATCCACCTGAATCCAATTTTTTAAAAATGTGGCTAACCATGTATTGAGTATTCCATCCTTTGTACAGTGTCATTTCATTAAATAAAAAATACATTCTGGACCACAAAACATTCCCATCAAAGTTAATAGCCCAACAGAAATATTTATTTCAAAATGGATGCCATCACTTAAAATACTTTGGAAATTTCTCTTTTATAAAATACATTTAAAGCCTGCTGTAAACTATTTAATACCTACCATCACTGGTAGATTTTTTTCCCCTTACGGTCAGATTTAATTTAAAATAAGCTTGGTGATAAAGCTGAAGAGTGACTTTTTATTTAACTTAAAATGAGATATAATGGCAAATTGCTAAGATTGCTTTCCTTGCATGCTGAAGGCAGACACAAAGTATTTTGAAATAACAGTAGCCTCAGTATAAATAGGAGCATAAAATCTTCATTATGTTCATTTGAAAGTTTAATCCTGGGAAGTTTAAGCCAGTTTCCTTACAACTCAGCAAGGCAGCCAGACATGTAGATAGAAGAATGAAGGAATACCAAGGGATAAATACAAATAGAAAAATATATAAAGTTTTATGGAAATAAAGAAGGTGTGCGTATGCAAGACGCCTTCAAGAGCAGGAGTCTATTTAATGTGATCAGAAGTACTACATTTGGCAACTACAGTTTGGTCCTTCGCTACCAAATGTAGCTATGGAAGTCTTTTGAGCATGGAAGTAGGGTGATCAGATTTATACTTTTGATCAGAATCATCTTGGCAATAGTGTGGTTGGTGAACTTTTTTCTATGAAGGGCCAGAATGTAAGTAATTTAGATTTTGTGGGCCCTGTGGTCTCTTTCTCCATTGTAGCATGAAGGAAGCCATAGAAAATACATAAATGAATGGGAGTGACTTTGTTCTGATTAAATTTCATGCACAGAAACAGGCAGAAGGCAGGAGATGGCCTTTGGTCATAGCTTACCAGTCACTGGATAGAGGATAGATTGAGGAGAAGATGTAGTAGGGACAGGAGGGTCAACTATAGAATGACTGGACTGGATAGGGTGTTAAAAAAAAAAAAAAAATGAAGTTCCAAACCAGAATTGTGAAAGGAGGAATACAGGAAAAGGATGACTGAGCAAGTGCTGCAGAACGGAGGGTGGTACTGTTCTGGAATGGAGGGGGTTGGTAGTGAGGAAAGAATGGCTGTGGGACCTGCTTCTGGGGAACCTTAAATGTCCATGGAGACCCCTCCACCTCTTCTCAGAACTCTCCAAGAGAACAGTCTTGTTATTCTTTTTAGGGCCTGCCTTATGTGATTTGAGGGACCATGGTGTTGGGGAAAGGCCTAGTGAGGGAATGTTAGGCACTTTAAGGCCAATTATGGGAGCTCAGCAGATTTGCTGGTTTTGCTACGTTAGCCTTGTGCAAAGAGATAGAAGCTCTACACAAGAACATATGTGTACAACGGGCTTCTGTGGGCAGCGGCCATCATGGCATCTCTGAGTTGGCAGCAGACATCTTCACATGCAGCCACAGTGCTTTAGGGATTTGAGAGCCAACAGTCAGAACCACCAAAGGCCAGTACCTCAGTAACAGAACTTTCAGTCACAGCAGTCACTGAAATGAGGCCTAAAAATCTCTCTTCCTCTCTTCTAATGATTGAAATAGTTTAGCTCTGTTCTGCCACTTGAGCTCTTCTGGGGGAAGGGGGTATGTGTAAGATGCTAAATTAGGTGCTGCTTGAATTCTTTAGTCCTGTCGACAGTGAAAGGTTCTTATCTTTTGAAATGTGAGTGCTAAGTTGAAGACAGTGGAGAGTTTCTCTTTCTATATCTCTAATATGGGATCGGGATTATATCCATCCTCAGCCACCAAGTCTTGTGTTAATGGAACTGAAACTCTCTGGGGAAGCATCCCAAGCCTATTTAATGTTCCCAAGCACTAACGTTTGCACGAGGACTTTCACATTAGCTGAGGTGTCTATAAAAATGCATGCTTGCAGCCAGGTCCCTCGTGGCTCCACGTCCGGAGAAACTGCAGAGCATCTATCATTCTACCCAAGAGCTGGAATAACTTTCACTGCTGCGGAGACATCCGTTATGTAACTCAGCTGAGCGTGTTGCAGAGCTTAGCCATGGTTCTGTAGGATCGTGTGAAGATAGAGATGATTTTTAACCATTGTCACCCAAGAGACATTGGTAGAGAATCATGGAATTTTAGAAGAAGAAGGTTTTTAAGATGAGTGGTTGATTTCCTTTCTACCCCTTGAAATGTCATGGCTTTTCCACACTGCTTCATCGTCTCATGCTGTCACTTAATGCCTCGGCATTCTGACGCACATGTGGCCAGCAAACCCTTACTTTCACATGTAATCACAGGCAAAAGTGGTTTTGTTTTTGAATTTTCACTTTATTTAGCATTAATTTTGTTTGAGACATTATTCAGAATTATATCTTAGTTGGAATCTTGTGGATTTTGATGGTAATGTTTTGCTTTTGTGTGTCAAATGCTTGGTAAAAATACATTTTTTATAAATGAGACACTAGAAGCCAGGAGACTTTGGTTCTCAGTCAGGACTGCATTTTTGAATCACCTAGGGAGCTTTTTAAAATACTGATGCCCAGGTCCTCCCTCAGATCAATTGAATTTGATTCTCTGGAAGTGGAGTTGGGGCTCCAGTAGTTCTTTAAAAGATCCCCTGATGATTCTAATATGCAGCCAGGTTTGTGAACCCCTGCCTTTTAAAATGCAAATCTAACTGTATGCCTCTACACTCAGTAACCTTTGTGAACAGAAAACAGCCTAACTCCTTAGGGTTTAAGATCCTTCCTAGAATGGTAAGCCCATGTTAGACTGCTCTATGTACATACCCCTTAATTCCCCTACTTTTTTCTACTTCTGTTGAGATGTAATTGGCACACGACACTGTATAAGTATAAGGTGTACAGCATAATGATTTGACTTGAATATATTGCGAAATGGTTACCACAGTAATACTCCATTTTCTCAAATAGGCGGTCCTACCTCCATCTCAAATGCTTTAGCACGTATTTTGGAGCAGAGACCTTCTCCTTGCCCACCGAAGTCTTTCCACTTTTTGAGATGCCCCTTAGGCAACAGGACCCTTACTTAGCAAAACTGTTCTGGTTCTCACAGGCTGCCTTCGCTTCTCTTTGCACCATGTATCCTTATCACCCTCAGTTGCTCACTTACCGCTGTTGATCTGTATGGTTCCCTCCTCCAAAACACCGGGTTAGCTGGGGATTGGGTCCAGGCCTTACCATTCTTTTTATTATTATACAATACCTAACACATAATGAGGACCAGCATATGAAGGAATGAGGTTTATTATAAAGATTCATTTGATGGGGAGCAAAGCATGGGTTTCAGAGTCAGATGGGCTGGGTTCAGATGAAAGCTCTGCCACGTACCAGCTTGGCAACATTGAGCAAGTTATTTAATGTTTCTGAGTCTCAATTTCATTATCCGTTAAGTGGGAATACTACTATTTCCTTCCTGGGCTTATGGGAATTAAATGGGATCATACTCCCAAAATGGATAAGATAGTACCTAGTGCGTAGCAAGCATTAAATGCTACTGGTATTGTTCTTATTGCCTCCTAATTGATTTCTAACTGGATGTAACTGTAAGGATTATCTGTGATAGGGATAGAGCAGGAAGCAGGTGAAGCATGGTCAGAAGCTTGCATTCATCTGGTGTGGGTTGGCTGAGCCTTCCTGCCCCGCTTTCCAGGCCTTACTGGTTGGCTTGGAGAAAGGAGTAGACAGAGCTGCATGGAATCAGTTTGTAGAATAGTTTGAAGGACAAGCAAAGGATCCTGGATTTCTAAAGAATATGCCATAGCAAGAGAGTGAAACAATTGAGATTGTATATGAACAGAATCATTTTATACAGTTTTATGTGATTGGAAATAGGAAATACTGGAAATCGAGTAATTCCTCCAAAATCTGACATGAAATAATGAGAATCTACCTAGGGTAGAGACTGATTGTGAATTTCTGCCTCCAGAGCAGAAATAAAAGATTGTATACACACTAATATTTTATAGCTACAGTCATCTGCCCAGAGGCATTCATTGAAATCATATCATCACAGCCCTTGTTGATCCCTGGTCTAAGTCTGGAGATTCTAGTAGTTAGAAGGTTAGAAGGAGAAAAAAGAGTAATCAAAGAATCAAATCATTTATTCGCTCTTTCTCATGTTGCATGCCCCAGAAGCATCAGGATTGTCAGGGTCAGATATATGCAAAATCACCATTGTGATGACTGAAAATTTACATTAATTCAACATTAAATGATGTTGCTATAAACATCATGACTACATTTTTTACTACATTATACTTGTAGGTTTAAAAAAAATGACATATTATGTCCCATAGCACAATACTTGGCATGTCATCTGTACTCAGTAACCATAAACTGTTGTTGATCTCATGAGGTTGATGCTGATGATTGATGGTGATTGTCCATGACTCATTCGTCAGTAGGAGAAAATCCTCCACTTCCAGTGCAGTCTTAGTAACATTGGTTGGGATGATACATTAAAATTTGTGCTAAATTCTGTTTGACCCAAATTTAAACAATAGCACTACCTTGATCCTTGAGCTTGGGAATGTTAGTATTCTAGAAAGATGCTTGTAGGCCCTAGAAATGCAGTATTGTGAATAATAGGGGTTACTTTCAACTGATTTTAAAGTAATTCCTTTCATATTCAATTCCTGTAAATATTTCAAAATCCACGGAAGAGAATACAACCAAAGGATAAAGAAGGGCCACTATTATTCAGGTATAAAAGTGAAGCATATGGCTGTTTTCCAGAAGACATGTTTATGGTAATATAACATATGGGTAACATATGGAGAAAATCAAGTTGGAAACCCTCTGGAGATTAGACTAATATATCACCACTAAGCAGATGTAAATTGCCATGCCTTAGTCACCTACTATCTCTCTTAGAATTAAAGGAGCTTTTCAATAGCCAAAAGTGAAGTTATTTTTAAATGTAAAAATCGTTTAAGCATTTATTTACATACAGTGTATTTATTTTTGTCCTTAGTGTTTAAAGATAATGCTACTGGTTCTGACTGCCGTTTCTGACGACTGATGTGGCTAAAAGACAGTCAAGTGACTAATAACCCTTTTCACCCCTAGATTCATAGAAACTGGTGACTTTGATGCCCGGAATCATGTTTTCCCACAGTGTTTCTCACTACGAGCTGTCCCATTTCTTGATTACTGATAACCAGATTCATCTCATCTTCTCTGTTTTCCCAGGATTTTTTTTTTTTTTAAATGATGTGGCTGTATCATTTTGAATGGTACTTCACCGGGTTCTTTAAAGAATTTCTAACACTTATCCAGCTTACGCTAATCCCATTTCGGGTCACCACAAAGCAGTTGTTTTCGTGTCTAATCGGCAGGCTTGCATAATCCACAAGAAGCCTGTTGTCAAGTGCACTTCTCCAAGCTGGTAAATTTGCTGCAGTCTGGGAATGTGTTATTTGTGCTTCTCTCTCATTGCTTACTATCAGCTAACATATTACTCACAGGTGATGCTGATGAAATTGCGCAGATAATCCGATGTGGTCAGTTCAGGTCTCTAGCCATGTACTAGAAGGTTGGACATTCATCACTTTGATCTTGACCTTGTTGCTACAGTGAGTGCGCACCCTGTCTGCCTGACACAAAGGTCATGCTGGCCCTCTTGATTTGATTTTCTACTCTGTCAGTCAGCACACCATTAGGCAGAGTGCTGCCAGTGACCCCTGTAATCTCAATATTGGCAGTGAGCGGTGTGTGGGTTCTGCTGATGGGGACAAGTACGTGATCTCATGCGGTAATTCAATTCAGCATCTGTTTATTACACACCTGCCATTCACCGAGACATATACAAGGTGCCACAGGATAGAAAGAAATACAGGCACAATTTCTACCTTCAAGGAGCTTACAGTGTTATTGTGTGATGATAAAAGTCTACCTTGTGATTGGGAGGGACAGACAAAAAAGGACTATTGGAGGTCAGAGTAAGCTTTTCAGCATTTTGGCCACTGGACTTTTTCTGTAAAAAGATCTATAACCATGAGTTCTCTTTCTGTGTGTGCATTTTGGAAGCTCCCACGTCAGCCTACAGCAGCAGCCCTTGAATGACTATCTCAAAAGCTCTTAATGATATTCAGAGCCATTAAGTGGTGTTTCCCAGAAGACAAAAATCACAGTCTAACACGGGCTTCTGAGCCCTTTATTCTATGCTCAGAGAATCACTGCACACAATAGGTTGAATAAGATGGAGCTGATTTGCATCCCTGCTTCCCCAACTGCTGACTGAGCATCTCGGCCTATTTATGTTCAGATGATTATTGGATATTTCATATATGCCACTTAATATGTTTTTATCACTAAGTTAATTTACACCCTTTTGTGTTTATAAATGAGAATATAGAATTTTTGCTTAATAATAAGACTTATTTGTTACCCAAGTTTTATCTTGATGACTACTACTACCTCTTCTCCTCCTCTTTCTCCTTCTCCTTCTTCTTCTTTTAATTTAGGAAGCATTTCCTATGCTAACTTTGGCCGTTGTGTTTTTTCCCCAGTCATTTTTCTTATCCATAGTTATTTTCAGTGAACTGTTTAAACTACTTTTTGTTCCTCTTTGAGTTTCTTTATACTACTAGTTGAACTCTTGCTAGCCTGCTTAATATAACACAAAAATAAGTGTTAAAGACAAGTTCATGGTGGGTAAAGCCGATCATCTTGTTGCTGTTGTAATCTATAATCTGGGGAATTTACCACTATAAATATTTAGGAAAGTGAGTCTTGCCACCCAGCCTCATATTTACACATGCGATTTACTGGTGCAATGTTAGGTCAAAAGTCAATATAAAACAGGAATGCAGGCTCTGATGTCTTGTCTCTTGGAAATGTTTTCTGAAAATTCCACAAGCAGATCACTGTACTGTAAAAAATAATGGGCTTCTTAGCACATCTCCAGACTTCACCTACATAGGGGCCTTTGTGTAACACATCAGTCATCCTTCTAATGTAGAGTCATCAATAGTTTTCAATTCAAGAAAAGTAGGACAAAAGAACACTCGTTAGATCTGCCAAGGTAGAAGATGGCACAAGGGGAGGAGGAATAGTTAGCCAGAAGGCAAAAGAAAGTAACAAACTTAAGAGGATTCTTAGTCTGAGGGAGTAAGTTAAAAAAAAAAAAAGTAAATTAAGTGACTTGCAAGCTTCTTTGACCCCACTCAACAATAAGTTAAATAATCTTGGCACACAAAGCAAACAAATCTTAGGAATAATTTATACTTAACTTATTAAGCTATTAAGATTTGAACAGATTTATTTTTTAAATTTTTTTTAATTTTGTTTTTTAAATTTTTTAATTGTTTTATTAAATTTGAACAGATTTAAGAGTATAAAATAGACAATTACAGGATGCCTTGGTGAGAGGCTATGTTCAAAAACTCAAGGGCACCTGGGTGGCTCAGCTGGTTAAGTGTTGGACTCTTGATTTCCACTGGGTCATGATCTCAGGGTCATGCTGTCGAGCCCTGCGTTGGGCTCTGTGCTGGGTGTGGGGTCTGCTTAAGATTCTCTCTCTCTCTTGCCTACCCCTTATCTCTTAAAACAAAAATCAAGTTCTTTTTCAAACTCATCTGATAATGCAGTTTAATGCAAACTAAAAGGAAATTATTGATGCAACCTTTTTATTAATGGTTATCATACTTACAGTAATAACATAAAGAAATAAGTTTTCTTTGGGACAAATGGCATACAGCAACGTGGCTGCTATGAAATACAGTAGTATTAATATATAGGTGTTAGCAATATTGACAGAGTGTTAAAATTTGAAAAGAGAATGCCCAATTAAGTTTATCTGTGTTACTTGACTCTGAACTATAGTAGTACAGCCCTGCTCATATTCTCCAGGGTTTCTTGAGCTTGCAAAGAGTTCTCCTAATTGATTAGCAGGTAGCATGTGGTTCTCTGTCTTTCCCCACCCTCTCAGGTTGCCATGGTGATATCTTAGCTTCCCCTCTTTTGCTTCTTCCCCTGCCTAGACTGATCCGTAGAACGAGATCTTGTGAACCAACCTCTTGGACAAACTGGTGCGGGCATTTCTATTCACATGTATTACCTAACATTCCATTTTGGTTTAGTAAATGGAAAGTGGTCCCATATGCCAGCTAACATGTTTACATTTTGCAAACTGTCTAAGAAACAAACGATGCAATGCTATTTTATAAAGCATTTATTTCATCGTAACTTCTAAAGCAGTTCGGTGTGAAATATTTTTAAGGTAAACTTTGAAAGCACAGTTACCTTCTTTCTTAAAAGATTCCCAACAATCACCGTAGAAAGTGTTCTGCTGCCCCTGACAACACTTTTGAGAGGAGTCTGTGTGTGTGCGTGCCCATGCCTTTTGTTTTGGGAATCAAAAGCATTGTTTTGTTTGCTTTAGTTTGGTTTTTATGGGAAAGTTAAGGCAAGTCAGTAATATTTATATACCTTTTCTACAGTCTTCCTGCTAAAGCAAAAAAGGGCAGCAATTACTTTGAAATCAATTCCTAAGAGTCCTTGATTTTTGAAGGTAGTTACTCACACGTAACAACCAAAGAGATTCATCTAGGCCTGCTCTGCATCTTCTGTAAGGAAACAGACATTTAAGTCATACATAAAAAATACTACTTTTTACTTAAACAGCACCTTGTGTATAAAAAGTACTATAAAACAGAAAACATCACCTAGCTGATTTACCGACCATCCTTTACCGTAGATAGATGACAACAACCTCCTTAGAACAACTCATTTCACAGGCCACCTGACTTGAAGTCCACACTTTCAGGACACATTTTCTTTCCAGTCACAAGAGTGCTGTGTTTTAGAGTGACATTTGGCACCTACCTTTTTAACATGACTTTATGTACTTTACAAAGTATATTAAAATATGTGATAAAATGTGTGTAAGTAGGGCAGTAGTTCAGGCTGCGTTCCTGTACTTTTATAGGAAATACAATACAAAGTGAGAGATTCCAGCTTTTGCGTCTCCTGCTGTCAGGGGCCAGTCTGAAGTGAACTCAGAGCAATGGCTGGAAATCCCTCTCTCCAGCTCTCCCCTATAGGGACCACATTTTGGATCTGGTAACCAGAGTCATTCTGCAGATAAAGAGTGCAGAGTGAAAGAATGAGAAGACAATGAAATTAAGAAAACAAAGTAGGAAGAAAACAATCTTTGACATTGGGAGTTATGTATTTAGTTTCAAAAAGAAAAAAACACCTTTGGTAAAGTTATCCTGCTTCGAAAAAGGCTTAAGGCTTAACTGAATTTTCAAAAACTTTGTTATTTAAAAGAAGTATTTTTAAAAAATATCATAATATCACATCTGCTTATTCTGCCGGGATGACTATTTTGAAATTAAGAAAAAGATTCATTTAACAGATGTAAAATTCTCATGTAATATATTAGATGGCAATCAGAAAACGATTACCAAGAATTCTGAGTTCCATACTACTTCCCACCTCAAGAACACTGAGATTTCTTTTAAAGTAACTTGGACAAGGTCATGTTTCTGGACCTCGAACTTGTATATTCTGATCCAAAATCCTGTTCTCTCTTTACTTTTGCTTCCTCCTGTCTTCTGATACTATTCACTTATCCCTCCTCAAACCATTTCTATCTCCATTTGTGCTCTCATAATAACCATAATCTTATCCTCAACTCCTAGCACTCCTGTGTATATCCAGAATAAACATGGAACTAGACTTCCTGCATATTCCTTCACGGGCTCTTTACTTTTGGTGATGAGAGATTTTTCAGGCTTAGAGTAATTTGGATTCTAAAAACCATTTTAGAGATCGTTTATGGGGTCCCTTCCCCCCACCGCTGTTCTTTCCAGTTTCTCTTTAAACTTATTTTAACAGATATCTCTTATTTTGAAATAAATCATGTTCAATTTAAATATTTTAAGATTGTCTCTGATTCTTAAAAATCTTTTCACCATATGCTAAAGAAGAAAAAAGACTGTCTTATTTTGAAATAAATCATGTTTAATTTGAATATTTCAGGATTGTCTTTGATTCTTAAAAATCTTTTCGCCATATGCTAAAGGAGAAAAAAGACGGTCTTAGTTCAGTGATTTGAGATACGATAATGCTTTTAAAACAAATCAAATTTGTTTTATTAAATATATTTGGGGTTGAGAGTTCAGTAGACAACAGTCAGCACTTTATTTCAAACCGCTTAATGGAATTGCATAAAATAGATCAAGTAGTAAAGAGTGCTTTCGTATTCTTCACAGTAATTCCACCTGCAGCTAGTCACATGGAGGTCATTAAAATATCCAATTTCATTGTATTCATAGAAAGTTTTAAACATAAATGTATTCCTTAAATGTAGTTCTTTAAAAAAAAACTAGTATTAGCTATTATTACTATTCAAAGGATATATTATACCAATGAGAATAGTCCATTAGATGTTTCATGAAGTCATATAATAAACTTTCTATTCTCATGAACAGTTCATTCAGTGAAAATTTACTGATGCCTGTGAGATGCCAGGTAATGTGCAAAGTGTTACAGGAGACATCAAAAAGTGCTAGATAAAAATCCTTCTGCAAAGGAAGAAAGGCTAGACCAGAGCTTTCACTGTGTGTGCCTCTTTCTATCAGCATCCATGTCACCTGCAGAATTTGTTAAAAATGAAGATTCCTGGATGCCAGCCCAATTCATAATCTTCTAATTCATAATCTGCAGGTAGGACCTAGGAAGATACACTCCTAAATAAAGTTATTCAGTGATTCTCCTTAATTTGAGGGCACCTGTATATCAAGAAGATGGACGCAAAAAGAAATTAGTGTAACACTAAGTGATAGTTATTCTAGTAGAAATGGCATTCAGAAATACTTGATTTATTTTTTTAAGGATTTTATTTATTTATTTAACACAGAGAACACAAGCAGGGAGAGTGAGGGGAGGAGGGAGAGGGAGAAGCAGGACCCAGGCTGAGCAGGGAGCCTGATGCAGTGCTCCATCCCAGGACCCTGGGTCTAAGACCCAAGCCAAAGACAGACAGTTAACCGATTGGGATCACCCAGGCACCCCCGATTAATACTTGATTTAAATTTATGTTTCTAATGGATATAAAATCTGAACATGTGACATGACAACACAGATAAACATTTATCTAGAATTCCATGCCTTAGGTGCCTTTATACTTTAATAGAAATTAATTAAACATACTGTTCTAGAGATTCTGTTTTGAACTGGAAATGTCATTAATGAAATCATGTTTGTAATGAGTAAGAATAAATCTACTATGGAGTAAAGTAGAAAGGTACCTGTTTAAATTACTCAGTTAAAAGCACTGTCTTCAGCATGAATAGCCCCAAAATGCTAAAGACATCTTGGTTTCTTACCCAATTTGTAGCAAAAGCAATATCAAGTAGCTCGACTTGAGGATAGCCCTATTGCCTGATCGGTTTAGATGTGCAGCTGGGTCTTGAAAGTATACATCATTTGCCTTTATGTTCTGCTCAGGTCAACCAGCTGCTTTGCTCAACTACAAGTGGTGGCTCACAAAAACTACTCACATAGGCTACACAGAGAGCCCCAAGGAAAAATGCCCGTATTTACTTTTTACCCAGCACTAAAAATTGACAAATAGAGCTAAAGTCCAAAAGACGCTTAAAAATCAATAGGAAATGTGAAGGTAGAAAATATTGACAAACTAGTATAAATAAACCTTCTTTTAAAAAAAAAAAGAACATAACTTTCCAGTATTTATTAGTTTTAAGGTACAAATGTCTAAAATCAGTCACCTTTTATAGATAAGCCTGCAGTAACAGTTTGGACTGTAGGTCATACTTATATATACACAGGCAGCACAATGCAGTGAAATACAGAACACTAGGATGCTGCCAGATCTCCTGTTCACCTCACTTTCTTCTTCTGTGTTTCTTCATTTAACAAATTCTTATTGAGTGGCAAGGCCTGGCACTGTCCCTGGCACTGGGCTGCAGCCTAGAATGAGCACACGTCACCACGCCCAGCGCTTGGAGTTTGTGTACTGGTTGGAGAGTGGGCCATACCAGTGTGAACAAACTAAGGAACGAAATCGTTCTGAAGGGAATTTAAGGATTCTGAGACACAAAAGAATGGGGCGGGGGGCCAACGTGACACAGAATTATCAGAGAAGGCCACTCTTAGAAGGTAATATGCAAGTCCCAACCTGAAAGAGGAGAAAGAGGCATGTATAGGAAGAGTTGGATAAACAAACTGAGAGGACAACAGCCACAGCAGCCCTGCAGAGGGAGAGAGTTTGGCAAGTTGAAGGAACTGATGGAATTGCAACACAACCCAACTGACAAGGAGAATATGCAGAGGAAGTCAGGTAGGTAGGTGGAACTACCCTGTATGGGCAGTGGCAATGCACTTGGCTTTTATTTTAAACACAGTGAGAGGCTATTGAAGAGTATTCTGCAAAGCAATGTGATCAGAAATACTGTTCATGACATTTCTTTGGCTACTGCGTACAGAATAGATGGGGAGTGAAGGGGTTGCAAAAATGACCAGTTAGGGGACTGTTGCTGTGGTCCAAAGAGCGATGATGGTAAGTATGAAGATGGACAAAAGTGAAGGGATTCAAATTATATTTTGGAGGCAGAATAAGTGGACTTTGCTGAAGGGTTGGATTTTCTTCTGGAATTTACATACATTTTTAGAGTATTATATTCAGGAAGAATATATGCAAATCCAGACTTTATAGGTATAGAAATGAAAGGACTATAGGGACTAAATATTTCACAGCTCCTAGCTCCCATGCCTTCTCCACCCTATGCTTTGTCCTCTTTGGGGAGGTCATCACAAAAGCATTTTGCCTTTGCATACACAGAGGGGGAGGAGGCAGAGTGAGCCTTTCTCTCTTTGATTCCTCCCACAGGGATCTGTAAGCATTATGGGTCCTGTAATTGTATCAGCAAATGTTTCTTGGAGCCATTGTGTTTCACAGGTATCTGATTCCAACTCCTAATTTTGCTTTTAATGCCGTGTTCATATTTTTAATGAATGAACGAACATTTTAGATTGAGAATAAAATCCAAGAAAGTCTGCTGAAGTGTTTAGAAGCTCTAAAAATCAGAAAAAAAAAATGTAAAATATTTTCATTTTTACTAGCACACACACTTATATACCTATCATAGTTAAAGGTTGTTTTCATAATAATTTCATGTTTCTCCACTAAGTAGTAGTAAAAATAATTTTACAGCATTTAGGTTAATTTATCAGATTTAATAATGCCAAACAAATGTGGCTCATTTGAAGTAATGAGACTAGAGTAGGAAAAGAAGCATCGGGAAAAATCGGAAACCACAGAATAATTAGATTTATACTTTCAAAAGCACTTGATGCCATATCCTCCCCCCAACCCCAAAGGAAATAAAAGACAAGCCATTTAAAAATGAATTCTTTTCTGAAGACTTTTCCCTATTGTGTCTGTTTAGTCTTCACAGTTTTCAATATTGACAGTGAGTTT
The DNA here is from genome assembly GCF_030435805.1 of Mustela lutreola. Classification (NCBI taxonomy): domain Eukaryota; kingdom Metazoa; phylum Chordata; class Mammalia; order Carnivora; family Mustelidae; genus Mustela; species Mustela lutreola. Next base: position 131,275,663 of record NC_081294.1, on the reverse strand, counting down.
CTTTTCACTACCAATATGGCAAGTTCCTTTGAGGTGGAGAGAGATTTCACCTTTCATTGCCTTGTGTTATTTCCCCTCTACTGAACTATGTAAAGAAAGGTAAATGGTAAAATGGCAATGCACGAGATGGAGAGCCTTAGATGATTCACTCCTGCACAGGGAGATTGTTTTCTTTTTTTCTGGTGTCAGTGTGCGTTTGGGGGAAAAAAAAAAAAAATCTGCTTTAGCAAGAGATTCTTCTTCCAGAGAGGTAATTAGGAAATACATAACTTCTGTTTTAAGAGCACGTTTTCCACAAACGGCTGCTTGCACTTCCAGTGATGATTGCATAATCATAGGCAAGCCTACAGCTAAATAGCAGATGAAAGAACTTTACTCGGAAGATTAGGGATACATGCCTTCTTGCTCTCATAGTAATAATATGTTAGGTATTAATCCTGTTAAAACTGCTACCTCTTTCTCTTCAGACACTGTCCTTCCCATAAAATAAAATTTTGAAGCTATCGATCAGTGAACGAAATGTGCAAACTACATGCCTTCCTCAAGTCTGAGCATATAAGATCATTTAGAAGTAGGAGTAATTGTTGAGTTTCTGTACGTAAAATTAAAAACGTGTTTTTATTTTTGAATGCAACTGTAGCTTATTCAAAAAGAAACAGCTAGCGAGTATTCCGGTAGGTCATTTTTGCTGGCTCTTTTAAAAATCAAAGTAGCTTTTTGTCTCTTAGAACAATCCTAGAGCCAAACTCACTTAAGTAAATACAGGTTTAAAAGAATAAATGTTTCATAACTAAGGATGTGATGGATTGCTACTGTATATGTATTTTCCTGCAAAGCTAGTCAAAGGCTTTTTTTCTCCCACTACCTCTTTAATCTTAGTGAAAAGCTTTCCTTGGAGCTTGAGCAGGCCCCGTAGGAGCCCTATTTTCTCTTTATGTGTTTCTACACGCTGCTTCTCTTTACCAGACTTTAAGACATACCCACGTTCCCTACTCCAGTGCTCGAAGAGCCGTCATATTTTCTCATATTAATTATTATTTAGAATTTCCTTTGTCATGGTTGAGAGGAACTATCCCAGAATTTCTTTTCTCACGGTAACCTTAGTATTTTTAAAGGCTCTGTAGATGAGTGGTAGGAATTAGTCATTTTATAATATCATTTGCCACCCTGAAAATATTTGGATATTTGATACCTAAATGTCAAATGAGGTCAGTTGTAAGGACAGGCGAATTTGAAAGAGTAATTGCTAACATGATATGAACAAGAACAGCATGCCACCCCCCTCATTTTTGCTCCTTAACTTCTTGGAAGACATGTAGAATGCCAATCAGCAAGTGTCAAAAGAAAAGGTTGCTTAAGTTGGGTGTCAATTTACCGTAATTTTTTAAATTTAAGATTATTTCCCCCTAATGAAAGAGTCCTCATCTGAAGTTGAAGATTCTTTTCTTCAGAAAAAAAATTACTCTGTTGGTGAAAAATACAACCTTGTGGTAGATAAAAAGCTCTTTTATATCTGGTTTTATTTACTAGAGAATCCTTATGTGTTTACAGTTAAAGACTTATGAGAGCTTATTAACTGGAGAAATTCTTCTCTGGATGTTTTGTTTCTCACGTTTGGTTCATAATCTTTTATATAAAAGGAAGTGATTGTTCTTAGCTATTGGACAGATGGGATTTTCAAGAATCAGACTTTAAAGCTTTCCAAAGAGTCTCAAGTACTCGCTTGCTCCTCTACAAAATCTTGGGTAACAGAAGTCTGTAGTACGCATCACCATTGCTTTTTTTTTCCCCTCACGCAGCTAATTGCCTACAGCATGCAATGTGGCTCTGAGCCATTATTTAAACGTTGCTATTATGTAATGTAGTTACAGTTCTTATTATTAGAGGTCGTTTATTATTTACAGTATGTCAGTCTGTCATGGCTAGTTCACCCAAATAGATTAACCTTTAACATTTTAAATATTTGAAGAGAAATTGATTTAGCATTTATTTTTCTATGAAGTGTGTTTATTAAAAGTCATAGGACTTTAGGGGCATTATTTTAATAACTACTGAGACCTATTCTGTAGATCACTCTAAGTTTAGCTTATTTTTTAATTGCTCATTCGCCTGTGCAATTTATAATTGCTTTTAGATACATCAGTTATTGTTTTGTTTTCTTTACATGTTTAATTCATAATTTTATTGTACTTTGTTTTTAAACAAAACTCCGCAAAAATCAAGAAGTTTCCAGTTGATGGGCTAACAATATTGTTAAATTTAGTAAGTTAATAAGTAAGGTATAGATAGCTCAAATATGTGTACTAGTAACTGAAAAAAAATTTTTTTCTTGACATATTAAGTGTTCCTAATTTTGAGGCAGAAAATAAATATTGTCACTACTACCACTTGTTCCTGCTTCCCTCCATATTAGTGTTTTTTAAAGATAATAATGAGAATGAGAAGAATAATAAAAGAAAATGTAAATACATATTACATAGCACAGGCAGGCTAGTTACTCTGACTTTCTAATTTTTAACCTGAAAAATTGCTGTTAGACAAGTAGGACATTTGCCAGAGATCACCACACGTGTTAATCACCAAATGAAACGTTGAAATACTCTTACCATACATACGTAAGGACAGACACATGGGTTTGCTTATTCAGAAGATCCCAGGAAAAAAATAGGAGAGAATACAGGTAGCCAGAAGGATTAGGACTACTATAATCAGCAAATGAAGATGCAAGGGGTGCAGATTTTATGTGTGTGTTACAACAGCTGCGTTAGCAACCCCGCGAATAGCTTAATCTCTCTGCAAAGCCCAGAGCAAATAAATATTTACCAAGTGGACTCCTAGTTCTCTTCCTCATCTAGGCCATCTTCTAGGAGAGTGGGGCTTAAGAGCTTGAACTGCGGCAACAGCTCTGTGCTTAATAGCTGCAGAACCATCGCAAGTTACTTAACCTTTCCAAGTCACTGTTACGTCATCTGTAAAATTGAATTTATGCAACAGGTATTTAAATGCCTGGTATGTTTTAGCTACTGTTCTAGGAGCTGAGGCTCAACAGCAAACCGGATGAAGTCTGTGCCTTTAATAGTATCTACCTTACCAGGCTGTTGAGAAAATCAGATATAAAGTTTAGCTCAGCGCATGACATAGATGTGTTCAGTCGATGTTGGATGCTTTCTTCCTCATTATCTGTGCCACATTTTCTGTACAGAGACAGTGCATTAAGCTTTAAGTTTTAAGAAATGCAAAAAAAAAAAAAAAAAAGTCCTGTTTTGGACCTATTCTTTAGCATTAATAGTATGCATATGCAAAGAGGTGCATACGCAAGGGAGCCCCATGGTGTAATGGTTAGCACTCTGGACTCTGCATATTTAAGATGTAGATAACTTTAGGTTGTAATTCCCAAGAGACTCTGAGGCAAAGATTTGAATGCAAGTAGTTTATTTAAGAGGTTATCCCAAGAAGCACTGGTAAGAGAGTGGAGATGGAAAACAGGGCACGAAAGGAAAGCTATTACAAGATACATTAATGAGCACATCACAGCAGTAGGCAACTGGGACTCTATCCCACTTGGGGGTCTCTAGAAAATGACCTAGAGTAGGCTGCTGAGTTGTATCCCCAAGGGGAAAATAAGCTGGGGTACTTTTCAACCATTGCCTTTCTATCATTGGCCAAAGGCTGCTTCTGGGGAGTTAATTCTGTAGCATTTCCATCCAGCACCATGTGCAGTCCAGGCATGTTCTGGGGCCAGAGATGCTCTCAGCAATCAGAGGTGCTTGCAACAGGAAGCCCTTGGCCTTTTCAGAAACAATGACTTTTGAAGGGATCTGAGAGGGCGCCAGTAGCATTTGCTACATAGATCTTCATCCAAAAACTACAATATAAGGCTGTATGTGGCATGCTCAAAATACATAGAAACATAAGAGGAGTGCACTAACACTGGATTTCCAATTCCTTTCTCAGAATAAGGGTGGGACCATTAGTATGGAAACACAACACCTGACTTACATAAAGGAAATATACCTAGGCGTTTTTCTTTCTAAAAGCATTACAAGTGATTGTTTGGCACCAAGGAACATTTCAGAATGGTCACCACATTTTGATCAGCTCTTTTATCAAATTAGAACTTAATTACATGACATCTATATGAAAAAAAAAAAATCAATCTTTTTTTTTGCCTTAGTTGCTGAAGCACTTGGACACTCCAAAGTAAATTGAATCTTTACATCAATTTTCTAGGAAAAGAAACGATAAAATCTTTGTCCTTGAGGTTCCACTTGACAGGTCAAAAGCAATTCTTTCATTGTATTATACCATAACACAAATCAGAAAATGCAAAGATTTCAGAATCGCTCTATTTCACATATTATCTTCTTAACTTTCCTCTGCAGCTGAGCAAGGGTGTTATTAGGCACAAGAAATTTTGTTGAATTCTTAAATTGGTCTCAAGAATTTTGTGATGGATGGTTTACTCAATTTAAAACAGATCATCTGGTGAAATTGCTTTTAGGTTAAAAGGAGGGTTCCTCGGTCTCTTCTAGGGCAGATTCTTTCAATTACTTGGTTAAGTCCAGAATTGCTAAAATGTAAAGTTTGAAGACTCTGGGTGCATTGGTGGTGAATATGACAAAAAGAGAATTCTAGAAGGAGGTTTGAGCAGCCTCAAGGCCAAACTTTGTCTACTTGAAATTTTCACAGGGGGTTAGTACTGGCCTGACCAATTATTATTATTATTTTTTTTTAAGATTTTATTTATTTACTTGAGAGAGCGCGAGAGAGAAAGCATGAGAAGGGGGAGGGTCAGAGGGAAAAGCAGACTCCCTGCTGAGCAGGGAGCCCAATGTGGGACTTGATCCCAGGTCTCCAGGATCATGACCAGGCAGTCGCTTAACCAACTGAGCCACCCAGGTGCCCTGGCTTGACCAATTATTTATCTTTGTTCAATCCAGTTTATTCTGAATAATCTAAACCTTAATTAATGATGAGTAATTTGACATGAAGCTATATGCAAATGCCCAGATACCATCTGGAGTATTTTACCCAGTTTCATGTAATAAATATTTCTCTAAGACTCCTTGTACCCAATTAGAAATACATGTGGCTCTTTGCCATGAAGCTCAGCTTTTAGTGGATATTTTATGTGCTTCCTTCATATTTTTGGTATTTCCACGTGAAGGCTACAAAGTGACATCTCAAAGGAACACACACTCAAAAAGTCAAGTCTCACTGAGCCCACATGTTACCGCCTCAGGTAGAACCTCTCTGGCCATTCCGTTTAAAATAGACCCTCATCCCCATCCCTCATCTCCATGACCTCACTGTTTAATTTTCTTCAGCACACTCATAACTCTCTTGTGTTCTTTATTTATTCTTGTTCCTTTATTTGTTTGTATGTTTTTCTGACTTTACCCACTGGAGTGTTACTGCCATGGAGGAAGAGAATTTATCTTATTCATTGTTATCCCCCAATGTCAAGGACAGCACTTCCCACAGAGTAGGCGCTCAATAAATTTTTGTTGAATGAATCAATGAAAGAAAGGATATTAAGAATCCTGTGTCCTTGAAAATAAATGTAGCATATCAAGTACCCTAGTGTTTTAGGGAAGAACCTTAACTCTTTCTAGCTTTAAAAAAAATGCATTTTATTTCACTGCAGTAATGATGTAAAAACCTGAAAAAGAGGAAGCCTCTCAGTAGAATGTTGAGCTGTTGAGTACAGATTTTCTGACAAGGGCACAGTAGATGCAAGGGTTGGATGGCCAGAAGCAGACCCTTGTGCTCAGTGTGTCAGGCAGCTGGGGAGCTGTATTTTGGGAGTACCTGGAACTTAAGACAACATGAATCAGCTAAGAAACAGGAAGAATCAAAGGCTCAATAAATCCCCACCTTTTCAAGGTTCAGGCACCTCAGGCATTCCCTGGTTATCATGCCTTCTTCCCAAGACCAAGAGCAGATGAAAATGCCATAATAGGCCACCAGAGGAAAGGACAGGCTGAGTCTATTTGAGGTAAACGCACTGTGGGACTTTAGAGCAATCCCATCTGTCCTTTCCTGAAATGATAGGCCATTTATTCTTAATAACAAGTATTTCTCAAGCAGCTTCTGTGCACGAGCACTATTTTGGCTCCAGCTTCCTTCGTCTCTTCCTTCGCCCGCCCCCAGCACACTTGCATACTCACTGCTACAAAGACACTCTGCTTTTGATTTTATTATTTATTGGCCTTTTGTGAAAAATTTTGTTTGGAGAAAGGGCTTTGCTGCTGTAACAAGACCAGCAAGCCTTCTCCTCACACCTTATTAGCACTGGTAGGGAGTGCTTTAGGTATTAGGTAAAATATATCTATTCCAAAACACAGAGTGAATGCTTTGTGTCCCACTAGAATATTCTTTGCTGCCCCCCAGCAAGTTGGAAAGACTCCAGACTTATTCTTTGGACCTCATCATTTACATATAGGCCTGTTTTTTTCAAAGGTAGCAAGTAACCCTGTGCCTTTTGGGTAATTGAGATTGAAAGTTAGGCTTCTGCTATTGTCATAAACTGACTCTGGCTTCTTATTTGACTGAATATGAAGAAGCTAGGATTTTAGGATTGCTTCTGTTCTATTTCCCAAGATGTGAGTATGACAGGAAATTTTTATTTTAAAACAATACCGTGATCCATGTACTTACTGACAGAAGACATTGGTTTAAAAAAAAAAAAAAAAAGACAATGTCAATCTGAAAGCAATTGGGTGCAGCTAGACTGTTAAACAGACAAGTCAATTGCTGAAGATATCTCATCCTCATTCATTGAGTTCTCAGGGAGAGTTTTATTAACCTACTGTGTTTTCAGGGTCTATACAGTCTTCTGCCCAGTGGGCCATTACCCAGTGGGATTGACTGGTGAGATCCTTGCATAGACTCAACATCTTCTTAACAAAAATGAAAACACTATCATACTGCCTTTTGAATCTGTTTGAGGGGAGAAACATTTTTAGGGGAAAAAAAGATAATTGAAAAGCTCTGTATTCATCTTTTTGTGCCCTAGGACATTGATTTTTCCAACATTGTAATGTATTACATGGTGAAATAGTCCCATGGACTTTCATACATATTAGTAACTCCAATGCCCACAGCACACATCACAAACCTTTCACATTCAGAGATTCAGCATGCCTTGTGGTATTTCTGCCTGACCTCAATCCATTTTGGAAATAAAATGTTTCATACACTAAGGGAAAGAAGGTCTTAATGGCCTCTCTCTGGCTTTCCTGTCATCCCTTGGTCCATGTGTAGAGAAGCCAAGGGCAGGCATCCGTGCTCAGAATCTGTTTGGTGCTATCCAGATCTGTGCCAAGGGCTTGAGGATCTGTTTTTCACTCTCCTGACTCCCAGCAGTACTGTCTATTCATGTGGTTACAGGAAATGTGAGCTTTGTATTCAGCAGGTGCTTCATAGATATTAAAATTGAATTGAATCAGGACTTAGTAAATCTGAGCCAAATAAGGTTTGAGATATGTGAACCGTATCTTCCCTGGAAAGCAAGAGATGGGGGAAGGAGTAGCAGTGATAGCAGAAAAGGAGAGAGAAATCAAGTCTTTTTTTGATTTCAGGTACAGTCAGCCCATGCGCAATAATAGAGAAGAGATCTCCTTTATGTATAGATTGAGGGGGGAGTGTCTCTCCCCATCCTAAAGTGTGACTCTCCCTGGCCAAATCTCTGACCGATGCTTCATTTTTATTATCAGATTCTTCTTTCCTGATCTTACCTCTCAGTCAACCAGCATCCCAGCCAAGATCATGGATGTGATGCAATGTTGGTCCTGGGTCCCCTCCTGGGATCACAGGAGTTTACCCCAGTCCACTTAATCCCTCACCAGGGACACCTAAGTGTTGGTCTGTTCGTCCTGGCTGCTCCTTCCTAGTTTTCATTGTCCATCACGACAGCCAGCTTAGATTTAATTCCTTAACTTCTATGTGGAGTTGTGTTTTGTATAATAAGTATGAGAATTTTGGCTGGTTGCCTTCATTTTCTTGATTCTCTTCTATAACTGGCCCTTTCCTTCATGCCACGCCACCTGCTATGCCTTGCTCTTTACCACACTGCTTTCTGCTTCTCGATTGCATTGCTTTCAGCTGTGAAAAATTCATTAGATGAGCTGATCAACACCAAGTTTTGTATTGTTGATATCTTAATGCTATGTATGAAAATATGTGGAATAATATGGTGTTGTATATGAATGTGGGAATCTATGTGACCAGCCACTGCCCTCTGCATCATATATGATACATAAACTAGAGATGAGGGAGATGAGAAGCAAATTTCATTTCTAAAGCGAGTCCTTCTAGGCCAAAATCTGAAATGTCAATCAGAAGTTGGGAGTAAATATTCAGAATTTAAAAAAAGAAAAAAACTAGCACCAAATCTCCTCCTACCACTTTACATAAAACTCTACCATAGGATGTTCTGAACTGAAATCTGAGAATGTTCCAGTTTATCACTAATGATAAAAAGCTCCTCATACCTTACCAGGCTTCTTATGAAGGACTATTTAGTAATAAGCAGTATTGTAGTAAATGGATGTCTCCCTGGAAATGGACCCTGACATCAAATATATATGCGTGTGCATATAGACTTGCACAATTTTTTAAAATTGGTTTGTTTTTAAAGCAGAATAAGAGGAAAATACTGTCTTTGCCAACTGTGTCTTTATTTATTCTTTTACGTATTTGGCATGTAAATACAAAAAAAGTTCTCTTTATATTTCTGCAACACTAATCTCAAACACTGTTGCTCTTGGTAAATTTAGTACACATTTTCTTTTACAACCAGTATGATGAAAAGGATTCAGGGGTGTTCAGCCTTACAGAATTCCTGAATAAGCCTTACAGACTACAATCTCGTCACTGTGCTAAAAGCAAGTGAATACATAATTTTTTGACTAGGTTGGAAATAAAAATACTATGACCACCTCCCTCATTCCCATGTAAATTTGAAACCTTCTATTCAAATTGTTGTGCCATGTCAAATAAACAATATAATACTGTTTTTACTCAGTTTATTATAGTCAAGCAGTGCTAGTTTTTAAATATTTTATCCTCTGAATTTTCATGTGACTATACCCTGTGGCTCTGTAGTATATAAAATAGCATATATTTTTTCAACAAGGAATAAACAAAGAAGTGCTATGAAAATAGAAATGAATTATAAACCGTGTTCCTGACATGAGCAGCTTAGTTCCTAGTGGGCTTGTGGAGCAATTTTCACAGCTTTTAAAAGAAAGGAGAAACTTGTAGTCGTGATAAATTATACCGTGGAGACCTCTTAAACACTTAGCCTTGGTGAACATTAAACCTGTCTCTTCAACAGGTTTATTGCAGGATTAGGCACTTCCTGGAGAAAGATTCACTCTGCTTTGGCACTGATGTAAATTTGGTTTCTGCTAGATTTATAAAAGGTGCTATACAGAAGTCATTCAATTTTCTCAGAAGTTCACTTCAGAATTTGGGGTGTGGACTTATTCATATCCCAGGCATCACACCATTGTCCTTAAAGTTGACCATCTAGAAATTCTTCACAGATTCCTATAGAGCTAGCCTGTCCCAGTCCTTTGTAGTAATTCCTATCTGCCCAAACATTGTATTAACTCTTTCTGGCCCCAGAGTTGTGCTGACAAAGTGACAAAGTCAGTGCTGCCAAGGCTTATGGGACATATATTAAGATTCACATCCACAGTTCAGATATGAAGGTAACAAGCTCAGTCACTTTGGCTCTCAATTTGCAAATTTGTCAAAAAGGACTAGTAGTATGTCATTAAAAAATATCTAAAAAAAATTCTAATGGCTGAAGAGTTAGGACACTAAATAACTTTGCTCTTTTGGTTTAAGTTTCAAATATGCATTTTGCAACTTATAGCATAAAGCTAGATCTGGAGAGTCTGCTGGGCTGAACTATTTAACTGTCGTTCATTTATTCTTTAAGCACTTACTGAGCACTGTACCCCAGATTTGTCCTAGGTCCTGGAAGTAAAGCAGTGGGAAAAAAAGAAAAAGAAAAACAAAACAACAACAACAAAAAACAGACAAAAATCCTTACGGGGGAGGGGGAGGAGTTACATTCTGGTTTAAGTAAATAAATAGAATCAGCCAATGAAACAGGGCAGATGGGGGGGGCAGATAGGGGGTGGTGGAAGAAGTGTCTTAACAGAGGGAGTGAGAAAAAGGCCTTAGGGAGAAGGAAACTATGAAAGAAAGGTATGAAAGAGGTGAGAGTGTGAGCCAGGAGGATCTGGTCAGAGGGAGGATGGAGCATATCTAGGTAAAGGGAACAACAGGTGCAAAGGCCATGAGAGGGGGGATGGTTCATTGATAGAACAGTGATGAGGGCAGTGTGGCCAGAGTGGAGAGGGCAAGAGCAGGAACGGGAAGAGATAAAGACCAGGAGCTGAAGAAGGCCGGAGCCAGAGTGTGTAGAACCTTTTAGGCATTACTCTGAGTGAGGTGAGAGCCCGTGTAGATGGCTGATGTGCAGAGGAGGGACTTGAGCTGACTCCCTTTAAAAGAATCCCTTTGGCCATTCGTGAGAATAAATTTTAGGGGAGCAAAGGCAGATGAGGAGGGACCACTCAGGAGTTTGTTGCAATCATTGGTAATTGAGGCAGGAGAAGAGACTGGCTTGAACCTGGGGTAGAAAGGCGTAGTTAAGGAAGGGGGTGGGGAGAAGCAGTTGGATTCTAGATCAATGGAAGGCAGAGCAAACAGGACTCACTAATGGAACAGATATGGCTATGAGAGCAAGACGGAAGTCAAGACTGCCAGCCTCGTAGTCCCAATGACTTGTTATGTAGTATCCAAAACAGGAAATCCAATCTCTTGTTTTTTCAGGACCCTGTGTATTTTTTCTCTTACTGACTCAGTGAAAATCTGTTTCTTTGTCTATAAAAAGAACAACATGATACAAGAAGTATTTGTTGCAAGGTAAACAAAGTTTTACTACTGTAACACGAAATAGAGATGCTGCTTGAAAATTATGTTACCAAACACAACCCATCTGACACAACCCCTCCCCCAATGTACAGTTCATGAGTAATGCAAGCAGAGAGAGGGTCAAGTTTGAAATATAAGTGGAACAAAAACATGAGCTCATGCATGACTTCCCTTGATCAGGAGACAAAATCCAGAGGCAGGCTGAACAAAGATTGGTTGGTATAGTTACTCACTCACAGCAAGGCTAAGCTCTGGAAATCAACAAAGGGATATGACATATTTCTTGTCCTTGAGGAGCTAGAAGTCTAGTGAAAGCAATTTGCCTCTCATGACTCAGTGTAGAACTAGGATTTTATTTATATCATTTGCAGAGATATATGTCAGTAATGGAATTTACAAATAAAGATATAGCTATATGAAAGATAGATTCATGTAGCTATTACAGGGTATGTTTTTTATGTATATGTAGGCCATCAGTATAGTTATATGAATACAAACTTACTCGTATTCTTTTTCCAAATTTTAGTATTCAGATCTTGATTGGCTACAATGATCAGTAAAAGCAATAGTAAACGAAGGGTACATATAAGCTGCTCAACATGTTTGTTTTGGCCACAAAAAAGTTCAGTCTGGAAACTTAATACCCATATTAATGAGAATATATTGAGCAAGACTTCTTTAAAAAAAAAAAAATCTCTGTGCATTAAATAATGAGTAGTATAATCTCAACAACTCTCCCAAATGCCTCAGGAGTCCCCAGCCAGCTCTGAAAGGTGCCGGTGGCTGTGTTAACAGCTGTCCAAGGAAGCCGGAGAACAGTTGTGCCCATATTTTCTGAGTCACTTCTGGCTTTGTCACCTAAAGGGCTCCCCTCAGCCCACCAAGGGAGATCTGCCGCTCTTCCTACAGAGCAGGCCCCATTGCTCCAACTCTCCTCTCACCGGGGAACCAAGGAAGAGCTTGCTTTCCTAAGCATGAGTAGATATGCCTCTCCCTCACTGAAAGGCTTGGACAGCAAGTAATGAAGGGCCACTAAGCCAGCAAACCAAACTGAGGAAGGCAGGAGAAGACCTTAGTTGAGGGTTATCATTCACGTTTCTTTGCTCCTAGGCTGAACAGAAATAAACATTCAAACCAGGATTCCTCAGTCTGCCCAGCAGAAGGTAAATTCAGTAACCTTTTTGGTTTTTTAATTTTTCTTGTGAAATTTTGTTGCTTTTTAACTCATATCGGTTCTTGAGTTACACTTCCCCTCCCCAGTTATAATCTTTCTTTAACTTATTTTGAAATAAGCCGAAATAAAACAAAATCCTACCTTCTAAATCAAGCTCGTGAGACGGAACTGAGTTCATTGATTCAATATGAAAGGGAGCATCTTTAGCAAAATGAAAGCCAAGCTTTTAAGTCTTCCCTGAACATTGGTTAATCTTAAACCGTCTTGGCACTAGTTTCTTCACACAATTTTGCATATCAGGTGTTTACAGACTAAATAGTAGATGAGCTGCAAAGTACACTATGTCATTTAGTGTCAATGAGCTAACCCTGTTTATTCAGCTCTGCGCTTAGCAATTGAAATAATCTGCATAAAAGTACGCAGTATGCTACAATTAAGAAGCGTGCTTGTGGAAGGCACACTCTTGGTTCATTTTTTAAAAAGACCATCTGTTTCTTGGTGTGCTACTTGTACAGGTTTTCCTTTCATCTTTCACCTTCTTAAAAAAAAAAAAAATCCACAGCTTTCTAATGCTTTTGACACTATTGGATTCTTGGGCTTTATAGAATGCTCATTCTGTGGATTTTCAGCTGTGGTTTTACCAGCACAAGATCACTTTAAACCCTCAGGAGTCTTAGAAATTAGAACAGGAAAATAGGAAGGCTCCCCCACCCTGTATATGTTCCCTTCCAGTGAGTTGACATTTGCTGTCAGCAAATACTTGTAACAGTAATGGTGGTGGTGGTGGTGGTTGTGATCTACTAATATTTGCAAGCTAACAAGGTAAAACATATTTAAGGTCTACATATTCAAGAAACTTTTTACTTGTTTCTTTGAAGTACCCTTAGGAAAGGACAGAAATGCCCTGACAGGCTGTGAAATAGGAAATCCTAAATAGGATTCTTAGACCAAAAGTTGCTATGTCTTAGCAACACACCTTTGATCATGCTCGAAGACGAAATTTTTAGCATGTTGAGAAAACAGTTTCTCACTCGGAGTATTTTTAATTCAGAAAACAAACTTCTTCAACCACATATGTTTAAGGCATTTCCTTATTCGATCTATCTGAAGGTGAAGTGTATACATTATTTTGTGGGAAATGAACAAGATAAAGGGAAGAGGTAAAATACTCTTCTGTTAAATAGCACATTTTATGCCCAGCAGCCATGGGAAATAGGTTAGCTTATTTAAGAAGTTTATTTCCTTATATAAAAAAGAAGAAAGATGTTTGTATAGCCTGTGCTTTGGAATAAAAATAGCAAATTTTAGACTTGACTTCATTTAAAATGATTAAGCATAATGCCTATTTACTGCTGAGTTTCTTGGAGGAAAGAACAGTCTTGTCAGAATTGTATATTCCCAAACCTCTTTATTTCGTGTCATTTTTATCTCATGAAACTACATTTAAAAAGGCAAGTAGGAAATGATGCAGCTTCAAGGAAAATCACAGCATCAGGAAAGAGGTTGGGGCAAGTGGGGTAACCCTACCCAGCCCTGTGCTCCCCTGGGATGTGGATAAGGTGGGGTCTTTACAATGACGTCAGCCGCAACTTAAGAGCCTTCTCAACCTCTGTTGTACATTTTGTTTTAGACTTTATTTTTTTTTTTTAAAGATTTTATTTATTTATTTGACAGAGAGAGATCACAAGTAGGCAGAAAGGCAGGCAGAGAGAGAGAGGAGGAGGAAACAGGCTCCCTGCCGAGCAGAGAGCCCGATGTGGGACTCGATCCCAGGACCCTGAGATCATGACCTGAGCCGAAGGCAGCGGCTTAACCCACTGAGCCACCCAGGCGCCCTGTTTTAGACTTTAGAAGCGTGACCTTAAATGTATTTAGGTGGTCTTACATTTTATAAAACCTTGTGAAAACAAGGGATTGATTATTATAGTCCCGTACCAGGTAGTCTTTATTGAATAAATATGGACCTAATACCTGGGATCTGGACTTCGTGTGTCCTGCACCGTCTACACTACCCAGCTGGGCTTAGGTGAGGTCTGCACTACACAGAAGATATTGAAGCAAGCAGTTTAGGTTCTTATTAGGCTGCACATCACCAGAAGAAAAATCTGTTGTTCGAAGTGAAGAAGGTATTAAATGAGACTTTATATAATGAGAGAAAATACCTGCAAAACAGTGAGGTGGGAAGTCCAGAGGTGCCTACTGGTAAGCATGAAGATCTGGCACTAAGCGCTCTTTGTCTGCGGGCAGATGTGTAAAGGTCTTCAAACCAGTAGATGTCAGCCTGACTGAACACAGACGGGAGACAGCAGGGACCAGCAATAATGATGAAATGTTTGGGAAGTCAAGTTTGGATTAAGGTATTTGGTTCTAGCGGTTGAACAAGGCAGCAGACAAGGCTAGAGTAAACACAGCTCTCCTGTTTAGCTATTGATTTATTATAAGTACCAAAATTACTTTTATTTTTGCATGCAAAAAGGTACATTCAGATTCTAAAATTATATGTCCCAAGACTAGATGACGCAAGAAACAATGTGGCTCGCTGTAAATTTCTTCGAAGCTAAGGGGGGGGGGGGGGAAATCTCATTACTTTCATAAGTTCTTGCAGAAAAGACTGTTGTATGTTTTTTCCAGACTATTGGTGGAAATTTTTCTTAACATATAAAGAATAAACCATTCCCCCACCCCAGCCCCTACACAATCTGGGAAAGCGCTCTTATGAAATAGCAGTTCTCTAAAATAAAAACACCAAAGACATATTAACTAGGGTTCTTTTTTCTTTTTATTGTTGGCATTGAATACAAATCAACATTAAATCTGAGACCATTTTTAGTGTCAGATTCCCAGATCTAAAATAGGGTATACAAATAAAAAAAATTGGCAAAAATGTTTTACTTATGTTTTATGCAGCTTGTAATGGTTGAGACTCTTCATTTAGAATTCAAACATCCCCCTCCATATTCCATATGGAATAAATTTTAGGAAGTGCCAAAAATAATGAAGGGATGCTTGGGTCTAAGCAAATAATATATTTTAAATTTTCAATTATAGTAAGAAGCTAGTTTTTCCTCTACACAAAAGGCAGTTTATTAGCCTCTCCATCAAAGACTAAAAGATTATTTCAGTGTTCTATCCATATTTTAAAACCATTAATCAAGTAAATGAAATATTATCGGTTAGGAATCTTTTGGTTGCAGTTAATAACAATGCCAGCTTACCTGATCTAAACAAAAAAAAAGAGAGGTGAATCTGATTGGCTCACAGAACTGAAAAAATAGTTGTCATTACATGTGAGGTTTAGACCAGCAGTTCCAGGTTCTCCGCCTCCAGCTCTGTATTTCTGCAATCTTTTCACCTTGCCTCCTTAAATATATTGGTGGTGTCCTTAGGCCAACTCTCCTTGTGATAGCATCAAGGGCCATGGTGGTTCTGGACCTATAACATCATGATTACCATCCTAAGGAAAGAAAAAATCTGTCCCAGCATTCCCAGCAGAAAGCTGTGGGGTTTACTCTGGTAGAATTGGCTAATGTCCACTAATCACTATGGCCAGGTCGACAGGATTCAAAGGTGTGCTTTAGCTCTTCGAAGCCTTAACCCCAGTATTGAAGATGGGTGCAGTCCCATCTCATAGAGTTAGGAATTTGGGGACAGGTTGATTCTTAAAGGAAGCTCCGAGTATTTTTAGGACATGGGAAAGAGGATGGAGACCAAATAATTAGGAGGAAGCCAGTGCCTATTCTCTGCAACTCTGCACCTAAAAAGGATACTGTCTTACCTGCTGAGGCTTAAGTTGGTTTAGGAACGTTTATCCTGCCCATCATCCCTTTTACCTCTTAGCAGACAATGCAGTCCCGTTATTTAGGTATTTCCAGTAGGGATGGTGCAACCTTATCTCAAAATGTTAACTTTTAATATCTGTTAGAAGCAAATTCACTTTTCAAAGGAGAAAAGTCATCAACAGAGTAAGTAGAGTCTTCCCCATTGATTCTAGTACCTCAACAGCCCACCTCAATTGACTATACTCTGGTTTGAACCACTCTTCTGGTTTCAATAAACCACTTGTGGGATTTAGAGAAAAGTTTCATTCAACAGAAAACATTTTACAGGTTTTACATTTAGATTTTCTACTAAATCTATAATGATGTATTCCTGTAGAATGCTGAACTTTTCTATGATGGACTCATGGTTGCATTTTACATTCATGTCATTGTGTGGAGTGCCTCTTCTGCAAAAACAAAACAAAACCCTGCAATCAGAGTTTTTCTCCTTTATTTTTTTCTGTTTCTCTGCATAAGCTCATCCAAGTAGGTCCATTTCAGTCCTGTATGGCACATGTTTTTATGTTTTTAGCAGCCCTAAATTGCCCTCGTTGGTCCTGATTTGGATTTGGATTTCCACCTACCACTGTCGGTATTCACAGAATGAGCAGTGATACAGTTAACCCTCAGCAAATAGCATCCTCCTGTGCTGAGTTTATGAAGCCAAGCCCTGAATGCTCTCCTTAGACATGAAAAGGGAAGTCCTAGGATTAGAATATGGCCTTTCATCCCTACCAACCTACTTCACTTAAGGTTCAAAAATTCTTAAGGCAGCTCAAAGCCTTTAATCCCCAAGTGCAGTTCCAAGGGGATCAAGGGAACCTACAAGAAGACACCATCCTCATTGTCATGATCGTCACCATCACCACCATCTCTTCATAGTTCTTCTTTTCCTTTGTTCCTATCTCAGAAGAAAATGTGACTTCCCTTAACCCAGCAGTCTTCACATAGGCTTCTCATGTCCCATGTCCTCTGTCCAGCTCTAACACTTGACACCATTCCTATATCTCCACCTCAACCTATTCAGAATGCAATGAAGGAGCAAAATAAACCTCTTTTCAATCTGTCAGTCCCACAAAAAATGTCACCATCTCTTCCTCCTTCGTGGCTGCTGTCTCTGCAGTCAGTCATGGTCCATACCAGCTTCCTCCACTTCCACCCTCACAAACTCATGTCCTCCTAAAGTCTCTAATAATTCAGTGAATATTTATTGTAAGCCTATTGTGTGAAAATCTAATTACTGTTAAGATACAAAATAGATACAATATAGTGTGCTTTTAAGCCACTTACAATCCTATGAGAACTATTTCCCACCTTGTCAAGCCACTGAAACTCTCTCTCAAAGGGGCCTGGGGCTCACCTAGACATCAGACATAAAGTCTTCCTAAAGTCCTATAGCACACCTCTTTATAACATTTGATTCCTTGGCCAAATATGGAAGTAAGGGGCAAAGTTGGAATTTGAACCCAGGCCTTTTAGGTACCAAATTATGAATTTTATTGTTACATTTTAATTATACTGATAACAGATGACTACTTTGTAAAAAACATGTATTATGTTGCAAGATGAAACTGAAATTCCTTTTAGCTACCACTCTACTTCCCACTGAGACATGTGTAGTTCTTTTAGACTATTTTTATACACATTCATATGTGTATGCACTCCTTAAAAATAGTATTGTTTTTATTTTTTATCAAATGAATTCTAGCATAAACATCTTTTAACAATATCCTTCTTCATTCAGCAATTTTCTCTTGGGATTCATCTGTATTGATGCATATAGATCTAGTTCATCCTTTTAACTACTCTGTGAACTCCATGAAATGAATATACCATGTTGTATTTGTCTGTTCCCCTGTTAAGGCCATTAAGTTCTGTTTTTATTTCTCACTATTACAAATTCCTCAATGCATCTCCTTTTGTGTAGTGAAGCAATGTATTTTGTGTGTTAAATCCTAACTCTTGCCCTACTGGCTATGGGACCTTGGATGAGTTACGTAAACAATCTAAGCTTCATTCTCCTCATCATAGAGTTATTTTAAGGATTAGATGAGTTTAGGCATGAAAGGTGCTGAATTATAGGCTTGGTACATAGTTAGTGCTCCATAAAGTGAGCTGTTAGTGTCATAAATGTCTAGATCCTAAATTGTACTCATTTTCAGTTTAATCAGTCCTTCCAAATTGCTCTTTAAAGTGGCCACATTGATTTAGAATTCCCTGAGCAGTATAAGAGAGTGTTCATTTTCCCAACTCCTCCTAAGACATTGTATTATCAAACCGTTTTATTTGCTATTCTGTCCAATAAGAAATGTCCTCTGAGTGATGTTTTAATTTGAATTTTCCTGATTATTAATGAAGATGAATACTTTTTATGTGTTTATTAGCTCATTTTTATTACTCCTTTAAATTATTTGTATCCTAGGACATTTTTCTATTTTTGTAGACTTTTACCACATTTTTTAAAAAGTACTAACTTTAAAACTAATTGTTGTTTACATGCTCAAATGTTTTCTCTCTTACCTTAGCTTTAAGTATCTTTGTCTTTAAAAAGGCTGAGTTTTATAGGGCCGCATTTACCGATCTTTTCTGTGCTTTAGGCTTTGACAGTTGGGATTGGAGAGCTAGCTCTGCCCCTTACTGACCCTGAGGTCTTAGACAAGTTACATAACCTTTAGTTACTTTCATTTTCTGAGCTGTAAAATGAGGATAATAATAGTATCTACTTTATAGATTGTCACAGGTATATGAATTAATACATGTAAAGTGCCTACTTCAGAGCCAACATAACACGTTTTCTATTATTAAGTCAGTCTTCCCCCAACCCAAAATACAGAAGTTACTCTCCTATAGTATTGTACTTACTTCAGTTTTCTTTTAACATTTAGGTCTTTAATCCACTTGAAATTCATTTTATTTATGAAGTTGGGACCTACCTATTTTTATATAAGGATCATGAATTGTTTCTACATCATTTATTGATATCTTTTCCCCTCTGACTGGTTATGGCACTTCTCTTATAGACAACATTTTCTTATATTCTGGGGCCTGTTTCTGGGATGTCTTCAATTTGTCTATTCCATCACCAATACTATAGTTTTAATTATTCTAACTTCACATTCTGACTGGACATCTGGTAGATTTACCCTCCCTTAATTCTTTTTCAAAATTGTCTTCCTTCTTCTTATACAGTATCCTTCCATATGAATTTTATAATCAATTCTTAAATTTCATTTAAAGACTATGTTGGTGTTTTGGGGGGAATTACATTGAATGTATAGATTTTTCTGAAGTGAAAGGACATATGTATAGCATTGTATTTTCCCGTCCATAAATTAGGCATAGCTCTCTATTTCTGGTCTTCTTTTACGTCTTCTAATAAAGTTTAACAATTTTCTCTACAAAGCTATTTCATGTTTTGTAAGCTTTACTCTGGTGTAACATTTTTGTTGTTGTTGTTACTATTATCAGTGGGATCTTCTTTCTCTCTTAAATTCTAACTGGTTGTTGTTACTACATCAGAAAGCAGTTGGATCTGTGGATGTTGTAACTGGCTTACATATGAAACTTTCCTAGTATTTTTAATAGTTTATTTGTTTGAGTCTCTTGGAATCACAATTTTTGAAACTCCTGATTATTTTCTCTCCTTCTCTTATATTTTCTTGTTTTATCACCATTTTCTAGGGCCATGAATGTGCTGGATGCTACAAATGTCAGAGACATCCCTGGCATGTTTCAGGCTGAAACTTACACTATTGCACCCTCCGGTCTGATGTTTGCTGTGGGTTTCAGAGGGACACTCTTTCTTAGGACCCTCTCGTTGCTCATTTTGTACTTTTGAAGACTGAAACAATTAGCCTGAGAAGACTATGGTGGCCTTCCTCATCTGTGTCCTAGTGGAAGTCCTAGTAGTTTTACTTGTAATTTGTCACTTAGGAGTATAAGATTTTAAAATGAATTTTCTTTTGCTTCTTTCTTAGTTTTCAACAGAATCGGGCCCAACTCCATGACTTCTTTTCTTTCTGTAATGGTCCGTTTCTTGAATTCTTTGAGTAGTTTGTCCCTCAGTCTCCCATGGCCAAGAATTCATCCCATCTGAATTATCTCTTTTTTTTACAAGGAAATGATATTGGAGATTCTGAACTGCATTTATCTGAGGGGCTTATGTGAGGTCATTTTAGTTCAGTGTATGTAGCTCTCCAAGAATAATTTAGTGACTTGACTTTTCTAAAGAAGATGTATTCTTATAATGCAATCAGTATATGTTTTATATATTGGGCCATTAAGCCTCAATAACAACAAGGTAATTATAAGCATACTTGTCTACCTTCTTCAAGATCAATTTTCATGCTTTAAATGGTTAAGCTTTCTTGAAGTAGAGGCCAGTTCTGGTCTGGTCCCAGCACCCAGAGCGTGAGGCTTACCAAATTCTGCCCAGGATTCTTTGTCCTCTGAGTGATGTTTTAATTTGAATTTTCCTGACTATTAATGAAAATGAATACTTTTTATGTGTTTATTAGCTCATTTTTATTACTTTTTATTAACACAGATTGATTTTAACATTCTTCCCATCTTTGTATGCAGCCTTCCTCCTTACCTCTCTTATCTCCACATTCAAGCTTTATATTTTATTTAAAGTCTCAGAATTCATTGGGCAAGGAAGTGGAGGGGATGCTGCCATTTGTATTGTGTTTTCCTGAACAATCCCTGAGGCAAAAAGGCCTTAATTAGTGAGAAAAGTAAGATTTTGCTACTTAAGCTTATGATGCAGGATAGGCTGGCGAAATGTTTTAGTTCAGGAGAAAAATGTTTCAAAGGCCTGCAAACCTAATAGCTGTTCTTTGTATTTCCATCATTCACATGGTTGCTTAAGGATTTTGAAGACGATTTCATTCAATCACCTTCCTAAAGTTCCATGTGCTCATTAGGCAAGGCAGCTAATTATGGTTTAAAGTGCTGTTAATCTAAAGAATATTCAAGTTATGTGTAGCCACTGAGCAATAAACATTGTTCACATACAGTAGGTATCATTATTGAAACTAATTTGACAGTCTTGAAGCACTGTGCACAAATTGTGTTTCTTTCCGTGGAAACTTGGCACAATTGTTCTGAAGTACTCAGGACCCACTTAAACGAGTTGATAATGAGACTTCAAAACGGTCTGACTGGAAATACTCCTTCTCTGTGTTTTTAGTCAGTCTACACTGGTTTATAGTATAGAATTATGTTTAATTTTGTTTATTTTTTTCCTCACCAGAATCTCAATATAGGCTGCTCTAAACATCTGTTTATGTTCATTTACATGTGCAGGTGGGATCGTCACAGGTTTGGTTAATCACAATTCACACAGGGCAGAGTACAGCCTGCACAAGCATGGGTCGGCCCAGCAAAAAGAACCATTTCAGAAGGAGATCGCTGTTCTAAGCTCTTAAGTGTAAGGCTGGTGGGAGCTTTCAGCACAGTTCAACTTCCCATACTAGCACTTTAAGACATTTGTAGGAAGAACCCAACCTGCATTTATTACCTTGATGCCCACTCTTTCTCTGCATAGATTCATATGTTCATGGATATGCTGGTTGAACTACATTCCACCATGCACATTCCCTCCCCAGAGCCTTTGCTTCCCCTCCGCCTTTTCTAAGCACCCTCTCCTCCCTTCTTAGCCCACGGTCTCATAGCTGAGCTTATGGCCCACTACTACTGAAGTCTTCCCGACTACCCTAGCACACATGGTATTCTCCCTATCTTTGAACCCATGGCTCTTTATAGAGAATTAATGGTACAGATTTTTGGTCATGTTCCTCAGTTTTTATATATATCATTTTTTTAATGGGCTCAAGGTTCCTTTAAATTTGAACATATGGACATTTTGGCTTAAAAAGTTGTATGTTTTTAACACTATCCTATCCAATCCATTCTTTCATATTCTAGTGCCTAAGAACTTTGCCTGGAACCTAGTAGATACTTAAAATCATTTGTTGAGTAAACGAATGGATTTCTCTGCATGCAGAAGACAATATTTGAATATTGGGGAAATTAGCAGAAATCTAGTTATGACTAAGTAACCAACATAGGGAGAATTAGTTATTAACATATTACTAAGTATGGGGATACCAAATGGAATTCTGTGGGTTGTTTGCTAGGTTGGTGCCATTTTTTTTGTTTTCTGTGTTTTGCTTTGCTTTGAAGAGGGATTAGTTTGCAGCCATCTTGACCTGGGATTATATAGGTGTTTAGTATTGAGTATGTATGAACATACAGTAGTTTGTGGCTACTACATAATTTCACTCACAGTGCACAAAGATGTCTATAAAGTAATGTTACTAATCTTTAACCAACATACTAGAACTTCTTTATTTAGATCACTGTTATCGCCTTCAAATTAGTCATCTTTTGAGATTATTCCTTATTCATTACACTGTAGTCACACTTCATAGATCTTTATAAGGTAAATGTGTGAAGTGTGAATGGATGATACAGCCAAGGAGAGGTAGAGGACAAGAGGGTAGGGAGGTGCAAATTAGCATTAATATTTTGCTCCATTTATCAATGAATTACTGTACATGTCATGGGAGTTTTATCTATTTTACTGAGATATTAATTGTGAGGCAAAAGTTGACTATATTTCTAAGTCTGACTAGGAGATACCTGCCCTTGCATTGTAGCATCACGTTACTTTCCATGCAGAAGGGAAACTACTTTAGAGATATACCTGATTGAAAGAAAATTAAGTTTAATGTAACAGTGGTATTATATGCTACCAAATATTGCATAATGTTTGACTATATACCTTTTTGGTCTTGTTTGAACGTTTAAATGAAAGGATATCCCATTGCTTTGTTGTTTTTTAATCTCTTTGCTTACTTTAGTTTACTATTTATAACAATTCACATTTATTAGCTCTGTTTATAGACATGTTCTCTCCACCCAGATTCTTTTTTTTTTTTTTTTTTAAGATTTTATTTATTTATTTGACAGAGAGAAATCACAAGTAGGCAGAGAGGCAGGCAGAGAGAGAGAGGAGGAAGCAGGCTCCCCGCTGAGCAGAGAGCCTGATGCGGGACTCGATCCCAGGACCCTGAGATCATGACCTGAGCCGAAGGCAGCGGCTTAACCCACTGAGCCACCCAGGCGCCCCTCCACCCAGATTCTTTTGCCTTCCTTCTTTTCTGGGTTATATTTAATTACTTAGTGGTATGAGGTAGGATGGAGTCTGACACAGTCGATGGACCTGGGCCCCACTCCTGGCCCTACCTCTTATTAACTGTTGGACTTCAGTTATTTAACCTCATTTGAAATGTAGTCCCTTCATTCATTTATTTACTTACTGACTTATTTATTTATTTATTTAAGATCTTATTTATTTATTTATTTATTTGACAGAGAGAGAGAGAGAGAGTACAAGTAGCAGGGAGGCAGGCAGAGAGAGAGAGAGAGAGACACGGGGGGGGGGGGAGCAGGCCCCCTGCTGAGCAGAAAGCCCGATACAGGACTCAATCCCAGGACCCTGGGATCATGACCTGAGCTGAAGGCAGAGGCTTAACCCACTGAGCCACTCAGGCGCCCAGTCCCCTCATTTATATAATACAAATAGCATCTATATCACAAAAATGAGATAAGGATTAATTAGGTAAATGTATAGAAAAGCACTTACCAAATATGTATGTAAAGGTACTTAGAAGCACTTACCAGATAACACATGGTCATAAACTATAGCTTTTTTTGTTATTATTATATTATTCATAGTCTCTTCAGCAGATACTGTATTTCTTTATTCTTTATTTTACTTTTATTTAAAATAGTTTTTACCCACTTTGCTTTAGTATGAAAAGCTTAAAGTAATAATTTCCAATATATTTATTTACATCTAGCATGCACCTGCTAAATAGAACACATCTTGGATACTTGAGATGTTTAAAAAACATGCTTTCCAAAAATGTGAATTAGTAAAAATGATTCTCACTCTTTGACTGGCTTGTCATGTAGTTTCCAAGAAAAGGTCAAAATGTACATTTGGCTGTATGGAATTTAATCAGATTTGCTAAACTTCCCGAGAAAAAAGTTCATGATAAGCATGTAGTCTGCCTCTCTTTCTTTTCAGTTCATTTGGGCTTAATATTAGATTGGTTCCCAACATGGGCATCCCCTTATATTCCTGCTGAGTTTGACTGCAGTCCCATGCTTCTTTCTCAAGAAACGTTGCCCAGAGGCACAAACTTAGACCCACAAATTACCACAGGAGGCCACAGCTACCTGAGGTAGATGAGACCCAGAGAAAATGTGAAACATATATAATTTATTAAAAGGTAAGACTTCACTCCCAAAATATGAAATTCCATTATGAAAATAATTCCAAAAGGGCAAAGACCTAAAAGTGGAACATTAGTGTAAGTGACTTGTAACATCATCTATATATCCAAAGAGAAGAGCTATAGAGCTATAGAGATATATATATATATACACATATAAACATATGTACATACACACACATTGTGACTGTATGTTCAGGTTTACCTGTCACTGGCCATATCTAACTACAAATGTCTGCCATTGTCCATATTTGATATATTTGAAGGTCTAATTTTCATAGTATATACTAAGTACTAGCTCTACACTATTCCACAAATAGTAAACAAATACTAACACGGAAGTCTGGGGAAGTATTCCACACACCTGTTTTATGGGTATTCTTGTTCAAAAATCAAAAGTAGATTGTGTGAGAAATCGTAGCAGAGCGAATTTATCAGAATAATGTTGGATAAAGTCTTTAGTTTGGGATAAACTCCTTTTAAAAATATATTATTTTGTAAACAGAAAATCTTTAAGAAGATACAGAAAGGGTAAGTTTTTTTTTTCTTTTCATTGACAGTGATAGAATTTTCCTTTTTTTTCAAATTTTTTTTTATTTAATTTCTTTTCAGTGTAA
This sequence comes from Mustela lutreola, assembly GCF_030435805.1. Lineage (NCBI taxonomy): Eukaryota > Metazoa > Chordata > Mammalia > Carnivora > Mustelidae > Mustela > Mustela lutreola. The sequence continues at coordinate 131,250,792 of NC_081294.1, read as the reverse complement.
CAGAATTCATTGTTTATGCACCACACCCAGTGCTCCATGCAATACGTGGCTTCCATAAAGCCCACCACCGGCTCCCCGAACCTCCCACCCCTGCCCTTTCAAGACCCTCAGATTGTTTTTCAGAGTCCATAGTCTCTCATGGTTCATCTCCCCTTCCAATTTCCGTCAACTCCCTTCTCCTCTCCATCTTCCCATGTCCTCCATGCTATTTGTTATGCTCCACAAATAAGTGAAACCATATGATAATTGACTCTCTCTGCTTGACTTATTTCACTCAGCATAATCTCTTCCAGTCCCGTCCATGTTGACACAAAAGTTGGGTATTCATCTTTTCTGATGGAAGCATAATACTCCTTAGTGTGTATGGAACACATCTTCCTTATCCATTCGTCCATTGAAGGGCATCTTGGTTCTTTCCACAGTTTGGTGACCGTGGCCATTGCTGCTATAAACATTGGGGTACAGATGGCCCTTCTTTCAACTACATCTGTATCTTTGGGGTAAATAGTGCAATTGTAGGGTCATAGGAAAGCTCAATTTTTAATTTCTTGAAGGAATCCCCACACTGTTCTCCAAAGTGGCTGCACCAACTTGCATTCCCACCAACAGTGTAAGAGGGTTCCCCTTTCTCCACATCCTCTCCAACACACGTTGTTTCCTGTCTTGCTAATTTTGACCATTCTAACTGGTGTAAGGTGGTATCTCAATGTGGTTTTAATTTGAATCTCCCTGATGGCTAATGATGATGAACATCTTTTCATGTGTCTGATAGACATTTCTATGTCTTCATTGGAGAAGTGTCTGTTCATGTCTTCTGCCCATTTTTTTGACATGATTATCTGTTTTGTGTGTGTTGTGTTTGAGATGTTCTTTATAGATCCGGGATATCAGCCTTTTGTCTGTAGTGTCATTTGCAAATATCTTCTCCCATTCCATAGGTTGCCTCTTTGTGTTGTTGACTGTTTCCTTTGCTGTGCAGAAGCTTTTGATCTTGATGAAGTCTCAAAAGTTCATTTTCACTTTTGTTTCCTTTGCCTTTGGAGACATATCTTGAAAGAAGTTGCTGTGGCTATTATCGGAGAGGTTACTGCTTATGTTCTCCTCTATGGTGCAGAAAGGGTCGTTTCATATTTATGGAAAGGGGATAGGCTTTGTGTTAACAACTATTTAACGAAAAGCTGTTTTTTACATACATAATTAGTGACTACACTTTAATTGAAATATTTTTCATCTACTTTAAATTTTTAGGTTATAGAGCATTAACTTTTAAATAATTCTTTTAAGCACTATTACTCTTTTATAATTAAATCTTATGAAGAGCCACAATATATTTAGCAAAAATAAAAAGTTGAGTTGCCCTGTTTGAGATGGAAGCAGATACCAGGAATCTAACTTACTTGAAGTTTCCCTTTTCTCTTCTTTCTTCCTCCTTGTGCCTCTTTCCATCACCCTCTTCCTTCTCTGCCCCCTCCCACTAGAATTGGTGAAGTATCTGGAGGTACTTCAGCAGAATTTAGCGTTCTTTAGCAATTTGCTGGAGTGGTACTCCCAAAGTAAACAGCAGCAATAGTAATAAAAATACACAAACAATAATAGCAATTCAGCATAAGTTATATTTATATAAGTTTATATAAGCATTGAAATTGTTGTTGTTGTTATTGTATTATACCTTTAATCCTTTGGTGACTTTATTTAGGGAAAATATACTTTGGTTTTTGGTTATTAATCAATGATATTTGATTATTGGCATGAATTAATACTCCCTTAAGAACCTAAGTATATAGGCCCAATCTTGTTGTCAGTGGGTGTTCCTTACCTGCCAAGAAATAGAGTTATCTAATATTTATTACGTCCTTGCTTTGGGGTCCAAGCCACAGATTAACATATGTAAGTAAAGAAGATCGTTTATCATCTTTAAATAGCCTGATGTGTCTAGAAACTAGAGAATGAATGTATCAGAAAGCTTGCTTTCTGTGAAGGCTAAATTGAAGTGGGGCAAGACTAAAAGCAGGGAAACCAGTTAGACTGGGTTATTGGTCAGCAAGGAATGATGAGGATCCAAATTAGAACAGAGACTTTGGGGATGCAGAGATTGGGGGGACTGAAGAGCTGTTAAACAGAATCAATAGAAAGTTACTGATTGTATATGAAGGCCAGAGAAGAGGAAGAGCAAGGGGGACACTCCTGACTCTGACCCAGGTGACTCATTGGTGCCATCAACTGATAGGAAATAAGAAGAATAATGGGTTTGGAGTCAAGAGTAGTGAGACTGTTTTTAGACCTATTGCTTTTGAGTACCTCTGGAGAATTTAGGTGAAGCCTAAGTGCAGTTCTGGAGATGTGTTTAGGCTTAGAGTCATTAATGTTTCTTTTATAGTGAAATATACTGATACAGATGTCAAAATATTACCCTTATAAATGTGTGATCATAAATGTATTAGAGAAATTTGCCCTTGTAGTCCTTGGATCGTAAGATCAAGGCTTCCCTCCTACCAGCACATGACATGATGCCCTGCTCGTCTCAGGAGACTTGTTCTGGGGAATGAATAGGAACAGAGAAAAAATGCTTCTGGAGTTGTAACAGTAAATTCAAGTCGTGTTGTGCAAGCAAATGTCCAATCATTTTGCACTTTGTGATATAATGGTTTCTATTTTTCCTGGTTAATTTGGGTATTTGTTTTCTCCTCAAGCAAACTAAAAACCTCTTAGAGTTAAGGGACTGTCTTCTACCTCTCCTGCTTAGTTCTATCTTCACCTATCATCAGATGTTCCCACCACAGTTCCTTAATATAAGAACAAAGACTTTGGGACCAAGTGGATCTGGGTGTGAATCCTACCTTTGCTGTTAACTGGCTACATGACTTTGGATAAGTCTATCGACCTCTATCTGCTGAGTTTTCTGTAATATAAGGGTTATGCTAATATTACTTATTAGATTGAATCATTTGCAACTGCTGATCTCCCAAAACAGCAGTTCCATGTGGTTCAATCTAATACTGTGTAACCTTATAGTGAGGATGAGATACTGTGTTTAAGCTATCTTGAAGTTTCCTAGTAAATAATTTTTTCAATAGTTACTATGTGACTACTACTACCACTAAAAATGTACCTCAATTAACTGTATTCAATGGTAGTCTTTTTAAATGTATAAATAGCAAGGAAAGCTAAAATTGCTTAAATTGAAAATCTGAAGTGTTGGAGGAATGTCTCACTATATGGTCTGTGAAATATGAAATATTTTCCAGAAGTATGTTGCCTAAATCTTTTTGTTTAAACTTAGATTATAAATCAAGTTACAGTTACAAAGACACAATTAAAATGACTTAATGGTTTTCATTTTTATATAGAGAGTTTGATGAAATACACAAGGAAAGTTCTTTGGTCTCATAAGTTACTGAGATAAAACACAAATTTCTGTTCTCTTTACTTTTTATTTAGTCAATGCTATGAATGATGATTTTTATTATACAAACTACAGTAAAATTTCAATTGTCTGGAGATCAATTATCAACCAACTTCAACTAGAACACAAACCAAAAGCCTGCAAGTTATTTAAAAAAAAAAAAAAAAAACCCGGTGCAATTAAAATAGATACCACAAAGTACATGCATAAAATCTCTTACTTTTGTTTTTAAATTTCCATAATAAGAACTTTTAAAAAATAAATAAAAGCAGATGAGAAGAAAATATGAAAAGATATTTTTAGATGGTTTTCAAGAGTACATCATCTTCAGATAGCTTTTTACGTTGTGGAACGAAGAAAATAGACTCTGAGCTACCCATGCTTTTTGCTTAGGTACGGAAGGATAATCCTAATTTAGCTATTTGAAAACTTACAGTGTTAACAATTTTGACTGCAACTCCTACCCTAAAGGGGGGATGCTGTAATAGGGTAAAAATGCATGGCAACTAATCTTCTTGCCTGTCTCTCTGACATTTCAGTTGTATTAGTACTGCATCAACAGTAAATATTTGGTTAAAACCCATACTGTGATGTCATGTGGGAATCAATAAATTAAATTAAAAATAAATTATTTTCAAAGAAACCTCTTGTCCTTTACTTCTATAGAACCTGTTCATCTCAACTTTGTATATAGTTGTGACAAGTGAGATTATCTGATTTCTCAAGCCATCCAGCAATCTTAGGAGACACTTAAAAATAGCCATGACAAGAAGGAAGAGAGAAATACATAGAAGAACTTAAAACCACCCAGCATAATGTGAGACCAGTTAGAGCAAATATTTCACATTAGTGCTTAATAGGCCCTACTCATCTCTCAGATGTTTTGTTTAGCTCCCATTATGTTGATCTACACAGTATTTCTTGTTTTCAGGTGCTAACACTAAAGTATCAGATTCACATTTTAAAAAATTGATTTCAAGCCCCTCTTTAAGATTGAAGATCTAGGAGCACTGAATTTACATTCCTAAAAGGCGTTAGCTCTTGGGAGTTCAGACTGACTGCAGTGTATGTGGTATCCACTTTGCCAATCCTCCACTTTTTTAGGGAGGGTATTTCAATATTAACAGTCCCCACTCAGCCCCAGTGTCTCACCAACACTGAAGTTTAGTGTTGGTTGCCATTTGTCTTTGTAGATTTTTTGACAGTGTGGTTTAAATTAACACCTGAGTCTCCATCAAAACAAGGAATAGGAAAGCAGTCTTTCTGTATGTAATATGCAAACTAAGTATGTCAAAATAATATAAGAAAGCAACTTTGCTCATTTACTTTACCTACATGGCCCATTAGACATTTGGGCTTACTTGAGAGCTCTTCTATAGTTCTGAACTCCCTATGCTACTCCCTTTTAGAGTAGCATAAAATCATGATAATCAAGGAAGTTTGGGTACATTAAATGCTACTTAAAAAAAATAAAGAAATAGGTAAATCTTTCCAGAACTCTTTATCTCTAAAATAGTCAAAATAAGAATCATTTGGTATGTAAATACTGATCTATGTAAAATTTCCATATTTAATAATTTTTGACCCACAAAAATGGCAACTTCATACGAATCTGTTGTAAAGTGGTGTCTGCTACTTTTTTATTTCACTTATATGGAACTCATTCTATCCTGCAATTCCAAATTAATGAGACAGTGCTTTATCTGAGTTAATAAAATTCATAATATACTGAAGAATAGTTACAGATATTATATGAATCTTATAAAAACAATTGAAATATATAATACTTTGCTTGATTATAGTCTGAAATATAGCTTATGTTCATGGATGTGATAAATGTACTCTGAGTGTAATGACTGAAAATATTTTGTGTAGATAAAACCCTCATTATGAGATAATAATAGCTTTACAAATCTTCTCATCCCCCGAGATGTAACTCTCTCTCTGGAGATGCTTACTCTATTTAGCATCTAATAAATACATTTTAGAAACTAACTACATTGCACTTTGTTGGTTCTCCTCTATGGGTGCAACTTTCTGCTTGAATTCACAAGGTTCATCTTAAAAAGTGGTCATTACCTGAAATTCAGTAGATTTTATAAGAAACTTCAATAAGTGAAAAGACCTTAAAACAGAAGCTTTGGGGGATGCAATTTTATTTAAGATCTTTAATATCTTGGCATATGAACAGTTCTTAAAGTAATGTATTTAGTGCACACAAATAATTTTTAACCATGTAATAGTTACTACATTCTGCATGCATACTCAAAAAAAGGGAAATATATGTAAAGATTAGTAAATAGAAAACTATATTATCTGATATTCTTTAGTTAGAACAATTTATTTTTGTTGAAAGCATAAAATTCCAGAGAACCAAAATGTTTAAATTCTACTTTTCAACTTTCAAAGCTATTATCACTGAGTATAAATTGCATTTCTTAAACTAGTAATAGTTTGTTTATAACTGTATATATAAATATTTATGATATTGCTGATTTGAGGGAGATGTCAGTCATAGGCTATTTTCTTGAAGACATGTCTCTCTGAACCTGAAAAAAAGTTGATTGAATTTCATGACTATTACATATATTATGGATAGATGATCGAATGAAGTAAATGGAAGCACAGTACTATTTCATTAGGATTTGTTACAATTAACCAAGCTGATGCACTGAGCGAGTCGTATTAGTACACTTATTTTAGCAAAAATAGTCTCTTTACTAAAAATATTATCTTGCATAAAATACCAGGTATTTGCTTGTTTGTTTTCAAATATCTTAAAATAAAAATATTTCATGTATTAAGGTATTGATGAAATCAGAAAAAGTGTTTCAAATATATTATGAAGAATATATTATTATGAAGAAACTATTCCTTGAGAATATACGGAGAATTTTCAAGCATCTGGGATTTAATTTCAAATGTTGTTTAACTCAATGGTAAATACTGTATTCTACTTAATAAAATAAAGTAAATTAAAATAAAATCTTATTATGGTAAGAGACTGTTATCTCAAGTAACAGTCTATTACCCATATAGATTAGCCTAAATATAGAGGAGAGTAATATAAAATACAGAGGAGAATAATAGTTCAGGAGCTAGGAATAACTAAAAAGATATTATTTAATTATTAAGTTTACTTACATTTCCAGGATATACTGGTCACCCTTGATGTCCTTCTTTTATTCTGTCTTTAATAGACTGGGTCTGTAACATATACATATGTAAAGAGACTGACCTTTCCTTTAATGATACATTTCACTCAAGCTCAAAGGAAGCAATTTTTAATAAACACCTAAAACTGGGAACACTTAGGAAAGACCATGCATTTCCCATGCTCTTTCTCACCAATTAAAATTGCCAACAGTCCACATGCATTAATATTTTCGTATCATAAAATCTTGCAAAAATGATGTTAAAGGGATTTTTTTAAGGCAAAGAAAATAGGAAAGGAGGTAAGAAAGGATGAGAGATGTCAACACATTTTTAGAAATCAGACATAAAGAGTGCTAACTATCTTTACAAAAGCAGAGGAACTTATAGACCACATACTTTGAGAGAGGGACTCCATAACAGGTGAGTTTATTGGCCTACAGATTCCCAGCAAGTCTTAGTCCTCAGAGGCATCAGATACTTTAGAAACCTCAAGTGACACAGACCTGTACCCCGAAGATAATAATACATTATATGTTAATAAAAAATAAAAAAAAATAATAAAAAAGAAACCTCAAGTGATATGGTCAAAGATCCTTAGGTGACAAGCCTTCTGAGAAAAGCATCCAACATAAAAGAAAAAGCAAACCGAAAAATCAAGTTATGAGGAAACAGTGACAATGCAGATTGCAGAAGAAAACATTAAAAACTGTAAGTACTATTTTCAGAAAAAAAAAATCCATCCTTAAAAAGAAGAGGCTGCTATGAAAGAAAGAAGGACATGGGTTTCCAGATTGAATGGGTCCACCAAATACCCAGCACCTTGTATGAAAATAGATCTACCTGAAGGCAAATAAAGATGATCTATCTTGAAATTTTAGATTGTGAAGGATGAAAAGAAAATTTTAAATTTTTCCTAACAAAGAAGATCGGGTCCATGCTACAGAAAATAGGGTGATTCCAAATATCTTAAAAGCAATATGGATAGTAATCATTTTACAATATGTAAGTATATAAAGTCAATACATTGTGTACTTCAAATTTACACAATGTTCTATATCGATTAAATCTCAATGACACTGGGGAAAAATCAATATGGGAAGCTAGAAAATGATGAAGCAGTGCCTTCAAAACTAAGGAGAAATGGTTTTCAATCTAGAATTCTATGCAATGCCCTACTATTAATTAATTATGAGAGTAAAATAAAGATGCTTTTAGACATGTAAGGGCTGAAATTTTATCTCCCATTAACCCTTTAGAAGATGTGTTTCGTCACAAAAATGAATAAACAATGGTAAGGAGAAGGCATGGGACCCACAGGAGAGCTGAAAGGGGAAATCTTAGAATGATTTTGTACTTATCCCTAATAGCCTGCAGCTTAGCCACAAACAGGAGTTTAGAGGACTTCAGAAGAGGGGGCGCGGAGACAGGATGATATGGTTGGGTAATGTAAACTAATCAGTTGATTTATTTTTTGAGCTTTTGAAAAAATATGGATAGGGATTTGAACTAGCTGTAGGAAAATTTAAAAAATAATAATAGACAAAAAGTAAACAAAATATATGGCAAATATAAACTCAAGATAAAAATTAAGAAATGAAGCTTGGTCATAGTATGCCACTTGGCTCAGTAATGAACAGTATTTACATAGTCATAATAATATAAATATCTTCTATTTAATTTATTCTCCCTAATCACATTGAAAACAAAGACAAGAACTTTGTTTTACTCATCTTTTTACCCCCGGTATTTTGCATGTGGTAAGCCTCCAATAAATATTAGTCAAATTAGCCGACAGTTCAAGAATTCTCTACATAATTTGGTATTTGTCAACACTATTAATTCTAATGTCATAATTCTTTTAAAAAAATCTTGGGGGGAGGGGTACACTGGGTGGTTCAGGCAGTTGGATGGCTGATTCCTAATTTTAATTCAGGTCATGATCTCGGGGTCCTCTGATCGAGTCCCATTGTGGGCTCCACGCTCAGCACGAAGTCTGCTTGAGGATTCACTCTCTCCCTTTGCCTCTTCCCCTGCTCACTCTCTCTGTCTCTCTCTCTCTCTCAAAACAAAATAAATCTTAAAAAAAAAATCTTGGGGGATACTTACGATTAACATGAAATAGGTATCACCATTCAGAAGTGCACAGCCAGCAATTCAATTCTTTCATTTGAGCCACGAATCCCTATGCCCATGTAGAGTCCCAGTTTTACATCCCAAAATGTCGGAGAAGAGGTCAGTCACGAAAGCAGAAACCATGTTAATGAGCCATCTCTGCCACCTTCCTTCAGAATTGAGGAGACTGGCAGAAACAAAATGGGTGAAAGAGGGAGAGAAGCAGAAGGTACCAGAATTCAACACAAAATGGCTCAGTTTTGTTATTAGTAACACATAACGTCTTGAACATAGAAATCTGAGAGAACAGGTGTGTCAGGATAAAGGAAATAACAGACTTGTAATGAAGATACTGGACACCATGATTCTCAGTTAGCTCCAGCTTTTTACTCACCTCCCCATATTCCCAACAGATAGCCATCCTTGGCTAATTTAAGTAGAAGAATTTGAAATGAACAAATATAGGATCATTTACAGCATCTATTCCTAGCATTTTATTTGAAGACATCATTTGCAAAGGGTGGGGGTGGGGGAAAGTGAGGCCAACAGAACAACAGTGAAACACATGGATCCTGCATCTAGAGAGTTCTGAATCTACAACAATCAGAAGCATTTGCCATGTTCCAGAAAAGTAAATCACTGCAGAATAACAAAGACTTAGTCTGATAAAGATATTGATCCTAAGAGATAAAAGAAGAATCATACAGCTTCCAGATATTAAAGCAAGATACATATGAAGGGGAAGAAATCAGGTTGGACTTAAGTTTCTCCACAGCAAAACTGAAGCATCTGAAGATAAAAAATAAGTATGACCCCAAATTTAATATTTAGCCCATGTTGTTCCTTAAACATAAGCATAACAGTCTTTCTCTAACATTCAAAATTTAGGGGATATATGATGAATCTTTCTTTAAAAACAAACACAAAAAAAACAAACAACCAGACAAACAAAACACTACTTAAAGATTGTGTCTAGCCTTCCAAAAGTTTAGTTGAAAAAAGACCTCAGAAATGAAAAAAGAAAAATGATGAAGAAATTCATTGTGTTTTGTCCACTTAGTATAGAACCAGAGCAAAACAACCATGACAATTGTGGTTACAAAAGCAGGTGGGAACATTGAAACCTGACAGTGTAAAAATAATTATATAGCTGAAGAATATGAAAGGAAGAAGGAGAAATGCTTGCCAGTTTTCTTCTTCTTATTTTTTTTTTCTTAATTTTTCTCGAAGGGAGTCAGTGAATTCTGTCTGAGCTAAAGTATAGATAATTCCATATTCTTAAAGATTTTCATAATTTTTCTTCTTTTTTCTTTTTAAGATTTTGTTTATTTTAGAGAGAGAGAGTGAGCTTGAGCTGAGGGAAGGGCAGAGGGAGAAGCAGACTCCCCAGTGAGTGTGATCACAATGCAGGGCTCCATCCCAGGACCCTGCAACCATGACCTGAGCCAAAGTCAGATGCTTAACCAAATGAGCCATCCAGGCCTCCCCACAAATTTTTAAAATTTATGTAGACTTTTTGAAAAACTACCTCGTTTAGGAAAGAAATACTTAACTGAGTTTTGTGATCCTTTTTCAATTCAATTTTCTTTTTTTGGATAAATTCAAGTAAAAACAAGTTAAATACTTTTTTAAAAAACACATGTAATTATATACAAGATTTCCAATATTATTTTTTCTCTTTCTTTTGTGCTGTCTGTATGTGGAAGGTGCTGGAAGAATGTTTACCAAGTATTAGTGATGGTTTTTCTGGACAATGGGATTTGGGATAATTTTAAAGCTTTATTGTACTTTCCTTTATTGATTTAACTTTTACAATAAGTTGTGCCATTTTTATGTAGTCAATAGAGTTACTATTTGAAAAATTTAAAAAGATACCATGGAACTGAATAAAATTATTTTAATTTGACTGTTGAAGAATAAGTACAGGTATGTCAGGAACATCCACCGACAAAACAAATATTTACTTACTGAACCATATTTATATTTTCTGCTGGTGTGACTCTTTCAGCTGGGCATTGTTGAGAATCCATTTGGACTTTCTGTTTTTGTAGAAAATAACAGTTACCGTGTGTGTAGTTTTCTCTATTAGTTAAGATTCTTTGGTTGCAAGTTACAGAAACCAACTGAGGCACTTTCAGTGAAAACAAAACCCAAAAAAGCAAAGAAATTATTGGAAGATGTTGGGGTCACTCCAAGAATGAAAATATAAATTGGGCTGTGAGAAAGACAAGAACATGGGATCTCTAGGTGGCCGGGACTAATGACAGTCTCTTTTGGGAACCTCCCCCAGGTGGTTGTCTCCAGTGTTTTTCTTCTGACATCATTCTGGGCGGAATTCAGATATTGGGGAGTGAGTTTGCTTAGATGGACTTGGGTCCCATGCCCACCCACATCTTGGAGAAGGGAGAGAACCTTTGATGACAGCCTCTCTACTGCACCTTTAGAAAGGAAAATTAAGGGTTTGTTACCAGAAAGTGGGGCTGGAAGTCGGGCAGGTGAAAACCACCCAGGCCCTCTATCTTTGCCTCCCTTTAAACTGGCAGTAAGGTAAGCTTCTCTCGCACTCAGTATGCCCCTAGAGGAATTAGCGGATTTAGTTCCTTTATCAGATCTGTTCCTTCATTCCTTTCAAAGTAATTACAGGCTGCTTCTTCCCTGTCTCATGACACTGGTGATTAGCTAAAGCTAATTCATCAGCTAGATATAGGTGAAACACCTTTAGCTATCTTTCAGGAAAAGCTTAGTAAATTATTTGTCATTCTCCAACCCAAGAAATATTCTCCCTGTAAGTGAAAGTTTATTAGATACCGTGAGAGGTCTTTGGGTTCAGCCATTTTCTGTCCCAGCTATAATTAGAAAGCTAGACAAATTATATCAACTCCTAGGGAAAAAATCCACACACATACTCTTTTTAATAAATCCAATTTACTCTATTTGCTTGGTATTAACAACTGTTAATGTTATGTCCAAATTCCCTTCCTTCCTCGTTGAAAAGAACTATATCGCTACAGCCAGTACATACAAATGGATAGTTAATTACTCGGCACAGAGGGTTATGTGATTCATCACTGCAATGTGGAAGTGAATGTTGCCAATTGTCAGCTTTTTCCAAACTACATAGTGTTGTATGGTTTATGTCCCAATCAATGGTGGCAGAGCTCCAGAAAGAAATACTACCTAGATGTCAGGGACTCATTAAACTGATCAGTCTGTGGTCCTTCATCAGTGATTTCCAAACCTGGCTGTGTATCAAAATCACTTGGTGACATGAAAAAAAGAAAGAAGGAAAAAGATATAAACCCCCTGGTATCCACCCCCAAAGCCACTGAATCAGAATATTCTTAGTTGGATCAGGGACAAATTCAGAATTTTTCACGGCCTGGGATTTAAACAGTTTGAGGTCTCTCTTTAAGAAACGAAGAGACAAGCATCCTGTTTCTTTACAAATTTTATGAAAATACATTACCCCGTGAATACATTTCTGTGATCCAGGCCTTTATGAAGGTCCCTATAAATGATGGACCCTGAAGCTTAACCTTCAGTAGCTTCAAGGTAAGTCTACCTGTGAATTAGGGCCCAAGAATAATGTGTGTACATCTGCAGGTCTGTGACTGTCATCCCCCTGCATGTGTAATTGTGTGCACTAGTGTGCATGGTTCAAGCTTGCAGGCGAGTAGATCCAGAACTGGGATTCTTTCTTCTCCCTTGAAAACAAAAAGAATATAGAAAGTTTAGTGTTCTCTGAATCTGAATCTAGTTCTTTAATAAGCTTTAAAAACTCAAATTGAAATGTTTTGAATTTCATGGTTTTATTTCCTTTTCTCTTCTTATGGCAGAAAGGTCCATAGCAAAAATTATTGCCAGTATCTAAGCTAATCCATGCTCGGGGCAAAGAGCCCCTGAGTTACAGTTGTTCTGGTTGTAGTTAAGGAGGAATAAGTGAGGTTACCTTTTTATGTTTGGCTTTAGTTTCCAAATAGCTTTATGCTTTTTTTCACAGGATTTCACGTGATTTTAGGTATTGAATTTTGGCACCAGGAAATGTGTTTGTTTGCCTTGAGGAGCAAGGTTAGAGAGAAACCCTACTGTCAGAAATGTTAAGTTTTTCCCTTCACTCTGATAAAATACAGAAATCTGTCCAGTACACCTTTTTAAAAACTGGTTTTTACTTCCTTTGTGAAGCAAAGCATGCCTAGTGTTGAAAATTTTTAAATGCAGAAATACACAGGGAAAATATTTATTGCTTATAATCTCCCCCCAAAGATACCTGCAGACATCATAGAGCCCTTTCTGAGTTTTTTCCCCTAGGTGCTTTTAATTGTGATATGTAAGATGCACATACTTAAATGAACATATATTGAATACTAACAAGTGAAGGTGCTGTGCTACACAGTGATGATATAAAGATGAGTAAAGGTGGTCTTTGCTCCTCTCGGAGTTTATATCCCAGTGAAGAAAACAATATATTCCTACTAATGCAAGGACACTGAGACACACAAGGACACAGAGAGCAGCTATGTGAAATCTTACGCAGGAAATTTCTTTCAAATCTAAGTGCCAAAAAAAGATTTCTTTGAACATCCTTGACTCTTCTCTTTCTCTAACTCCACATCTAATCCATCAGCAGTATTGTTGGTCCTCTCTAAAATAGTCCTAATTCAACTCCTCCTCCCCATTTTGATAGCATAGCCCTGGGCCAAGCCACTATCACTTCTTGTCTAGATCATTGCCGTGGCCCCCTTCTTGGTCTCCTTGTTTCTGCTCTTGCCTCCTTACAGTCTGTCTTCAACCCAGAAGCCAGAGAAGTCCTTCGCAAGTTTAAGTTAGATCATATCACTCCTCTGCCCCAGATTCTCCAGTGGATTCTAATTTAATTTAGAGGGGAAGCCAGTGTCATTAAAATGATCTGTGAGACGATTTTGACCACCCCCTTTTCCATTAACTCTCCCCAGTCTCCTCTCCACCACTCACCGTTTTGCTCTTTTGCTCACTCAAAAACAAGCCAGCAACCTTCCTATCTCATGGCCTTGACATTGAGTTTTCTGTACACGTAATAATGCCTTTCCCTTAGATGTCTGTATGGCTTGTTACCCCACCTCTTCAAATCTTTGTTCAAATGTCATTTTCTCCATGAGGCCTTCTCTGTTCACCCTAATTAAAATTGTAGCACTCTCACCCCTGGTCCTCGCTTAATTTTTCTCCAAAGCCTCATCACCACCTGACAAATTATGTAAAATAAGTACTTATTTGTATTCAGAATACAAGCCCCATAAGGGCAGGGATTTGATCTCTTTATTCCTAGCTCCTGAAACACTCCCTGGTGCATAGTAGGTACTCAATTAGTGCTTGTTTAAAGAAGAAAGAGATCATATATTCACTCTGTTGACATCCCCATGTGTTCTTCCCTCTTACTTTGGTTTGCTTCCCTTCAATATCAAGACACTTTGACAGTGTGGGTTGGGCAGTCTGATTAACACGTGTTGTCAGCAGCCTTGGTACCTCTCGAAGGTAGTTGCTGCAGTCATATCCTGCTCTGTCCTGCACTGGGTCACGTAAATATTTGTATCTGATGCCCGCTTGAAACTCACACCGTGTCTTTAGGGTGGTCTGCAAAATACAGCTCAGAAAGATGGACAAGGGGGTATATGACAGAAACACTAATGTACTTTTCCATATCTGTGAACCAACATATTTAAGCCTGGCATTCACTTCTCATAAAGTGGGGAACTCTAATATAATGTCAGTATTTTGAAAAAGATGGATAATTCTTTGATAAGTAATATATGTATGTATGTAGGCTACAATAAAAAAGAATCATTGAACCAGGAACTTTAAGGTTCTCAGCCAATGTTGAGTAATAAGGCTTTTTTCTTGTTCATCTTGGATTCTAAAGTTTAATAAAGGATTATCACCTAACATTCCACTCAGAAGGCTGGTTATTACCAAACATAGCACCACTGAAAACCAGGGCAGTGGATTGGATTCTTGTTACATGGAGGTTAGTTCTAAATATGCCTTTTGTTTATTACATTTTCAGAAGTCATGTACTCAAAGATAGTTTCTACCTACCCAATCAGATTCATGTCTTCCTGCTATTAAAATAAAAATGTGAAAAACATAAAAGGTAAAAAACACTTATCCTTGCTTCTGATGAATTTAAGGATGAATTGTGATATGTAAGATGCACATACATATCACACAGAATTTAAATTCTGATGAATTTAAAGACCTTTAAAAAAAATTCTTCACTTGAACTCTTACTTTTCCACCAACCTGTTTATCTCATAAGAAGGAAAACAGGTGCAGCCTATAAATAATGTTGCGTTTCCATTTCAGGATGTATAGGGCAAGAGTCTTCTCCCCGAAAGGTCAAGGGCCACAGCCAGCTTGTTCCCTTTGTCAGATACGACTTGCGTTGTTGCTACTCTGAACTCAGTAAACAGAGTTCTGTAAAATGAATGCCCCTACGTGCAGTGTCTTGAAAATCCTGCCATAATTCAAAGTTTTCACTCGAATGTTATCCACCGTTGTTGGGCAATTTTTGTATTATATTTATTTTTCACTTGATTTTCAGAGATTTAGAGTTCCTATATAAAGCATACTCCACAGTCTTTGAAATTCCACAAATAAATGAGCATTTGGAAAGCTTTCTATAACTGTAATTCTTTTAAATTTACTTTCTTATTTTAAGAAACTTTTTTTTCATGTCTCCAGAGGATAGACTAAGTTTATTTTACTGGTACTTTCCCTCAAATTATGTAGAAAATTATCTGTTGTCTAGAAAGCTATTATTTGCTATATAGTTTAATAATAGAAAACTTACGTGCCTTTCCTTGTTTATCAATTTAATTTAATAGATATTTACTGAGTACTTGTAAGGATAAAAGCACATAATTTTATGCTAGAATTTTAAAACAATGCATGACACCATGACAAGATGCACAATATCATTAGTGCTTATGGAAATGAAAATTAAGACCCACGATAAGGTAGCAATTCACCCACACCAGAATGCCTATAGTCAGAGAGACGGATATTACCAAGTATTGGCAAGGACGTAGAGACCCTGAAAGCTTCAGACATTACTGGTGGGAGTGTAAATCATGGAGCCACTTCGGATGGAAAATATTTTGGCAGTTTATGAAGTCCTCAGTAGTTGCCTAGATGAAAGGAAAACATACGTCCACACATGTATGTTCATGTTTACAGTAGCATTATACTTCATAGCCAGTAGAATGGAATGTTAGAGGGCATTGAGAATGAACGGACTACCAGTACACACGACAATGTAGATGGAAAGCTGAAAAACCAGAAATGAGAACGCACCGTGTTTAACTCTATGAATATGGAGTTCAAACACAGGAATACTTGTCTATGTGTTTATAAGTCAGGATAGTGGTTATCCTTGGCGGAATAGTAGTGACTGGCGTTAGGGATGAGCAAGCTTCCACGGTGTGGTCCTGCCCTGTCTCTCAATCTAGATACTGTTTCACAGCTGGGTTAACTTTGTCAGAATCCATCAAATTGTTCCCTTAGGACTTGTGCAATTTTCTGCATGCATGCTATACTTCCAAAAAGTTCATTGAAACTGTAAAAAATGAGTGACACTTGATTTTCAGAGATTTAGAGGTCCTAGAAAAGCATTCTCCATGTTCGCTGCTTCCAAGAATTTACAATCTAGTAGGAAAACAGGCATTTTGATAAATAATTCTAATATGAAACAAACACTGTTAAGTGCTGCATTAGAAATATAAGTAAGTGCAATGAAGTAAAGAAAAATATTTACTAAAAATAGAATATGGTCACTGTCCAGTTACTACCTAATAATAGGAGGAATATAATGGTAATGTATAAAAATGGAAGGAAAGGATATAAATTAGAAATAAAGAAATTAAAAAGTATTGGAGTCTATGCAAGAAGTCACTACTGTTTGAGAGATAAAGTTGTATTAAAATATCAGAACACATAGCTCTGCAGATCCTTAACAAGGAGTTCTTTTGTTTTCAGTCGACTGACTTTGCCCAAGTCAGAGGCTGTTCTAGGAGTTTTCTGCCCTGCCTGCCCACCAAGATCCAGGGAGCTTTCATCGCTTCTCCTGAATCAGAATCTCCAGGGGTGGGACTTGGACTTTTTCTAGGCCCTTGTGATTCCCCAGAAGCGCCAGGGCTAGGCACCACTGCCATGGTCCCCGCAGGGTGGAGGGAGCCTTCCCTGGGACCATCACACCATAACAGATGTCTCCAAGTGTCCTGTCTTTGTTTTGGGAGCTTCTGTGGCTTCTACAAAAAAGAGCACTTCTCACATTTATCTCTTTGTACCCATGCCAAGAAATTTCTTTGCAATGGCTTTTATCCAAGTATTACATGAAAGATGTTAATCCTACTGTTAAATTTTAACCCTCGTTCTTTCAAGCACTAGGGCATTTCTTCTGATTGTGTTTCAGGTACAGAGATTCGTAGCGGAGGATAGCACTGGAAAGGACAAAATGGCAGCTGCAGGTCACTTGTTAATGCACTCGTATGACTAATCTTCCTCCTCTGAAGAGAAAAATGTATTTCTAGTGGTAACATTTATATATCAGATTGTTCACTGTGAAAGTAATACCTGCTTTCACTTGGGAAATTTTAGTTCTCTCCTTAGTTCATTCACTTGTGATCTGTTATTAACTTATCTGTGTGTTTTAAATCTTTGTTTTGAAATACTTTTTTTTTTTTTTGAAGTAATCTCTACATTCAGCATGGGGCTCAAACTCACAATTCGGAGATCAAGAGTCACATGCCCCACCAGTTGAGCCAGCCAGGTGTCGTGAAATACTTTTAGAATTACAGAAAAGTTGCAAAAATAGTAGACAGTTTGCATATACTGTTCCCCTAGCTACCTCTGATGTTGTCAGTTCATATAACCATAGTATAATTATCAAACCAGGAAATTGAAAACAGTGGGATAACTAAGTTCCAAATCTTATTTGAATTTCACCAATTTTTTTCCCCTAATTCTTTTGCCTATTCCAGGATCTCACAGTTGGGGTGTCTCCTTAATCTTCTCCTATCTGTGACACTTGCCCATTCTTTTCTTACATTCCATTACCCCTGCCCTTTAGATCTGTAGAATATTTCTCAGTTTGGGTTTGTGTGGCATTTCCTCATGCATTGATGGAGATTATTTATCTTGGCAAGAATACTGCAGAAGTGCTCAGGGGGGTACATGGTATCTCTATGTGTTATTGCCGGTGATGTGAATCTTGCTTGGTCTTTTGGTTAAGGTGGTGGCTGCTGGGTCTCTTCTGATTTTAGCATCCATTGGTGGGTTTGGCCTGCAGCAGTTATTACCGTGGTCTTTGCCCGACGATTGTTTTATATTTCCCCCATTCCCTCCTCACTTATTAATTGGGATTTTTCTGTAAGGAAGAGTTGTTCTACCTAGCTTACCTATCTATCCATCTATCTATGTATCTCTACCATATAGACTTGTAGATGCTTATTCAGTTTTCTCAAGTATAGCCCAATACTCTCATTATTTATTTTGATGCTCAAATTGTTCCAGCTGTGGCCACTGGTACCTTCTTCTGATTGGATCCTGTGTCCTTTTGACATGCCCTCATTCTTTTTTTTTTTTTAATATTTTATTTATTTATTTGACAGGGATCACAAGTAGGCAGAGAGGCAAGCAGAGAGAGAGAGAGAGAGAGGAGGAAGCAGGCTCCCTGCTGAGCAGAGAGCATGATGTGGGGCTCCATTCCAGAACTCTGGGATCATGACCTGAGCCGAAGGCAGAGGCTTTAACCCACTGAGCCACCCAGGTGCCCCACCCTCATTCTTTTTTAAGCACTTCTTTTTTTCTGATATCACAAAATGTTTCAGACTCATCTTGTATTTTCTTTGCCCCAGTCTAGGAATCAACCATTTCTGTAAGAAGCCCTAATTCTTTTTATTGAAGAATGATTATTTATAAACCAAGATCTGGGTACTAGTAGATCACTGCTACTGGAGCATCATTGTTCCTAGACTCTCTTAGCTGAAAAAGATAGGAAATATATGTCTGTATACTAAGCCCTGTGTGCACATACATCATATTTATTAGTTATATTGATATCCGTATATCTGTTATATATACATATGTATGTATGACCATGAATTCATTCTAATACCTCTGATTCCAATTAGGTAACACTGGGATCTTTATAAACTTCTCCTCTTTTCTTATTTATAACTTCTTTCTCTAACAGTAAAAAGGCCAGCTCTCATTATTTACAGTCCTAGATTACACATAATGTAGTTACTGAATTGCTAACTCATACCCCTATGAGAAATAGATTTAGTAACTGGAGTACAGTATTTGCTGACAGTTCTTTTTGGGTTTCACCTTACAATATCCTGCCGAAATAATGTTTTCCAAAGTGACTTAATTCTTAATTCCCATCCCCTTCTGCGTGGTTATTTTATTCGCCTGGGTCATGCTCTTCATTTGTAATACAATTAGCTTCTTTTGTTACTGTTTGTATTCTACTCCTCTTTCCTCCAAATCCTTGTTGGTTTTAATTTTTTTTATTTTGGGAGGTTTGTAAAATGTTACCATGATGCTCAGTCAAGCTATATCCAGAGATCTTCCTGGAAGTGTCCCTTTCTCCTGACCCCTGACCCCCCGCATTCCGTGCCCCATTCTTCCCTCCCCTTCCCCACCAACACTCTGTAGTTAAACAGTCCCTATTATCTGGTTTATATTTCCCATATTCCTTTTTCACAAAGGAGCAGATTTGTATGTGTTTTTTAATTACATTCTCTTTTATATGGTGTTAGCACACCATATAAATCCTTGTACTTTACCTTTTTCACTGAATGATTTAGAAGTTCCTAGTGATTTTCCCCTGTCCATTTTTTTTCAGCTGTGTAGTATTCTGTGAGTGTAGCATCATTTAACCATTCTCCTATTTGGGAGTATTTAGGCCATTTCCATTATTTTGCAATAATAATCATTGCTCCAATGAATAGACTTACATATATATGTAATTTTGTACTATTCAAAGTGTATTTTGGGGGCAGATTCCTAGAAATGGAATGTCTTAGTCAAAATTAAGTACCTATGTGCTCATGGCTTTCAGTTCCTCTGTATGCCTATGGGAATGCCTTCTAGTGTGTTACTGTATATCCATGATCACTATATAAGTTACTGAATCACATTTTTTAACTTGTGTAACTTTTTAGAATTTCATTTTTTTGCTGTACTTAACATATTAAAAAGTATATTAAAATTGCAGTGAGATTAGGAATTAGTCTTGCATAATTTATCCCTCTTCAAGGCTCAGTAAATATCACTGTAATGTGTCAACAGGTCCTAATGAAGGTAGTAATCACACATTACACTTACAGCCCTATCGTCCCAAATGCAGTCCATGAGTTCATGCTCACCAATAGAGAGTGGGCAGTTCAGGAACCAGCACTGACATAATGACTAAGTGCCTCTGTAATGCTCTCATTTGCCCAGAGCATTTTATTTTTCAAAACCCTTTCGAGTCTTTTCATTTCATATCGACTGCACCACTGTAGAATGCTAGACTGTAGATCATGAGACTTATATAGGACAAAGTCCCTTCATGTATTATGTCATTTGAACTTCAGACCAACCCTGAGAAGTAAGGACATAGAGTCAACATCCCCATTGTCCAGATGAGGAAGCGGAGACTCAGAAAAGTGAAATACCCCAGAATCAGACATCAACTAAGTAGTGAGGCTGGGCATGAATTAGAGACTAGACCACATTACAAGTTTCACAGTTAGCTTGTAAACAACAATGAAAAAATATCCAAAGATAGGATGTAGTCACAAAGAGGTCAGTTGCTCTATAGATTGTGGAATTTAAAGATTCTCTTGGACCCATGGTTATGGTCACAGGGTAAATCTTTGGCTACCTATGAGCTGTAATGTTTAAGTCCTGAATGGTGGTAGAAGGCCCCAGGCATCTAACGCAGTCCGTTTGGTAGGTGACAGGGCTGAGAGCCAATTCTCAGCTTATTATCCACTCTCCCACTTAGTATCTTGTGACTGGGAAAGTTATTCAGTCTTTCTGTGACTCAGTTTCCTGACCTTTAAAATGGAAATGATAATAAAACTTTGTAAGGTTTCTGAGAGGATTAAATGAGACAATATGCCTAAAATTTTTAGCCCAGTGCCTAACACGGGGTTGGTCAATGGATATTGGCCAAAGTGCTCTAGTATGAGGACTCATGAGGTGTTGGCTGAGCAACTGAAGGAGCGAAGGAATGACAAAAGTGTAATTCTTACTTCAGTATATAGAACTATGTCAAAATAAAGACCAAATACCCTGCTTATTTTCATCTGGACAAGAAGTTGGGGGGAGGGAAATACTAACCACCAGAGTTTTTAGCAGTTAGAATCAATAGCTATTGACTCTTCATTTGCTTATAAAGCAGCCTCTGAAAAATCCTCAGATCGTTTGTTTTTATCCTTTCCTGGCCGGTGCAGGGCTTTCATGTTCTAGCCCCAAACCTAAATAAAAGTACACAATCTACTGACCTGGGGCCATCCTGCAACTTGTCCTTTGTCGTCTTTTGAAATCAGAGTTTGAGCACTCTGTATGGAAAGAAATTTCTTTTATGTATCTTCTACTTCATTTATCATAGGAGATCCTCGGGATATCATAACTAGTGAAAATTATGACAATACCAGATATAACAGTTTTCTTAGGGCAAGGGCACTGCTGGGATTAACAGCTTCCACACACAAAATACCACTCAGACCATTCAGCAACCAAACCTTTGGCAGCACCCCCTCCATCCCGCTCCCACTCCCTTGAAACCCGAATGTCGAGGTAGCATGTAAAGATGACAGCATGAACAAATTCATTACATGAGGAACTTCTAGGAGAAAAAAAAAATGTCCTTTGTAGCATGTTCACTGGAAAACACTGGGATCATGGTTGTTTTTGTAAACCTTAAATGTCTGGCTAGTTAGAAGTGCCTTGACACTTGAATGCGTGGGCATGAATTTCCTAGTTAAAAGAAAAAAATTACTGAGGTAATTAGCAAAGAGATTTTGCCAAGTTCTTTTCTGTGAGCTCTAAGAGTTAACATTTATTTACATGAGTAATTCGCTCTGCTCTTATCAATCTAGTCAATTGGAAAATATCATCCGCCTTTAATGTCACAGAAATCAACGCATCCTATCTTAGAATGAGGAAATAATTAGCAAACAATTTCTTTCCTTTTTAATATGTGTGGCATTGTTTTCAAGGTTCTCATTTACAAACCAATGCACCATAAACTTATTCTGGCTGGAGGTGTTGAAGTCTGTTTCTCTGCCCAACAAATGTAGAGGTGTGCACGTCTATCAAATCAGATACCGTAGCAAAGAGCCACCTTCACCAATTGGTCGCTCTGACAGGGTGAGGGGTAATGGAGCAGCGATAAGTAGTGCATATCGTAGATTATGGGATAAGCATTTGCACTTTAGTTTAGTGGTACAATGCTAAACAGTCACGAGGACTAGAGATACTGATAGTCTGCAGATGACAGGCTTCATTTTATATGTTAATAGAAGGAAGACTTCTGATAATGGTGAGGAAATTTACCATAACAAATGCATTCCCTTTACTGCACTCTAGCATGGCACCAATTAAGTTCAACTGTATGTATAATGTACTCTTAATTCCTAACAGTGCCAAGAGGGCCTAATGTGAAAAATATTATATAGTCTTACACTTTACAGATCATGAACAGATGGAAAAAATTATGTCAGTCGGTAAAGAAATTCACATGCACTATAACATACCTCAAAATGGTGCTTCCGTGGATTTTTTCTTTTAAAAAATTATTCAAGTTATCTTGAGTGAAATTTAGTTTCTACTTGGGATTTTTCTGTAACCTTATATATGTAATTCATTTTAATTTATTCCTTCTGCAGATGTGAATGTTTGAAAGTACAGGTAACCTTGTAATGAGTAAAACTGATAAGAGGCTCTGTTCCCATGAAGGGGAATTATGGAATGATTATTCACTTTTTGCAAGGGTTTGTCACAGAGCAAGCTTTCCTAAAGCATTTCAGATTTAATTTCATTTACAAAACACTCGTTTACACACAACCTTTCAGGAACAAATTCAGTGAGGAAATGAGAGGAATAGTCATAATAAGATAGAGGCCCCTTTCACCACTAACATTTATGCTTGCTTTCTCTCTCTCTGTACCCCTTGCAGCACTGATAGCCATCGGCCGGTATAGCATGACGATAGAGACTGTGGATGTCGGATGGTGTAAGGAAATTACAGATCAAGGAGCCACCCTCATTGCACAGAGCAGCAAATCCCTGAGATATCTGGGGCTGATGAGATGCGATAAAGTAAGAGTTATCTCTCAAATCTGTTTTCTATATATCAGTGTAGGTAATAGCTTTCTAGCATACTCTCTCTCTATATATATATATATATGTACAAATGTGTACATGTACATACAGGTACTATGATAGCTACTCATCACAAGATGCCTGATTTTTAAAATGAATCTGAGATTATTTTTGCATTTCTCTGCTTGAAAATGAATTTTGTGCTTAGGCAGAAAGGAAAAGCAGTCATACACAGTCAAATTAGATTTTGGCCTCCTCTCCCAAAGTCCACGAACCAAAATTAAAAATGTTTGCATGGCACACAGCAATGTGCAGGGTCTAACAGTAAAATTCTTTTCTGGGTTCCAAGTTTCCTGCAAGAATAAGGGGGAAAGAATGGTGCCAAATTGGTTTTTCGCAATTTGAAGTGTGTGATTTCAGTGTTCAACATCTATGTATTCCAGCCATCTGGGGGCAAGAAAGGGCCAGGGAGGGAATATTATGTGGGAATTTGCACCTTTCCACACTTAAGATGCCACTTTTAGCACATGATGAGAAATGGTCCCAAGGTCCCACTGAAGGTGTGTGGAGCTAGCCAGGAGATGTGGGTGTGAGTTTGGGAAACTGTGCTACATTTAACATGGGGCCCTTTGAAGACTAAGAAGAAAAATGATAAAAATCTGTATTGATCACCAGCCACTACAGAGGTGCTTTCTCCCCTGTTACTTCCGTGTCTCCCCTGTAAATCTAGAAGTGTGTATCTGTGAAATGCCAATAGAGTATTACCCCCACCTTAAAAGACCACCAGAGACGTGAGTCAAAGCCAATCAGCAAGGGTCGTTTATTGCAGGTTCGAACCTGGACCTCTGCGCCGCTCGTTGCCGATAACGCCGAGAGGTCCAGAGCTGGGTTGGTGCAGGATTTTTACAGACAGATACAAACAGGTTTCGGGTGGGGCTGAGCTGATTGATTGATAGTTTGAACAGGCATACTTGGTGTCAGTGGATTGGGTCAGGGGACCCCGCGCGAAAGCAGACAAAGCAATATTACAGAAGCAGAACTGGCCGGTTAGCCCACGCATATCTGCACTGCGAAGGGGAGAAAATGGAGGCTCAGAAAGACCAGGCACTGGCCAGAGGCTACTTACCCAAGGTCTGACCCCAGGTCTTTGGAATCTGGGTGGGGGTCATGGCACACCCTGGGTGCAGTCTTTGGGCACAGAGATGGCTTTATCGGGGAAGATCCACCTCAGATACTTGCTCAGAACTTGCTAGCATCTTAAAATAATTTACACATGTGTGCTACTTTTGCAAATGGTGATTAGGGACAAATCTAGCAAAAGAGAGTGAAACTAAATATATATTTCTCTCCAAGGACATGCATTTTCTAAATGTAGCATATTTGGGGGCAAATAGGAGAATGGCCCAAATCCTTTGTGTGCTATGTCATTTTTGTTAATTGACCTAGTTCTTGTCTCCAAATGCTTTAAAATCCCAACTTATACTAGGCCTTTGCCAGTTAGTTATGTTTAGAGAGAATTTACTATATATTCTCAGCCAAGCCTAAAAAGCTGACTGACTTTGTTACTAAGCAACAGCACTGAGACCCAGGGGTTGCAAGTTTCCGTCAAATTTCACTACTAACCAACCTGATGCTACTACTAACCCTGTCACTTTAAAATGACTTCCTTTAGGGGCATCTGGCTGGCTCTGTCAGTGGAACATGTGACTCTTGATCTTCGGGCCATGAGTTCAAGCCCCACGTTGGAGACAACTTAAAAATTAAATCTTTAAAAAAAATTTTTTTCTTTTTAAAACAAGTTAAAGAGTAGACAGAGTATTCTAGAAACACTAAACAATGACAACAGCTTTGCTCAGTGTCTGCCAGAAGAAACTACTACCTGAGTACTCCCAACCAAGGGCACCAAAATGTACGTGTTCAAAATGTATCTGCATATCCACGAGCATTGTTAGAAATTACCATATTTCTAGTCCACACTCATTAGATTTGTTGAGGTCAGCTCCACCTTCAGAGATGAGTTGTAGAAGCTTATGTTCCGGTTAGTACTGGAGATTATTCTAGACATATCTGCTGACCAGCATCTTGCTTATTTTAAGTGAAGGAATAGATCCTTTTCTACCCAAATGCAAATTCTCCAAAGTGAGATGGGAAGGCTGTTCTGGTTAGTGGTATCCCTGACACTGTAGTAGTCCTTTCCTCAGGCGGCCTCTGAGCCCTTTCTCCAACCCGTGAGCTGCTCTATGAGCTGCTGGCTCTAGCACCACCCTCTCTGCCCTTAGCCGGCTACAGAGCAGCCCAGCCCCGAGGCATGCTGGGTCCAGCCTTGCTGCCTGGCGTCCCTAGGTTTATGCAGCTCAGAGCCAGACACAAGAGGTTCTGTGAGGACGGAAGAAGTTTCCAAACCACCCACAAAGTGCAAGTAAAGCCTTGCACATAATAGCCTGTTTGTTGATTTAGTTGGATGGAAATCTAGAGTTAAGTAGCTACTCAGCTTTCAAAATTTATGTTGTGCAATCTATCTCCAGATTTTAAATTTTTATCAAGACTCAGAAAGACTTGAGTAGCAAAGAGGTTAAAATAGCTGAGGGCATGAACTTGGAGGCCAAAGTTTGGGTTCAAATCTGGCCTCTGCTCTCTGCAGTTTCATCTTTGGTTGTTGCCTACTCTGTGCCTCTGTTTGCTCATTTGTAAAATGACAATAATGATAGTACCTATTTTGTAGCATTGTTGTGAGCATTTAAATAAGTGAACATATACCAAATTCTTAGAATAATCATGTTTGTTGTATATAATATGCTCAGTGCTACTGATTATCCTTATCGATGTCATATTAACCTGTGTTTTGATATTTGAAATTTCCAAATGAGAAAAAAATTGTACTGTTGTACAATTTTGAAAAGAAATTAAAAGAAAAGAAATTAAAGAGAGAAAATATAAACTGAGATTAGAGAAGACATTACCCTTCTACTTTTTCCTGTTAAATTTAAAATTAATAGTATTATTTTCTGTACTAAGATGTCAATATTTACATTTTCTACACACTCGACGAAGGGAAACTAATACCTCCCGGAACATTCTGTATTTGGAACCAACTTACAGACCTGGGCAGAGGGATGAAGAAAGATTTGCAATGGGAAAAGAGGCTGAGTTGAAGATAAGACAATTCAATAAGCAGGGAAACAACAACAACAAAAAAGTAATAATAATGGAGAAAAATAAGAATAGAAATAGAAAACACAGAGACATCATGATCAAGATATGGAGAAAAAGACCCTATTATCTATCTCAGTGTGATCAACTGTGCCAACCAATAATTAAGAACAAAACTGGTTTGGGTCTATCGGCCTTCTCTTTGTAACCTAACCAAATTTGCTAACTGTTAATAACTCGCCAACTTGAGTTCTTCCCCTTTCTGCACCAGAGGAGAGGCAAGAGGCCTTGACAATCTACACAACTAACCCCCTTGTCAGGAATGTTGTCGCTGGGATCCTGCTTTGGGGAGAGATGGCGTCAGTGATGTCTGTGTGTCCGAGGCTTGAGTTCTGTGATCCTGTGGTTCTGTGAAATATTGAGGGCAAGTAATATTTTTCTCTCACAAGCAGCCAATTTCATTTGGGGCCACTTATATTTAATTTGGAAGCTGTATTTTACCAAGCTTGAGCTTTTTTCCTCACTTGGGCTTTTGAGATATTGAAAGAGTAACAAAATGCATTTGTTGTAGGAAAATGTGTTTTCCTCTGTCTCCCTCTTTCTCTCTTTCATTTGGTAAACAAAGAACAGAAGAGAAACATTCAGTGTATTCTTCACAGTGAAAGCAACGTATGCTTAGATTGTCAGACGTCTAAGCTAAACTGCAGTGAGTGTGTCTGGCCACAACATTGGTGACTCCCATGGTGGAGTCCTCCAGCCATTCCTCAAACACAGCATTCCCTGAGCACTTGTAAAATTAGGAAGTGCATTAAGAAGCCCATGTTTGAGAAGCTGTTCCGATTGCTGGATGGATAAGCATGTTAGAGGCATTACTTTGAGTTTTAAAGCCGACGCCACTTAATCTCCTAAACTTTAGTGCATTGTAAGAACCAAGAGAAGAAAACGCTGTGTGAGACGGCTTTGATGAATTGGGGTGAACTTATATTCTTAAAGACTGTTCAAAGGCTTACTTGACCTTGGGAATTAGAGTTGACCCGAAATTACCTATCAACTTAACACGCATTTATTTGGTGATTTAGTTAAAACTGCTTGTATAATCAACGGGACTCTAATAAGAGCGATATGTTGACTCTGCTTTCCATGATTATAGACATTCGATGGCTTTGGTCATAGAAATCATTTTCAGATCTTCAGAATAAAATATCCTTTAGAACTCTAGATTCCCTATAGATCCATTTCTTCTAATAATATGATATTTTCCTTTCTTACAAGGCAGTTTGGATGGAGAACAAAACTGAAAAGGACAAAAAAAAAATCATGGGAAAGCTGTAGGGCAAATGGAAATGCAGTGTTCAAGGTTAATGAAAAATGTTTGGGGTAACAGGGTTGATGAGAAGGGAGGGAGCCCAGTGGCATGGCACTGGCTGAGAAACCAGACCTCGCCAGAGGCAGCCTGGCTGGTGTGGAAAACCTCGGTGATAAAATGTCGTGGTGGGAACCTCTGCAGTGTGTGTTAATACAGAAGTTTGGAGACAGCGGGCCTGAATTATGAGCAGCGAATAACATCATAAATGTAGCAATTCTCAAATGCCAAACCCTTGTGAAAAGCAGTTGGATGGAGAAATGCTGGAGCTTTTAAAAGCTCCCTTTCACTCTCTCTCTTTCTCTCTTTTTTTAACTTCATGCAGAACTAATTTTATACACTGTTCATTTGATTTGAAAATGCCAGCGTCTGGGGTATCATTAAAGAGCGTTATTGAGGGAGCCACTCTTGGCAAAGCATTTTGCTTAAAAATGCTTATTTGTTCTTATGTCCCTGCAGAGTTGTAGACAGGAAGGAGAAAGTGTGCCTCGATTTACCTCACGCTGCTCCTCTGCCTGGAGCAGGTAGCTTCTGTCAGGAGGCTCCTTCTCTTTGGCCTCTAGAGGTGCCGGGAGGGTCGTGGGGGCCACATTACTTAAGGAATAGACATAAATAGATTTTGAAAGGTCCACCCCAATGTCCTATGACCAAAGCCTCTTGGAATTTCTTTGATTTCTAGTTGACATAAATTAGAATTACACAGGCGTGAAGAGTCCGCCCAGAAAAGATCAGAGAGGCTGCAGGGGGAGGAGAGGCCTCTGTGTGATCCTATTGATTATCCAGCTGCCTTCAGGCCAGGGGCCTCTGTGAGGCTGACTATTATTGATCCACACCATGGAAATAATCGAATTAATTCATTTCTCATCAAACTGCCATTGCCGAGACCAGTTTCTCCTCACCTGCTCCAGTTCCTGAAGTACTTAGTTGAGGAGTGAAATAGATTATTTCTTTCAGTAAGAAAAGATTTCTTCAGGTCATAATAAATTCTTGTGTTCACACAGAGTTCCTCATTTAAATGGTAGAAAGATTTAATCAAATCAATGAGAAGCCAACACAGAAAGCAAGTAATAGAAACCAGTCATCTCCTTAAAGCCAGAAATCTACTTTACAACCTTAAAATATCAAGGGCCAACTTTAGTGTGCCCCATTTAATGTAAAAATATTCAGGGAAAAATTGACCACTGCGTTTTTCAGGAAGTAATTATGGTAAGAGAAAGCCTCAACCACCTAAATATTTCTGTGGAGAAAATGGAGTTTTTATCAGCTTGTTTAGGAGTCAGGAGCAGGAAAGCCCTATGGGGAAAATAATATAGGACTCTGTAACTAATACACAGAACTAACTGGAAAAATCAGTTTAAAGGAAAAATAATTTGTGGGGCTCTGTGTCCAGAACTATTTTGGTAGCAATTCAGCCATGAAACAAAGTGTGTACCTGCGGGGACTCCCCGCTCCCCTGCAATGCATGCACAGCTGTTTCCAGACTGCCCATAGCCAAAACTGAAAATCGAAAATTTATGCCTTATCAGTGAAAACAAAAACAAAAACAAAGTATTCTGTCCTAATAAGGCAGGAGTGGTGTTGACTGTATTTGACTGTGCCATCCGGGGCCTGGGAGACAGGACCATTACCCGGACAGCCCACCGTCGTGTCCTCAGAGGAAGAGGGAAGATGAAAAATGGTGAAAGAGCCTGGCTGGGCCTCGAAAATCTGAACCTCAGTCCTTCCCTTGAAGGATCAGCATCTTGTTCCTTTTGCTGATAAAACAGTTTCTCCAGGTGATTTTCGCATAGGAACACTTTAAAACTCATTTTTACAACTCTCTCCTGATTATTCTTGGTAATTGAAACAGAAAAACACATCAGCTAGAATTCAGAGGTTACCTCGCAACCTCAAAGCAGCCAAGCATTCCCACCGCCGCCTCTTCCAGTCCTATTCACCCAAAAGGCCTTCCCTGTATTTCGGTATTAAGGCAAGAAACACAACATGAAGCTTTTACGGCAGAAGTTAAACTGGTGAGCACCGGTGTCAGACTGCTGTGTTTTCAGATTCTACTAACTTCACTTTACTGTCTGTGGGATTTTGGACAGCTTAATCCCTGAAAGCCTCAGTTTCACCGCCTGAAAAAACTGCAATGTATTTACTCCATAGGGTTGTTCTGAGATTAAATGAGCTATTGGCACAGAGCGCTCAGCCCAGTGTCACACATGCTGTAAGCCCTCAGTAAATGTCAGCTGTGACTACTACCGTATTTATTCTCATATACATATCTGTTCTGGAACCTTGTGTGTGATATTTAACCATGACATGAACTACCTGGTTCATAAGATTGTATCCATGAATATAAATTCACATGCTAATATCTTACAAAGAAAAACTAAGCCCCGAGACGTAGCAGTTCTCAGGAACAAGTAGAATCTATTTTTTTCATACTTAAAACCCATTAAATAGCACTCATACTTATAAAGGAAGAAGAAATTCAGAGACCGGTAGGTCGCAGTCCTTTCTTGTGAACAGAGTAAAGACTTGCCAGGTTAGATGGCCACACAATGTCCAGGCTGAGACTTGTTTGGTTTGCTTCTTCAGGAAAATTGACATCTCCCCTAGAACCTTTTAAGGGAGTGTGCTGTAAGTAACTGCTTCTATTTTGTTCACTTCTGTTACGGGATTGATGTATAGTGAAATCTTTTTTTTTTTTTTTTTTTTTGAAAGGAAGGAGAGGGTCTGCTATCCCCCAGATGCTGTCGGGTGAATAGAATATTATGCTGGAGTTTGCCTGAAGGCACCTGGGAGCGTCATTGCTTTGTAGTAAATAATCTCCTTGGAACTTTGATTTGGCTTAAGTAATTATATGAAAGAATTAGGTTTCAGGTTCATATTATTTTTCTAATTTAGAAGTAGAAAAGGTAACAGCAGTTTCTTAACAAGGCTCAGATTAGATCCCAGAACTCCTAAGCACCTGACTTCACAGTAGAAGCAAGGACAGCTTGCCATGGCTTAGGAGACTGGGGGATGACTACCCCTCTGGAAGGAACTGGCTTAGCCTGCATGGGAGACCCAGCCATTCAGCAGCCGGTTTGCAGGGAAAATTTTGTTTGGCAAGTAGTTTTTCAAGAAGAAATCTAAACTCCCTCCCCTGCCCCAATAGTTATCATATATTTTGTCCTTTTATTCAAGATATCTCCACTGAGTAGCTTCCTGTGTTCCAGTCACTGTGATAGGTGACAGGTTGAAAAAACAGTGAATGAGACAGTCCCTACCCCATGGAGCCCACAGCCTCCTGGGGGAAACAGACAAGCAAGCAGGCAATTACAGTGTGTCCTATGAGTCTGCAAATTAATTGTCAGAAATGGTATCCCAAAGTATATTTCCTTTGCATAAAGAACCTTGCTTTGACCCTGCATCTGCCTTCAGCCGAGGTCCTCTGCCGTTCTGTTTCCGCCACTCTGCTGATTCTGCTCTTTCCAGCATCACCAGTCACTTCCTCATCACCACATCCAGTGGCCACTCTTCTGTCCACAGTTTGCTTCGTATCCCAGCTGCATCACTGTGGTAACCATGTCCTCTTTCATGAGAATGCTTTCTCCTGCCTTCAATGTCACCATGCTCCTGGCTTTTCTATTTCCATCTCCCGGGCTGCTTCCCTCATCTGTGAAGTGGAAATAAAAATAATACCTCTCCTGTAAACTATGGAGAGGATTAAATGAGTTAATGTATGGAAAGTTCCTTAGCAAGCAATAAACATTAGCTCTTATTTGCTGTGACGGTGAATGCTTACCTTCCTCCTCCCCATCCCTCTCTTGCTCATTTGAATATAAGATCCATGGATTTCTGCTTCTAGGTTGTCTTGCCAGAGCCTGCCACAGTGGCTGGTACATAACAGTTACTAAACAAACATGTATCAGTGGCAGTGGGGGCAGGGGGGATGGGCTATGTTTCTCTTCTGCATTCTGTGTAGCTCCAAGGTTCTGAGGAGGCTCTGGAATGACAGAGTGAGCAGGGGGCCTGGTCCTTACGTCTAACTTCAAACACTTTCATTGGTTCATTCATTTAGTTTACTTATTTGGTTTGCTTCTTTGTTACTTTGGTTTGCCCAGGTATTATATAGCTACAAGCAAGTTTGAAAAACATTAGCTCCCACTTCCTTCTAATAGTTTTATAGATTGTAAGGAGTAGCTGGAGGGGCACCTGGGTGGCTCAGTGGTTAAGTGTCTGCCTTTGGCTCAGGTCATCCGGTGTTCTGGGTTCGAGTCTCCCAGTCAAGCTCCCTGCTCAGCAGGGAGTCTGCTTCTCCCTCTCCCTCCTGCTTCCTTTGTTTGTGTTCTCTCTTTTTCTCTCTCTCTCAACTCTGTGTCAAATAGATCAATAAAACCATTTTAAAAAACTATCTGGACAGAGGGAAAAAAATGACTAAGAAAGATGATACCTTGGATTTAATACCAGTTTTTGTAACTGGGGGATTCCGAGGGTAGCCGAAAGCCCTTGGGGCTCGGGAGAGTCACAGATGGGAGTCCAGGCATCTGTTGTATGATTGGACTCTGATCCCTTCAGAGCCTAACCCCAAAATGCTCTGATTTATGTAGAGTCTCTCTTCTGAGCACCAAAAATATCACCTGTTTTTAGGTTTTCTCATCTACAGATTTACAGATCACTTTTATGTAGAATAAATTTTTGTTGGTAATAAATTTGTTTTAGGAAAACAGGTCACCTCCATCAATTCTACCTGATGGAAACAGCCGTTTTTAGAACGATTTTTTTTTTCATTAGGTGTCCACCGGTGATTACCACTGCCCTAGGCTTTATGTAAGAAAATAAAAACTGAAATCAAGAAACCCATTAAACATGAAAGAAAAGACATTTTTAGTTCTGAGAGTCTTCTTTCTCGATTGTGTTTTTCAGCTTAACTTGAAGAGTTGAATTTAGAAACACCCAGATGTGTTCTAAAAATACATTGCACTTACTGCTCAGTTAGTGACTACATTAATTATCTTATTAGGGCCCAGTGTTTCTCAAATAGTCAGTCTTTCGCTGAACCATTTAGAGCTTCGCAGATGACTCCCCAAGTGGCCTTCTCCATTTTGATGTACCACACAGGTCTGCTTTGGTTCCCATCTGTGCCACACATGCAAATCTATACCCAAGAAAAGTGTGTCGATTTGTGTCATAGGTCAATTCCAAGGCCAGTGGTCTGTGGCTTCTGAATGGACGACACGAGGCTATACATAGAGCTTACACTTGACTTGAAACATCCTCCTTGGTGGAAGATTGCTTGGTGGAACAGGGAATGAAAATGTCACTAATTTCTCTCTCTGACAGTCTGGTTGTCGGACTCCTGTCACACTCATCTCTCATTAGAGGCTTCAGGTTGGCGAGCCCCGATTCTCAACTTAACACTGCAGGCGTTTCTGTGATCCTCGTCCTCCCAGGTTCTTTGCTGCTTTCTCGCTGTGCTAATTCAAGTGAATAGAAAGCAATGCTAGTGTTAACAGGCAACCCACATTTCATGAAAAAGAGACAGCATGAAGCCAGGCCTGTTGTGATATTGACAGAGCATAGCACTTCCAATCATTGCAGATTCTGAAATGGAATGACCGTATTTGACAAAGTTGACTGAATTTATGAGCCCGCCTCGGTCAGCTTCATTGCACTCTCAGTATCTGTCTCTTTCTATGCTTTGGGACTTTCAGATGAGTTTTTTGCCACCCAAGAGTGATATTTCTTACCTCTCTCTGTAAAGAAAAAAAAATACGTCCTTAAAGACCTCAGGTCAGTAGTACGAGTTTCATGCATGAAGCGTAGTGCATTGTGGGTGGCCTATAATCGGTCAGTTGACTCCCATCTTCAGCAGATGGCCTTTAGTCTCCAATAAGATTATCTGGTTTTCTTCTTAAAATTTTATTAAATATGTAGTCGTGTATGCCCCATACTTCCACCTCATGGGTGGTCCCTTGAGGAAGCACCGCCTACACCCATGTGACAGCTTTGTTTAAGGGAGGCTTCCCTTTCATCAGCTGTTGGGAAAGTGAGAAGGTGACCTTATTTGACTGTGCCCAACTAGAGTCCCAGTACTGATCAATGCTGAAGGAGAGGAAACTAGTCTGTTTTTACCGCATTCAAAAAAATGTACCTTTTGAGGCACCTGGGTGGCTCAGTGGGTTAAAGCCTCTGCCTTCAGCTCAGGTCATGATCTCAGGGTCCTGGGATCGAGCTCCACATCGGGCTCTCCGCTCAGCAGGGAGCCTGCTTCCCTTTCTCTCTCTCTGCCTGCCTCTCTGCCTACTTGTGATCTCTGTCTGTCAAATAAATAAATAAAAATCTTAAAAAAAAATGTACCTTTTGTTTCACGTAGTGATGAGTATTTGTAAAATGATGGACTAATAAGCTGTAGGAGCGGCAGTTTCTTTCTCCAGAAGCCCTGACTCACATTAATGCAGAGGGCAGTGTGGGAGGCAAGGGCGCACTTGTTATCTTTAAGTGATCTTAGTTTATTTAGGCCTTGCCTTCAGATTCCCAAGAGCAGAAATTACCTGTGCCCCCCTACAGGCTCTTCAGTTGAAAGCTACAGACCAGTAGGTGTCAACTTGAGCTGCACATTGAAATATGGAATGGGGGGGGGGGTGCTCCGGGGGGCGAGGGAGGGTTTTAAACTACTGGTGTGTGGGATCCCCTCTCCCAAGATTCAGATACAGTCAGTCTGGATACGACCTGAGTGTCAGGATTTTTAAAAGATCTTCAGGTGATTCTAGTGAGCAGTTGGGCTGAGATCCACTATATGCTTGTTTGTGTTCGTGGTTGCAGACACGGTTTAACTCCTCCCAAGTCCAAAAACACATATCAAACATTTGTTACGTATGAGTTACTGTGGAGTTCATGGAGAAGGACGTTGGTTTGACTGAGAGAGGCGGAGGGAAGGAAAAGAATGGGAAGTTGCCTGTAGAGACAAGGAGAGGTGCTTTGGCTCACACCTAGAATCATTTTCACAGCCCTCACCAGTCTGGGGAAGACCCTTTCTCTTCATTGTGGGCTCTGCCCACAGTCTGTTCGTGCCTACCAAGCTACCGCTGTATCCTCCTCCAGACTTCTGGGAGGCTTGGCTTTGCCGCTGAAGAGAAAGGTGAAGTGAGAGAGTGTAGTCACTCCCAATTTTTGGTGTTCTGGACCTTGTGTTCTAACATAGAGCAGCATCAGCGGGACACAGCACATCACCCAAACAGGGACATGACAAGTCCTGCTGCAAGGGAAGGAATTGGAATCCCTGAAGAGAGCCTGGCGCATGATGTTGGCTGTGCAGGGTCCCAGGAAAATCAATGTATCATCTGCTGTTTTATTCTTTTCTTAGTATCCTATTTAAAATATTTTAAACTGCACTGAGATGACTCATCTCATTTACATGGAAATCTGATGTATTACTAGAATTTACATTACCCTCATTTATCCATTTTGATAGTGCCCGTCTTGGGGCCAGTGGGCACTTGCTTAAAGAGCAATTGGGCCTCATTTGAATATGCATTGTCCATGATGACTTTTGCTACACCTTGTGAATGCCAGGTTCCACAGATAACCAGTACAGTTTCCCAGAGAGCCAAGAAAGTCAGAGAGAAGCAGATTCTGGAGGTGGATTGCCCGACAGACAACACTCTGCCTCTGGGCCGCCAGGAGTCAGCCGCTGGGGCTGTTAGCAGTGAGTGACATTGCCCAGGGAGTCTGTGAAGAATGACAGACCAGCGTGAGGGCAAGAGCCCTGAATTAGGAGAGAGGAGTTGAGTGTGCTATTTGCAGCCCCTTCACAGATGTGCTGTGGGTTCCTTACTTCCCCCTGCAGATTGAGGGGTTCATTTTCTTCACCCTCCTCTCCTCAGAACAGAGCCACGTGAAATAAGATCTACTTCAGTTATACCCTTGAGTTTGCTAGGTGAGCTGGAGAAACATTGCCTTAACAAAGCTTACAAAGTAAGGGACAGAGTGGAGTTGTTTTCCGGGCGCACGAATGGGTTTCCTTTCTTCCCTGAATAATATGTGTGTATTTGACACATACGTGCACAGGCTGATGCCTCCTTGTCCTTCAGAAGTTCAACTAAATACCACTTCTTTCGGAAAGCCTTTTCCCACGCTCCCGGAGAAGGCTGGGTGCCTCTGTCCACAGCCACCTGCACTTCCCCTAGAAAGGGCTTCTCAGGCTTTGCTGTGGCTGTGTAGTTGTCAATTTTCCCTGTTCCCAGAGGACAGGGGCCATATCTGTCATGTTGGTCATTGTACCTCTGGGACACAGAAAAATGTTTTGATGGGCCGGGGACTGGAGAGAAAGCAGTGCCTGTTTATGTCATGGGCCTGTGTGCCCTGCTAGGAGGTCCCTTGTCTGTCCTGCAGCATCATTACATCTCTGTCATGTTTCAAAGTCTTATGCAACTACAAGTCCACAACAGAATATTCCCCAAGCCATGTGAGATCCATTAGAATTTACATTGCACAGAGCAGCCATTTTGAAAACATTGTAAAGAACTTTGAAATATATTTTTATGTAAACTGAAGTCATTTTTTGTCATGTAGATGGAAATTGAACGTCAATGAATGTTTTACTGGGGCAGGTGATCGGTTAGGTCCCAGTCAGGCTCTGTTATCTGTATGCCGGGCCAACACGGCACAAGGCAGAGAACATTCGTGTTTAGGGGTCCTGGATTCAAATCCTGGCTCCTCTATTTACCAGCTGCATGACCCTGTGTGAAATACCAGTTCTTTCTGAGCCACAGGTCACCTGTAATAGGGAACATTAATGCTTATATGCCTGGAAAATTGTAAATGCTCATTGAATGCTTTTCCCGTTCCCTCCATGCTAGGATGGGGACATGCTTTTGTTTTGCCTTTATTGGGCATTAGGATGAAAAATGAGCAAGTTATGTTCAAGTATTTTGCCAAAGTAAACCATGCTGAAGAGAAGAAATGTGTTTGATTTGTCCCCTACCACATGAGTACTTAATTCTGTTGAGCACAGTGTTTCTCAGTGGAGTGCATTGGACAGTTTGGGTCACAGAATTTTTCCTTGTCTGAGACTCTACCATGAGTCACTCATGATTGCTTGAGTATTACTTCTGTGCTATCTGGAATGACAAATCCCTAACACCACCATGATGACAAAATCAACAACGATAAAAAGTTCCTCAGGTTGCCATTTTCCCCCAGGTAACAGTGAAGACAGAATTACGGAAGCCCCAAAAATTACAGGAGATAGCATTGTTCTGAGTCAGGAGATGTGCCCACAGTTCCCCTTCCACCACCAGATAACTGTGATATGAGAAGGGACCTTAAATGTCACAGAATTTCAGATTCTTCTGTGGGGCCCTCCTGGGTCTGCCACGCTAAGCAGGGTGCTGATGCCGTAAGCAGAAGCATTAAATCTTCTGAACCATGTGGGTTTTTGCAAAGTTTTGGAAACCGGTCATATCTAGTGACCATAAACATCTTTCTCGGTGTTATCCAACCAGTATCATATGTCACTGATCTCCAGTAAGGAAGGCTACCATCATTTAACTGAAGCACAGCTTGGGTATTTCCTGAGTACTGCCTGACAGCAGCATGACCCAACAAAAATGGCTGAACCACCATCATGAGCTACTTTGGTCTCCTGTGTAAAACTTTTGGAAACCCCAGGGAAGGTGTATCTGGAAAGAGGCACCCCGAGATGTCACATGGAAAGGAGAGTAGCACAAAGAATCACCTTGGGTATGAGCTTCAAAGGATGAAAGGAGTTTGGAGCCGCCATAATGTCAAGACTTTAGAGACTGCCATCACTGTAGCTGGAACAGTCTGGGAACAAGGTGAGCTTACCTCCACAATGTCTGGCGCAGTACTTACAGGTGCTTCTGTGTTTACTCAATACCTATTCATTGAATGACCGCTGCATTAATTGAGCCAACAAATATTTATTGAGTCGTTACTAGGTGCTAGGCATTCGATAGGTGCTAGGGATTTGGCATTGAACAAAACCAACGGAAACTCCTGTCTCTTGAGCTCATAATCTAATGGGGTAAGAATACAGTGGGCAATGTACATAGGACTGAAAACAAAGGGATGACTCAAATACTCTTTGCTGTGAAGGAACTTTCAGTCTAGAGATAACACAATACATGTTATTGGTAATGGTATTTTCAGTAGTGGCCACTTTCTGCAGGGAAAGTTTCTCCATTTAGAAAAAAGTGATTTTTTAAAAAGTGATTTTAGGTGGGTTATTATATTCATAAGTGTGATTTTGATATACTCAGGTGTCAAATATTTCCTCCCTCACAAGAAACATGTCCTATTTTAAAAACATAAAGCAAAGAGGAAATAAGAATCACATAATATAAATGGTTTCTTCAGCAAATTTTATCAGAAATAGTATTTTTTTGAACCGTAGGTATCATTAGGGAGCTACTTCAGGCTTGGGCTTACACATAGCTGGAACTTTCTGGGGAAAATTTTGATAAGGAGGTGAAACAGCAGTGTGATGGTCTAGATAAATTAGTTCAGCTGAATCTCGGAAGCTCTGAAGGTTCTCTCTTCACCCTTCCATAGTAGCAGCAGCAGTAGAATGAAACTATGGTGTGATTTACCTTAATTAGCATAGCAATTTACCTCACATTTTCAAAAAGTGCTAATAGATGTTAACTCAAAATAGATTAAAATACCAGACAAATTGCTACTACCTTGAAAAGAGTTATAATAATTTTGAAAATGTAAATTATGGTTATGCAGTCTTTGGAGAGAACTATAAAATCCAATCTTTCTTATATTAAAAAAAAAAAAACTGTGGTACACACTGTTTTCCCTTTAATCACAGTAATTTCTTCAAATGACACCAGTGCATATTTCTTTAGGAAGATAGGCTGCATTTTTCAAATCTTCTGTGTAATATAGGAGTTGCCATTGATAGTTTTCAGCAAGAGGAAAAGAAATTGAATACAGAAAACCAGGGATCATGGGGAAATTTTAAAAAATTCATCTACGTTCCTTTTTTATATTACACACATTTTGTGAGTTGGAACAGAGAACGGTTCTTTTCATTCTAGCCAATAGATTTGTGCATGACAAAATGTCTGCAGAAATGCGTATGTA
This sequence comes from Mustela lutreola, assembly GCF_030435805.1. Taxonomy (NCBI): domain Eukaryota; kingdom Metazoa; phylum Chordata; class Mammalia; order Carnivora; family Mustelidae; genus Mustela; species Mustela lutreola. The sequence continues at coordinate 131,212,171 of NC_081294.1, read as the reverse complement.
GGCGTAACGATTTAAAATGATTTGGACCCTCCTGGTGTCTTACACCGAACTCTTTCTCTAAGACACCAAAGTGCTTATGGATTCTATACAAAGAGGTGAGCATAATTTGTACTTCTGAGGAGTAAATGAAAATAACTTTAGTATAAAATTTGTCACACTCTATCGCCAGGAGACACTATAAGGAAAAGATAGAACCCTCCCTAGAGGGAACACATGTACTTCCCCTGAATAGCTTCTGCCCAACAAAGCTCCAACATGGAACATTTGCATTTTCCCCTCTGCTTTGTTTTCTAGAATTTACAGAGCACAGTTAGCAAAAAGATTGCTTAGAAGACATATTATATCCGCAGAGGATTATTTGTTCTGCTTTTCATAGAGCCATATGAAGCCAAGTTACTGTCTGTTCTCGCTCATAGCCTGTGAAAGCCAGAGAGTTAATATACTCTGTATTCCCAGGTACAGGTAGACATTACTTAATGCAAAAGAAGTAGGTAACATGAATTTTGGTAAATCAAAGGATTTTTTTTTATAAAAGATGTTGGGAGAGCTGAAAAAGTAAATTAACCTCACCGTGGACGACTTTACCAAGTGGCCAATTATCCCCTCTTCGATGTGCATATCATCACATATCAAGTTTGCTTAGGGTGAATTGTATCTATATCCCTGTAAAACAGTTATCCCATAGAGATATTTTCTGTTTTTAAAAGTTGGATCTCCAAAACAATTGCCTGTCAGTCGTAGGTAGAGGACTTTATATGGGCCCATGTGTAGATTAGAAAAGATACAGCACCAAAGCCTGTCCCCATCTTTAGGGTGGGTTTAAATGTCTTTTCTTCTCCATTCTTCATCATCTCTTTTCAGGTAGCTGTTCCTTGAATATCAAGCAGCTCAGACCACACTTTCTTCCCTTGCGATGCAATGTAGATTTTCTGGGCATCCTCTCTGACCAAGTGACTTCATTTCTTTCTTAATGGGAACTGCATCCTTACGGGTTTGTTGATGGCAGGAGGGAGGAAGGTAAACTAACAACAGAATGGGGAGCATCAGGTGAAGAAAAGGGAGGATTTTTCCGAAAGTAGATATTTAAAGCCTGCACTGTTTTATTAAGGAAAGTTCTGGAATCTCTCACAGAGAATAATAAGATATAATAGATTCTGCTTGTATATGAAGTACGTTTTAAAGGTTCCTCTTGCCCCGTGATGATTTTATTTTGAACATTACAACGATTGTTATCAGAGCTCATTTCCGAAATATCTCAGAAATTGAGCAATATTGAGCATCACTATAGAGAATTGGTCACCCTAACATATCATGAATTAATTGGTTATTGAGCTACCACTTGAGGACCTTTTTAAGTCAGTCACAATGTTAAGCATATCATTATACTTAATCCTTATAACAATCCTATTACTTAAGTACTTTTTTCCTGTGTATACAGTTGAGGAAACTAAATCTTGAAGAAATAAAGTGAAACCAGGGTTCTAGCCTGTTTCTGGTTGACTCTGAAGTCCATGGTATGAACCACAGTTGCCATGTTTCTTTTCCATGTTGAGTGCAGCTTGCTAGGCTTAAAGATAAAAGGCAGTCCCCTGGTCCCCAGAGGCTTATATTCAGGTGGAAGGGACAGGCCAAGTAAAGAGATGATTGCAACGTGAGAGTGCTTAAGTCAAGAAAAACCATGCAAGGTGCCCACCACAGGTGCACAGGAAAGGGGGTACCTACCCCAGCCTCTCTGGGAGATAGGCCTGCTTAGGGAAGACTTCTGAAGAAAGGAATTCCTGAGCCAAATAGGAATTCCCCGGGGAATCATTGGTCTTTGTGATTAATATATTAGTGTATGGCTTTGCCTTGCTTTGAGTTTCTATTTTTTCTTTATTATTTGGTATTTATTTTATCTTTCATTCACTAATCACTAGGCCTGACTTATGGGACACAAAAATGATCTTGGCTCTTGTGGATTGTACATTGGAGCAGGAGAAAGAGATATTAAATGAAGCAATTATAAACTAACTTTGTAAGTGCTATGAAGTCAGAGTGGGCAATGTCGAAAGAATAAATAATCCGGAATCCTTACCTAGCTTCAGAAGGGGAGCAAGGATAGGGCAGTAGTCAGAGTCTGCTGGGACAATGACACTGAAGCTGAGAACTGAAGAACAACTAGGAAGTAGGCATAAAGAAGGGGTTTTTAGGGGAAAGTGGATTAAAAAGTATTCCAGGAAAGAGAATAACATGTGCAAGGACCCTGAGACCAGAAGAAACTTGGATATTTTGATGATCTGAAATTATGTCAGGTGACTGGAGTATCAAAAATATGCTAGAGAGATAGGCAGGGCTATATGGTACATGAGCTTTTATCTGTACTGTTATAAGCTGCCTCAACTCAAGCAAGACTTAGAGCATAAGTTTAAATTAAAAAATTAAAAACACTGCTTAAAAATCCTCTTAAGGCCTTCAGTTCATTTTCTCAACTCTATCTTGTATATCAGGTTTTCCTTTTTATTTAAGATTATTTTCTTCTTGTTTTTGAAAACAATGTTATACACTGTATCTATATCACAAAAAAAGAATTAACTACATGGTTTGATTGAATTTGGAACGAAAGTTGATTTAAATACAAACAAGTCTTGAATAGAGAGGTATTCTGACAGATTAATTATCATCAATGCAATGTTGAAATATCAATTCTCAATTTAAAAAAAAAAAGATTATATATAACATAGTTTTCCAAATCACCCAGAAAACATCATGTTATTTCAGAAAAGTGCAGATGACTGAATGTCATGGTCATCATACTCCCAAACAGGCTTTCAAAGCAAACAGCAAGGGTTTGATGTTGTTTTAGGTTTTTCCTGGTGGTCCTGATCTTTTCCGATAATGGACAGACATGGAGAGGGAGCATAAAATTGTGTATCATAAGCACCTTCTTTCAGACCAGCTTACTCAGGATAAATGAAATATTGATGTATTTGAAAATGCCCAAGTGTTCAATAAAGATTTTAAATAAAGCTACCTAAAAGTTGTGGTTCTTAGGTTAATCATTTATTTATCTAAAGGATGAAGGAAGCTGTCTACTTCTGTGATATGAACTGCAATCAGCTTAAAAATAATTGACAAATTAATCCCTTCACAGCACAGCAATTGTAAAGGTGTTAGTTTTAATTAGGCCTGTCTGATTGCCTTGTCTAATCAAGAATCAAGGTGGTATCTTTGATGGTTAAGGTCTACTGGGGCCATCCCTGACCTGCCAGCCATGTATGTTTTAATTATTGATTCCTCACATTTCAGCCCTTTTCACAAAGGGACTTGAAGTTTGCAATACCTTAACATTTAAAGGAAAGAAAAATAAACATTTTCCTCAACACTTCTATCTAGAATCCTGTGGATCTTCTGTACCAAGCTGCAGTTTTATCCTAAAGAAGCTGTCGGGTCGATGATGAAGTCAAATGCACATAAGAATGCTATGGTACCACTGCCTCTCCTCCCAAGCACTAGCTTTTCCATGGGTATTGTTAAGCTCTCAGTAAGTCACCACCATTTGTGCTTCTAGAAAACACACTTGATTTCTTGATATCTCATGTCTTTTTCAAAAATCTCCAAATCTCCAAGGGTGACTGAACGCCAGTACTTAGGAAATCAGGAAGGTCAGACAAAAAGGAACACGTAACTTATAAAACGCTTTCTCATGCTGCTGAGGGTGAGGGTGAGGGTTCCCAGTGCCACTGACAGCACGCCCGAGGACGTGGGCAGCTGGCGGTTTCAGCGGTCTGTGTGCGTGACGGCAGCTCTTCTGTGGTTGCAGGTCAACGAAGTGACGGTGGAACAGCTGGTACAGCAGTACCCCCACATCACCTTCAGCACCGTGCTGCAGGACTGCAAGAGGACCTTGGAGAGAGCCTATCAGATGGGGTGGACCCCCAACATGTCTGCCGCTTCCTCCTAACACTCCTGTCCATGCGCTCGTCCACTCGGATCATTCAGCAGGGTGGAGGGCAATTGGAGATCTAGGGTGGGTGATCCCTTGGAAAGGTTTTAACTGTTCCATGTCTACGGGTGTACCCTAGTGTGTATGTTTGTGTCTTGTTTGCATACTGCATAGCATAAGCGCAACTGCTATTTGTTCCCAGGTGAGCTAGGAGTTATTTTACTTAAAGATTAAAGATTTCGAAAGCCACAGAACCTTTAGTTTTTAAGTTCAAAGGCTTATTTCTCTAAAGGAAAATTTTTTTTTTTTTTACCGTAAAACCAAAAAACTTTGGTCTATTATTTTGATCTTCTAATTACTGCCTCTTAAAGATGCCCCAACAGGAAGGCATGTGCCTTCTCTTTTGATGAGATAGAATCGTGCACTTCTCCTGATGATGAGCAGACCAGAAGTGATGTTGCACTAATTAGAAACCAGGAAACCAGTACTTTGCGAAATTGTAGGCACACCCACACATATAGGTTCTCACACCCCCTCCTCTACGTGTACATGAGCACGTGTGCATGAACTCCAGGGCAGTTTCTTTCTGCATCGTTTTCTGACAGAAGGGGCCTTCCTCCAGGTCCCTGAGGGAACATGTCATCCTCTGTGGCTCTGCCTCAGTCTACCTGCAGGAGCTGACTTGCTGTCTGTAGGTGAGGTAGTGACTAGAGAAAATAAAGCCTTCTGTGAAGTTTTTTATGTGGAGGCAGCAATCTGAACTCCCCTGGCCAGCTCACAAAAGTTAATTATTCATTATTCTGCAAATGTGTTCTGTTGAGTCCTGAATATTTTACTTAAGTTTTATGTTAACATTGTATTAGTTTTTATTTCATGGATAGTAACTGGTCCAGATATATTTTAATGATATTTGGAGCTAATCTTAGCATTATCCACATTAAAGGCACCAATGTAATTAATAGTGTGCAGTTATTTTAAAAAGAAAAAACCTACAGATCATTTAATTATTTTTGTTAATTTTGGTAATTATGAAAATATATTCCTGAGATTTGGAGGTAGTCACATGAATAGAAGATTAATGAGTGAGATATAAGTAGACAATCTTTCTATTGATTTATTTTTTTTTTTTTTTTTTTTTTTTTTTTTTGCTTTGCTTTGGGCTTTAGAACAGGTTTTTTGGATATATGCATGTTATTTTTGAATAGTTCTTGTGCTACTATAAAGATCTATTGCTGGTTAATGTATGAGTTAAGAGAAAAATTAAGAAAATCTTTTCCTTAAGATTTTGTTTACACTCATCAGAAATAAGGATTTCTTTGTTTAAAGATCGTCAGCTTTCAGTTAAGACAATGTCTATCAGTAAATGAATATATGTTTTGATTTCACACATCTTTATAATTAATTCATAGTAGGGACTCAGGCTCAAGTAAACTTTCCTGTGTCTAGATTTATAATCAAGACAGCAGGGAGCCTTTTTAAGCTAAAGACTGATTATCTTTCATAGTAGAGCTAGACACAAAACCCTGCCTTTTGAGTTTGCTATTTATTCTTCCCCAACGTGGACATAACTGGTTTTTTTGGTCTTTAACAGATATACCAGGTTTGAGTTTCACTTTCGGTAAGTCCCAATATGGTTAAAATGATACTAGCTGTAAGAAACAAAATATAGCTTTACATTCAAATACCATTCACTTATTTATAATGACTCCTTTTTTGTAAACACTGTTTCCTTTGATTATGTCAACATGTTTGTGATGTGGCATGTTTTTTGCTTTTAATCCCAATCAGTTAAGAAAATCTAGTTAGTAAGCACCAAGGGTATTTTTTCCATCACTACATAGGTTACTAATTTAATTTGAAAGGAATAAAATTTGTGTAAGGAAAAGAAAAGCTGTTTATTATTAATAAAAAAGTTCTTTTTGCACATCAATTGGTATCATTTTCATATTCATTTCCCCACCACTGAAAAAATATTTTAATTCACAATATTTTAACTGGTTTTTAATCCAAAACTAATTTATAAGACAGTATGTATAGTAATAGTAGCTTGAGTGAATAAACAAAAGTTTAATTTTTATATATGTCACACTATATTTTAAATAGTTAAAAAAGACAAAAGAAGGGAGAGTCATTGATGATAGGTATGGTGCCATTTCAGTTCAAAGTTGTCATAATCTTCAGAGTGTTACAGTTCGGTTGTCAAACGGTTTCAGAAGTGTATAATTGATTTTTTTTTTTAATGTTGCATTGTTTGAATCTAAAATACAGCACTATAACATGCTTTAGCGTGGGGGGTGGGAGGGTGGGGGACTTGCACTTATTCCTTAAGATGTTGACTAATCCAGAAAGCCTGATGCAACATAACCTGGAAAACTGCTTTGGTATATTTGTAGAAATCTGTAGAAATATCATATCCAGCCTCAAAGCATTAATCTCAAAAAAACAACCAGGAAAAAAAAAAAAAAGCATCACCTTGAGTGATCCTGTGGTGGTTGTTGAATGTGTTCTCATTAGATGCTTTGAAATGAGGCTTAAAATGATTTCTGGGCAATATAGAGTTTCTTGTTTTGCTTAGAATGTCATAAATACATGTGAACACATTTAATGCAGGGCTTTTTATCCTCTCCAAAATGTCAACAGTATTTTCAGAATAAAGACTATGAAATATATTGCTGTAGTGAAAAATTCTGGTCCTTTGTCTTTAATGTCTTTTTGAGTGGATAAAGGAAATTCACCCAGTTTGTAGTTTCTATATTTCCGTGAATCTTTTGACCTTGCAATGGGTTGCAATAAAAGAGAAACAAAACACTGTGTCTTTTGTTTTATTTTAGAGACAATAAATGGCCTCCCTGGTGTTGGCTGGGTGGGATGCATGCAGTGGCCCGTGTCCTTGTGTTTCACTCCTGACTTTATGTAGGTTTGACTAACCAGAATAATAAACAAGCCTGGGTTTAGGAGGTTCTAATTTGGTCAGTGATTACTGAGATAGATTAAAACCTTAAACAAGTGGTTTGTTTAAAATCCCATTCCCTGAAGACTCATTCATTTGCTTAGCCATTTATTCAATTTTTCAAAAGCAAATAAAATAAATATATTGAGTAAAAAACATGGGCCGGGCACTGGTCATTTAATGATAAATAAAACTCATTCCCATCCTCGAGTTTCTCATAGCCTAGCAAAGAGACATTCTTGAAATCTAGCAGTAACAGTGGAGTACAATAGGTGAAATAGTGGGCATAATTAGAGGGAACGCATAGGAGACAGTAGCAGCTTTGGGAAGGAAGAGCCTCACAGAAGAGATCCTTTTAATGAGGGTTGAAGGAATAACACGAATTTACCAAACTTGCTGTGGGAAGGAAGGGAGAACAACCTGGAAGATGGAAAAATGTGTGCGAAGTCATGAGAGTATGAGACAGCACAGCAAATTCAGGGTGTTTGAGGCAACCAAGTCAAGTAGAAGAGTATGTATTCTGTAGGGGCAGGGGGTAGAAAAAGCCTCGACAGAGAAACAAGGGCTAACCATAAACTCCTCTTCGACACTGGAGAGACGAGACTTTGTAGGAAAGGTCATTTCTTAAAATGTCTTGCCCTAAATTCTTTCAACAAGTAGAAATTTAAATGCAGGACTTCTATTTCTGTCCATATGCTAGAATTTCTGCTATGTAACGTCTAAAACTTTTCAGTTTTATATTTCGTATTTCATATTTTTAAGCCCTTTTCACTGACTAGACATGCCTGCAAGAAAGCAAAAGAAACCCCTTGTGACCAGGTACGGAATAAGAACATCAGTCTAAAGAAGGGGTCAGCAAACGTTGGCCCCAGGCCAAATATGCCCTGATGCATATTTTTGTAAATAAAGTTTTACTGGACTACAACTGCACGCATTTTTTTAATGTATTCTCCGTGGCTGCTTTTATGCTACAACAGCAGAACTGAGTGGTTGTGACTAAGGGCATGCAGTCTGTATTTTAGAAAATCTCCCATCCTGGATGACTCTGATGCAGGCTAAAACTTCTATCTCTAGAGAAGCCTAGAAACTAACAAAATATGGGAGCCTATTGTTCACAAAACTTCGGGTCAGTGAATAACAGGGAAAGAAATCAAGAGTTCATCTCACATAAAGCCAGAATCCTGAAAGGCAATACCCTTTTACAAATAGTGAACAAAAATAAAACAAAAATTGAAGACACAAATAGCAAGGAAAATTGTCATTTTCAGCCATGGTTATTCATGGGTTTAGGGTTTTTTTGTTCTCTTTTTTAAGGTTTTTTTTTTGAAAATTAATAGCCACTGGCTACCATTCACATGGTTTAGTACCTGAATCTACACTATTTGCATATTTTGTGTTGCTTATTTGTATTTTTAAAAGGGTTCATTGCCTAAGAAAAGCAGACAAAAAAATCATCCCTTGAGAAAGATACCCTTTAATCCAGGCCTTAAAAGAACCCCCATAAATAGAGAGGCAGTAAATATAAACTCACAAGCTAAAATCACAGAGAACAACAGAAAATAAGTCAACACTAGTGCAAGTCAGCAAGAAAAAACAAGCAATAGACCCCCATCCTCAAAGGCTTCAATATTAAATTTTCAAATACACAGTACAAAATAAATGTTTGGTATATTCAAAGATATGGTATTTAAAACATATAAGAAAAAAAACATCAAAAAATGAACAGATATATTTTTTAAAAAACTAAATAGAATTTTTAGAAAGGAAAAATGTAATAATTGAAATTAAAATAGAAGGCTTGAGTAGTAGTGGTAATCAGCTAAGGGAAGAATTTATAAACTGAAAGGTAGATCTGAATAAAGTAAAAAGGAAGTTAAAAAAAATAGTCTTTTTTCTTTTGTGCGGATAATTTCCAGGTGGAAGACTGAGAGGTTAAGACACATGGGACCTAGTGTGAGACTTTTCCAACCTATCTATCTAATCTTGCAGATGGAAAAATAGAATAGGAGACAGGCAATATTTAAAGAGATAATGGAGTTTCCATTTGTTTGTGGAGAAGAAAAAAAATGTTGGAGGAGAGTATCAAAGGCTCAGTTTTGGAAGAGTTACTTTTGAGGGGCTTATTAGACATTCAAGTGAATAGGTGGTGTATGGAGTTGGATATAGGAGAGAGGATTTCAGAAGAGAGGTTCAGAAGAGAGGTTTATAGGTGGCATTAAAAACCACAAACCTGTCTGTGATCATCATAACCCCTTAGGTTGGCTAGAAAGAGATCTCAGGATGGTGTCTTCAGGCGCTCCAAGATTTGCAAGGCTGGAAAAGCAAGGGAATGAAGGTGGAATAATCTGAATGGTAGGAGGAAAACCCGAAGTGTGTTCTATCCTAGAATCAAGTGAGAACAAGCAAAATTATGTAAGCCATTATTTAGGGACACACATGTATTTATAAAAAGGGAAAAAGAAAAAGGTAACAGTTGGAAATCCACAGAGCGGTGATAATCTTTGTGAGGAGCAGACAGTGAGTTAGGATTGCAAGACCACACAACGGACTTCTTCTTTTTTTTTTTTAGATTTTATTTATTTATTTGACAGAGACCACAAGTAGGCAGAGAAGCAGGCAGAGGGTGGGGGGAAGCAGGCTCCCTGATGAACAGAGAGCCGGATGCAGGGCTCCATCCCAGGACCCTGAGATCATGACCTGAGCTGAAGGCAAAGGCTTTACCCCACTGAGCCACCCAGGTGCCCTGATGCAAAGGACTTCTACTGAATCTGTAGGTTCTCTTTTATAAGTTGAAGAGGGGCTCCGCCAGTATTTGTTTTATTAATCTGCTTCAGAATGTATGTTTATGTAAAAAATTATTTTGTGTCAAAGATTTTATTTAAAGTTTAAGGAGAAAAGGGAGTATACCTTGTTTAAATTGGTTATCAAGAGTTGCTAAACCTACCAGTTCAGTAGTGGAGGTTAGCTCTGTGTGAAGCAGAGTTTACACAATCCCATGTCGAAACTGGTGGCAGCGGTGGGGCACACGTTGGTCCTACCCTTCTCCTCTCCTGTGCTGGGAGCATAGCATTGCGCAACTTCCTGATTTCTCTCCGACTATCGTTGGAATTCTAAGCAGAACAGCTGTCCATGTGGCACTGAGACAGCTGTGAGAATTCTTGTGGCATATCTGTCATGTCATTACCACAGGAATCAAAGGACCTCTACACTGTTTTGTAAAGCAGTGGGGGACCCTTTCATTATCACTTCATTTTTAATTACACAGATAAATCTGGCTTCAAACCACTTAGTAATACAGAGACTTGTCTGATAATGTGATAACCTATAGCTGAAATGAACAGTTAGGGTCAAGTCTATCCGCTTCACTATATGAATAAACCGTAATTTATTTATTTACCCATGCTACCATTTGTGGATATTGTGTTGCTTTTTGTTTGGAGCATCATGCTGACAAAAATTAATTGTGGTTTCTTGATATATTCTGTAGTTACAAATGCAGGAATATAACTTCTTCGGTCCCTGAAACACAGCCATCTCCAGAAAAAAAAAAAAAAATTTTTTTTTCAGCAAACTAAAATCATCTCTCTAAGAACTCCAAATAACATCCCTTTTTTATGATTCTGCTTGGCTAATAAAGCTATGTATGGATTCCATTAGCCCAAGGAAAGAGAAACAACCAAAGGGCAAGTGTTTGTTTTGGCTCTTTTATTCACCTCCTGATGGATAAAGGTTTCATGCACTTTTCCCACAGTTTGGCATTGCTTGAGAGATCTGGAGGTGAGAGGCATTAACATTGAGTGGCCTGGGAATGTACAGCTAGACAGGCTGATGGGCACTGACTGAGTTCATTTTCCTAGCCTAAAATCTCCCAGTGGTGTGACTGTAGTCCTTGTGTGCGTGTGTGTGTGTATGTGTGTGTGTATACATGATCGAGTGCTCATGTGTAAAATCCAATCATAAACAATGCCAACTTCCTGTTCTTTCTTTGAAATTTTTAGTAATCAACATAATGGAAAATGAAAAGTTAGTGCCTGAAGAGGGGCTTTTTAAAAATAAGGGCTATTAAAAAAAAAAAAAAAAAAAAAAAAACAAGATGAACCTTGATGGTCTTGGGTGGTGATGACAAGGGTAATTTTTATAAATCATACCAAAATAAGTGGAAATATCTCAGCAAGCCTGGTTTTGCTAATAGAAATGATAAGCAACATCTTGCAACTGAGTCACTTATTGAGTGAAAAAAAAGGCATCTTGATAATTGGCTTTCGATAAAAGCTTTTATTAATGTTTCTTTGATTCCAAATCAAAAGTTGAATTACTGTACTGGATGTGGAGAGACAAATACTAGGAAGCACACTTACAGATAACTTCAATAATTGGGTTTAATGTGAAAATTAGATATCTCTATTAGATCACTTAAATGACTGAATTTGCTCAAATGTCTACTAACGAATGATAGTCCCCTTCTCCCCTCTTTTTCCTGCTGATGAATGTTACTGTTCCTGTTTCTTCTTAGCCATAGTTCGTTCTTATCATTAACCAAAGAATCTAAGAAAATTAGTGATCACACTGTTCATGCCTCTAAGGACGAATGATATATTTGAAACCGATCCCCGAACATGGAATTGGGAACATGGAAAATGATGGTGACAAGAAGAATCAAATGAATTATGTTAAACGTTCACTATTTTTAAACATTTTGCTGTGAACACAACAGGGAATATAGCACATATTTGTAAAGTTGTAATACGGCTGTGATGGAAGTTCTTCTTAGGTTAAGAAATAGGGCACGACTGGCACCCTAGCAGTCCTTTCCTCAAGGACCCCCTCCCTGGCCCAAGCATCACCCTACCTTCAAATGTAACCACTATCCTGGCCTCTATGGAAATAGTTTTCTTGTTATTTTTGTTGTACTACCTGTATGCATCCTTAAAACTGTAATTTGGTTTTGCCTGGTTTTGAACTTTATATGAAAGAATCGTACTCTGTGTTTTGTTTTGTGCCTTCCTTTCTTTACTTGATAGTGTTTCTAGGATCCATCCATTTTGTTGTGTGTACCTCTAGTTCATACCATTTCATTGCTACATAATATTCTATTGTGTAGATATGCTACCATTTATCCATTCTGCTATTGAAAAGCATCTTTGGCTTTGGCTCAGGTCATGATCCTGCAATCCCAGGATAGAGTCCCACATCAGGCTCCCTGCTCAGCAGGGAGTCTGCTTCTCCCTCTGACCTCTCTCCACTTTCTCTCTCCCAAATAAATAAAATCTTTAAAAAAAAAAAATTTTTTTTTTTTTTAAAGAAAAAGCATCTGGCTTGCTTCCAGTTTGGGACAATTACAAATCCTGCTGCCAAAAACATTCTTGTACAGGTGTGAGCACACATCTCCGGACACAGACCTAGAAGAGTAAGTGCTAGTATTTGCGTACCTTCAGTTTGATTAGGTGATGCTCCACCATTTTCCAAAGAGTGAACCAGTTCACATTTCCCCCGGCAGAGGATGGAAGTTCTTCATGACCACTCATTTGCTTCCGAAGGGCCTATAGTGGTATCTTATCAGTATTGTAGTCTGCATTCTCCAGAATATTAAAAAAGCTGGGTACCATATTATTATATTTAGTGGCCACTTAGGGAAAAAATGCTTGTAAAGATCTCTAAACAATGTTTGCCTTTCCATTTCAGAGAAAAGAAAGAACATAGACATGAAAGGTGTGAAAGTATCAAGTATCCAAGTTTCACTGTGAATTTTAGCTGGTGGGGCAAAAGGTAGGCAAAGAGAGCAAGGAAGGTGAGGGACCCTTAAAGAGGTTTATAGATTAAAAAGACAAAGCTTGGGCGCCTGGATGGCTCAGTGGGTTAAGCCGCTGCCTTTGGCTCAGGTCATGATCTCAGAGTCCTGGGATCCAGTCCCCCATCGGGCTCTCTGCTTGGTGGGGAGCCTGCTTCCTCCTCTCTCTCTGCCTGCCTCTCTGCCTACTTGTGATCTCTCTCTGTCAAATAAATAAATAAAATCTTAAAAAAAAAAAAGACAAAGCTTTACCTTCTGTTATTACATGGACTTTATCGTGACTGTGACCTTACTACATCTTGATGGATGTGGAAGGAGGTCATTATCTTGGGCTTAAATGAGAAGTTACAGGGATCTGAGCAGTGCCTTAATGCAAGATTGTATGGTTATTGTGATGATGCAGTTAAATTAAATACGATATAAACAAATCAAATAAGAATGGAAAAAGAGAGTTGTCACTCTGTTATGAAAACAAAGTCGAATGATTTGGAAATTGAAATGGAAGGAGCAGCACAAAAAAAAAAGTCTTTAAGTCAGTGACAGGACTCACAAGATGTAGAATGTGGGAAAAATTATAAAAACCTAGAAGGAGTTTGCATTTAGACTGCTTCAACACTGAATTTAATTTCTTATTCCTTTTTAAAGAAATTGACACTCGAAATCATAGATGATGTGTTGTGGTGATGATTTATACAAGAATGACAAAGTAGAACACAAATCAAAGAAAAATGGCCTTACCTATATATCAAAAGATTAGCCAGTGAAGGTATGTACATATGTGTGTGTGTTTTATCTTAATATAAGTGTATATATATGAGATATATGTTTATTTGTTTTACATTAAAATAAAGTATTGAAATACTATATGAACATATATACTTTTAAATTTTTTTTTTAGGATTTTATTTATTTATTTAACAGAGAGAGAGAGGCCACAAGCAGGCAGAGAGGCAGACGAAGAGAGAGGGGGAAGCAGGCTCCCCGCTGAACAGAGAGCCCTATGTGGGGCTCAATCACAGGACCCCGAGATCATGACCCAAGCTGAAGGCAGAGGCCCAACACACTGAGTCACCCAGGCGCCCCTTAAATGATTATTTTAATAAACTTTTCAATTAAGTGGCCAGCTAGCTGTCCTGACTTTGCTGATAAGTGGGCTTCTCCTCTGCCTGCTCACACCAAAACAGACAACTGATGAGAACTCATGTTTTTTTTCATTTGAGGTGTAATTCACCTACAATAAAATACACACATATTAAGGTACCATTTCTGCACTTTGACAAAGGTGTAGACTTTTGTAACAAGCATTGCCAACAAGATATACAATTTATTAAAAACTATATACATATAATACATACGTGTTTCTGTCTATGTATACACAGGTGTATATACAACCCCAGAAATTTCCCCAATACTCTCACCCCACCACAGACAAGCACTGTTCTGATTTCTGTCACATACTGTGTTTGCCTTTTATTGAATATCTTATACATGGAAGAATACAGTATGTATTCTTTGGGTCTGAGGTCTTTTCCTCACGTGATTGTTTTTGAGATTTATCCATGCTATTGTGTGTATCCATTGTTGCTGAGTAGTAGTCCATTGTATGAATATATCACAATTTATCTCTCCATTCTGTTGTTAATAGATATTTGATTTGGTACCAGTTTTTGACTACCATATATAATGCAGCTATAAATAATTTTGTACAACTCTTTTTATGGTATATATTCCTAGGAGTGACATTACTTGGGTAAATACCGAGAAGTAGAATTGCTGACTGATAGAATATATATATATATATATATATATATATATATATATATATATACACACACATAGACCTTGTACTATCAAATGTTTTCTAAATTGGTTATACATATTTCTACTATGACTAATACCAATGAATGAGATTTCCCATTATTCCACAACCTGACTGACATTTTATGTTATCAATCTTTTAAATTTAGCCATTTTGAGGGTCCATTAGAACTTTAACTGGGGTTTTATTTCAAAGTCTGGATAAAGTTGAGAATAATAGACTTATCAACAATACTGGGTCTTCTAGTCCATAAACATATTTCTCAATTTATCAGAGTCTACTTTAGTTACTCTCAATATTTTGTATTTTTCAGAAGTCTTGCCCTGTTTTTATTAAAAATCACTCCTATGTGTTTTATGTTTTGATGCTACTCTAAGTAGAATATAAATTTTTTAAAAACTTTTATTACTAGGTTATAGAATTGCAGTTTATTTTTGTACATTGTCTTGCATCCAGCAACCTTGCTAAACTTACTATTACATCTTAGTTATTTTGCAGATTCCTAGGATTTTTTAAACCAAAAAATTGCAGTAATTAAACATAATGCTTATTTCTTTCTAATCTTTATGCCTTTTAATCCCTGTAGTTGATCTATTGCACTGGCTTATAAGCTCCAATACAATATTAATAGACTTGGTGAGAGCTGACATCCTTGTTCCTGATCTTAGAGAGAAAGAGTTTAGTCTTTCCCAATTAAGTGTGTTCTTAGCTATAGGGTTTTGTAGATGGCTTTCATAAGATTGTAAAGATTCACTTCTATTTTTAGTCCCCTGAGAGTTTTTATCACAAATTTTTAGTAAATTTTGTCAAATGTTTTTCTTAATCTTTTAGTATCTACCCTAAATAATACCCAGTATTATTTCTGGTAGCCTTCATTATTTTATATTTATATAAATACTTATAAATATATAAATACTATATATTTATGTAAGTTTATATAAGTTTCTTCAAATATCATTTTCTTTACCCTATCTTTATATAAGTAATTATGAGTATATATAAACTATATAGTTATATAATTTTAGGTAAGTTTCTTCTAATATCATTTTTCTTTATCCTGAAGAAATTCTTTTTAGTATTTCTTTAAATTGATTAATATGGTCATGTAGATTATCACATTCATTTTTTTCTGCTATATTATATGATCTCATATTTCTTTATTTTCTGAAAGACTATGTAAAACTGGTATATTTCTTTCTTTTTTTTTAAAAAGATTTTATTTATTTATTTGACAGACAGAGATCACATGTAGGCAGAGAGGCAGGCAGAGAGAGAAGGGGAAGCAGGCTCCCTGCTGAGCAGAGGGGCTCAATCCCAGCACTCCGGGATGACGACCTGAGCTGAAGGCAGAGGCCCCAACCCACTGTGCCACCCAGGGGCCCCAGGGATATTTATTTCTTAAAAGAATTCCCCAATGGGGGTACCTGGGTGGCTCAGTGGGTTGGGGCCTCTGCCTAAGGCTCAGGTCATGATCCCAGGGTCCTGGGATTGAGCCCCGCATCGGGCTCTCTGCTCAATGGGAAGCCTACTTCCCCCTCTCTCTCTGCCTGCCTCTCTGACTACTTGTGATCTCTGTCAAATAAATAAACAAAATCTTTTAAAAAAGAAAAAAAAAATTCCCCAATGAAATCATAGGCCTGGAGTTTCTCTGTGGGAAGGTTTTCCATTTTTTAATTTTCTCTTGTATCAGAAGAACACAAGAGATTTTTTTCATTGAATCTTACTATAGGATTTATTAGCATAAAATTGTTCATAGTCCCTTGTTAGTTTTTTTAAATGTTTGTAAGATCTATAATGATAGCCCTTTTCCATCCTGCTATTGGTGACCTGTGTTTTCTTTCTAACAAAGCCCTCATTAGTTCAAGGTCATCAACCAATAATCTAACTGTCTAATGGAAAAAAGCAAAAAATCAACAAAGGAAGAGAAGAGAAGTCAGAATCTCTGCAACATACGATCTATATAGTGTCCTGTGTACAACAGAATAGTACACTAATAGGTATGTGAAGGAAAAAGAAAAGCTTACTCATAATCAAGAAAAAAAAATCAGTCAGTTGAAATAGCCCTGATACGATCCAGATATTGGAATTAGCAGATGAGAACTTTAAAGAAACTATTATAAATATGCCCTAGTACTTTGAGAAAAAAAAATGATCATAATGAGTGAACAGATGGGGAATCTTAGCAGAGAAATGGAAACTATATTTTAAAAAATGGAAATTCTAGAACTGAAAAGTACAATATCTGAAATAGAAAATTCATTGAATATGGGCTTAAGAGCAAATGCGAGTTGGCAAAAGAGTCACTGGATGTGAAATATAGCAATAGAAATGATGTCATCTGAAGAATGGAAAGCAAAAAAAAAAAAAAAATAGGGAAGAAAAAGAACAAAGCCTCAGGGGCCTGCAGTACAAGTGGCCTAATATATGTTCAGTTGAAATCCCAGACAAAGAAAAGCCGGGAGAGAAAAATATTTTTAATAATAATAGCCAAGTCCCTTTAACTTATGGGGGACTTCAACTCTCAACTCTTTCTTGCCTGTGTTGACAGAGCTGAAACACCTTTTTAATCTTTTCAATTTTCCAACTGTTGCTTTTACTGGGTTCTTTAGTCTTCCCCATGAAAACACAGAGGAGGAGTCAGGCAAGAATTGGCAGAGAGTTTGTATGCAGCTTCTGAGGGGTCTCTTTTATTTCCAGGATTTCCCTCATTCAATTTCCCATTTCCTGGACTCTTCTGATCCTTCAAGTCTACAGACAGCACCTTTTTGCTCAGGTACTATGTAAAGTGGAGAGCGCCCCCAAGGGAAACCATGCAAATGTGGATCTTGCCCAATGAGTGTGGTTCCTTTCTTGAGATGGCTGAAATATCTTTACTAACTGCCCACTTTGGGTTGCCCTCCAGTAACTTCAAGAGGTTGTTTTTGTGTTCATCCCCAGAGTTTAATTGTTACCTGTGGGAGGGTTAGTCTAATACAAGCTGCTCTACCACTCCCAGAACCATAACTCCTACTGTATTGCTTGAAAGAGGCCAAATTTAGACATACAGAGTTCCTTCAGCTGTTTTTAGTGGTACATCGACAGTATACCATGCAGAGACGGCTCATTGCCAACACCCATGTTCTTTTTCTTCCTCAGAAACAGAGCCCCAATTTGATATGGAGTCACATTCCCCAGTCTCCCAGCAATATAAGTTCTGGCTGGTGAGATGTAAGCAGAAATTGTTGGAAGGAAATTTATGGAGGTCTTCTCAAGAGAGCAAGAGACAGCAGAAGAAAGACCCTTTATCCTTTATTTCTTCTCATTTTCCAGTATATAGTGTGGACATAATGGCTGGGATCTCAGCGTCCATCTTGGGTCATGAATCGACAATAGAAAGATGTAGCGCAAAGTTAAAAGGAGAGTAGGTCCGAATTTCTGGGGAGTTGCTCCGCCAGAACTGCCTACAACCCGTCTTCTTTCAAATAAGTGAAATATAAATTTTTATCTTATTTCAGCCATTGCTGGTAGTAATTGAGGCTAACCCTAAGTGATGTAAGTCCAGTGAGGCCCTCATACAAGTAATGCACCAATAAATACCAGTATGCCCATTGTATAGGACTTTTTTTTAATTAACTTTTTAATTTTTTTATAAACATATAATGTATTATTAGCCCCAGGGGTACAGGTCTGTGAATCGCCAGGTTTACACACTTCATGGCACTCACCATAGCACATACCATCCCCCATGTCCATAACCCTACCATGTATAGGACTTTTGTCAGGGAGAACAGTAAGTGCAGTGGAAAGGCCGTTAGCCTGCAGACAAGGATACCTGAATTCTAGTTCTGCCTCTTCCAACTGCAGCTACATATTTTTGAGCAAGTGTCCCTCTCTAGGCCACAATTTCCTCATCTGTGAAAGTCTCTCGTTAAGTTCAATGGTCCCTAACGTTTCTTCCCCCTTCCACCAAAACTCGCCATGATATAAACCACGTTTTTGCAATTTTAAAGAGTTTGGGAGCTTTTAGGTATTTTTTCTTTAATTTGATCATAAGCCTTTACTTCCAAACAAAACTCTCTTCAACCTTCAGTTTTTAAGGCACTTCGATGACCATATTCCCATTGATCTGAGTCTGCTCCCCTTATGTTCGGAATGGAAAGGATACATTTTTGCAGTGTACCTCTCTGCTCACGAAGATTTCCCTAATTTTTTAAGAGGCTAGAACCCGTCAGTGGTACAAATCAAACAAATAAAACACATTTTCAACCGTGCTGAGGCTTCAGAACTGTGGCTGAGATGATGAAATGGTTTTATTTTCTAGATGACTATTTTTCAAACTAGAAATATGTTTTGCATCAGTGATGTGTTAAGGTCAAGTCAAGAAAAGAGACAATATGTCCCATGTCACGAAGACCAGGATAATGAGAGTGTTCTCTGGGAGCTGGCTCAGAGGCTGTTCATTTCACCGGCAAAAGGTTATACCAGACAGATTGTTTCTCATTTGATGTCTTAAATTAAACTGCTGACATGACCTGCCTCAAAGTAAGAAACATACGTGTTTGCCAAACAGACCCTAAAGAAAATCCCTGTTTTCAGAGAGTTGGTTCCTTCAGCTGCAGCCTTTGAGTCTTTTCTGTTTTTAAGGTATGCTTGGAATTGAACAAGGTTTCCAGCTGCAGTGTGGCTCCTAACGTCCCCTTGAGGGAGGCTGGTGGATCTGAGGCTTGGTGGCTGATCAGGGTATTATGGAATTTAGAATTTAGAAATATCACACACTCAAGATGCTCATGAGATTAAAGAGAAATTGCCAAGCACAGAAAATTATCTGCAAGAGACCCGCTTTAATTATCCCCCTCCATTCTATCTCTGCTTTGCCCTCCTCTATGGCCGTCTCCATCTACCACCCAGTCAGAGCTGAAGAAACATCAAACTTCATGGGAGGTGGTCCCCAGACCAGGCACATCAGCACATCAGCACCCCAGGCCCTATGCCAGGCATCAGAATCTGCAATTGCACAAGATGCCCAGGGTATTCAGAGGTCCTGGTCCACACATTTTTAATAGGATTAGGCAAGCGTGATGTGCCAGGCACAGTTCTAAGTTGGGTGGATACAGTAGTAAACAGAACAGACAAATTCTGCTTGCATTGTGGTGGGGGAAGGAAAAAGATCAATAAACAAGCAGACAAGTAAGTATTAGTATTTCTGGGGCTGTAGGTGTGAGGTTAGGGAAAGGGGGAATAGGTGTTGATGTGGAGGGAGGGTTCCTATTTATAAATGGTGATGGGGGCGCCTGGATGACACAATCTTGGTTTCGGCTCAGGTCGTGATCTCGGGGCCATGAGATGGAGCCCCATGTCGGGCCCTGTGCTCAGCATGGAGTCTGCTTGAGATTCTCTCTCCCTCTCTCTCTGTAAAAATAAATAAATCTTTTTTTAAAAAATGGTGATCAGAGAAACCTTCCCCTAAAGAGTGAAATACGAACAGAGATGTAAATGAAGTGGGAGAGCACACCAGTGGGTGAGTGGTCAGAGGAACCGAATCCAGCCTGGCCTCCCTCTCTCTGTGGAGTACAACAGATTGCCAGCTGCAAGCTAGTCCGGCTTCCCGGTCCTTGGTCTCCTCATCTGTCAAGCAGAAGTGAAAACACTCATGGCAAATGCGTGGGGGACTTGAAGAAACTGATACGATACATGTACGTACAACTGCTACCCTTCTGGGACCCGGGTCCAGGCCCCTTGGCCCTTGGCCTCTGAGCCACAGGGGTCGAAATGGGTGTGGTTCACAGTTGCAGATGTAAGTATAAAAAGCTGAACTTTGCACGGTCAGCTCACTCTACTTCTTCCCCCCATGCCATACACAAGCTCAGGCCTTACTTCCCAGAACAGAGGCACCACCACGTGACCATCCTTCACTGACTTCCTACCCGATACCCTCCCTACCTCCTCCTTATCACAATTCACCTCCATGCCCAGCCCTTTAATATCTGTTCTCCTCTGACATCGGTATGTCCTCTTTTCCCAGGCAGTGGTCCTTCCCCAGGGTGACGCCACTTCTACTTTCCTCTGGCAGGGAGTGTCTTCTCAACTCAGTAGTTCTTACCAAGTTTACATCTCTTCCTCATTTCCTTCCTTTAGGGTTCTACAAGGCGTAGCCTCTGTCTGCTTTGTGAAACCCGGAGCTCCAGTGTAAACCATCTCCTAGGACATAACCATGAATCGCTCAGTACTGACGGCTGGGTCAGCCGACAAAGGGACAGTAGCCCTGACCCTCCCGTGAGGTGCCCCCAACTGTGATGTCTGATGGAAGAGAGCCCTAGGCAAGGGCCATGCTGCAATTTACCTGGTAGCATGTATTCCTCACAAACAATCAGTTCTTTCCGGTTAATTTGAGAGAATGTCTGTATTTGGTGTTTCCGTAATTTTATTTTGTGTTTCAGTTGAGTAAGTGTTGCTGAATATCTGTAGAATGTGTGATAATTTTTTTTGTAAAAAACGCAATAAAAGAAACATTAGCATAGGAAAATATTTTATGTTGTGTAAAACACTTGGCTGAGGAAATGTTTTAATGCATTATATCAGAATGCTACAGACGCTCAGCAGCTAGATTACAGGAGTGCTTGGCACTGAAGGAGACCCAACTCAGCATTGCCGGGTTGGGAGAAGGGCACCGGGGGGGATCTGGATGAGAAAAAGAATTGGGTAGCAGAGGTTTCTCTGACTGAATCAACATTCATTCGGCACCTTCCACGCAAAAAAACTGTTCTAGGCTCCTTTCAAGACATGTTGATGAAAAATACAATCTAGTCTCCTGTACCTTAAAAGCTAGAGATGGTCTGGGTATAAGCATTGATTCATTTGGCCCATCTTTATGGGAGTTACTATGAGCAAACCCTACGCAGGATGCTGAGAAATAAAGATAAAACAGATGTGGGCTCTGACCTCGTTCCTACAGGGATGAGGAAACATGTTCACGAGTTGTCATTAAAAATGTCAAATGTGGTGAGCAGTGACATTAGTGATTTTATATCATATTTTTAAACCAGCATCTCCCAAAACTTTGCAGCCCAAGTAACTGGACTTTGGTTCATAGAATTGTGGTGACTAACAATGAGGCAGAGCTCATGCTTCCCTTCTGTTGTTTATGCTGCCAAATCTCACCAAAATGCTGTTCACACCTCTTTTTTTATCTGACCCTGTGGACAGTTCACATAGTAAATGCTCAATAAACATGTGTGTGCTGAATGAACCGGACCTGCTGTGTGCTTGCCAAATGTTATCCTAGTATCCCTCTCCATTAGCACACATGTGGTCTCCTGACCTTAATCGTAATTTGAGCTGCCCCAAATGCACAGTATGAAAAGATGTGTAATAATGCCATTTCCTCCACCTAGGAGGACATATGGCCCTATATTCAGACTTCAGTTTCAAGTCTCGATGTTTCCCTTGCAGAGGCTATAAACTTGCAGGACCCAGACCACAGACATCAGACATGTTTTGTTTCTTTGAAAACATTGGTTTTGAATGGTTGAGACATTTACCACCAACTCCACTTGTAGTATTTTCTGCCACTGCTTCCTCTTTTTATATTACCTGACTGCAAACTCACACGCTTGAGCTACCAAGCCCCAACTCAACCCATCTGCATATATCCCCAGTCTGTATTTTCAGGGACCTGTGGACCATCGTGGCTCTAAGTCCTACTGTTCTTTTACCAGAAAATTTAGCACTGCAATAACCTCTGCTCCCAGATCACTAGAGACAAAAACTGAACATCTTAGCTCACTTCTAAAGGGTTGCTGATCCCATGACCTACAGAAACACCATAGTCATTGAAAAAATATTGAGAGAGATATCATAAGAAAGCCCTAGGATATTGGAACCTTAATCTGCTGCCATTGAGGCTTAAAAAAAAAAAAGAAAGAATTCTGTGACTTAAAAGCGCCAGTTTTTTTCATTTTGCATGAAAATAATCTAACGTTGGAGGAAAAAAATAGGAAGTATATCAATTTTTAATAAATACAAGCCACAAAATAAATTTAATAAATTATAAATGATAAAATTATTGAAAAATTAAATATTAAACATTCCCACATAAAAATGTAGAACATTTATTAATTAGGGAGCATTTTCAGAGTAATACTTGCACTTTAAATGGGTCTTAACTTTTTAAACATGCAATGTTGTAGACCTATAGAAAATGCCTCACTGTATTTGCATGGCTGGTCATAGCAGAATGACGATGCATTTGGTCAGTTTCCTACAGGATGGTCAGTATGTGGAGGGTTCAAGATGGTTAGGGATAGGGTGGGAAATGGGACCATCGGTGGGATTCCTGGAACCGGCCTTTATGCAACGCAGTAAGAGATCTTTCTTTCCTCCATTTGGATTTCCAAATACAGTAGTCCCCTCTTGTCAATAGTTCCACCTTCCAATTTCAGTTGCCCATGGTCCACTGGGGTCCAGAGCAGATCACTCTTTTCCGACGAATCATCTGACTGTCAATAGTAGCCTGAATTTACCTCACTATACCTGCATCATTCACCTCCCATCTCACCACGCAGAGATTTTATGGTCTCACATCATCACAAGAAGAAGAAGGGTGAGTACAATATAGTAAGATATTTTGAGAGAGGCCACATTCACATAACTTTTAGTACAGAATACTGTTATAATTTTTCTACTTTATTATTAGGTATTGTGGTTGACCTCTTACTCTGCCTAATTCATAAGTTAAACTTTACACAGGTATGCATGTGTAAGATGTGGTGCTTATCCGCGGTTTCAGGCATCCACTGCAGGGCTTGGAACATGTCCCCTGCAGATAACGGGGGACTCCTCTACAAGGAAGAGCAACCACCATGTGAACATTTTTGCCAAAAATTTGGAAGGAAGGTCCACACAGATATGCCTGGTTCTCTTTCTGGAGGTTTTAAGGAAGTTTCCAGTCCAGATGCTCTTATTCTGGGTTTTGGACTAAAAAAAGGTAGGGGAGAAAATACAATGAGAGAGTATTTGGAGAGGGACAAGCTTTTGGTTTTCTTCTCCTAAGATCATTGTGGTACTTTTTTCTTTTAACCTTTTAACTTATACACAGTTATTCTTTGGGTCCTCCCTGCCATCTTCCCCCTCCTCTACAATGGGAAAATAAAAGGTCGGGTTAATAGAACCCATGCACAGTGTGGCTTAGTTCCTGTCCCCACCCCCCACCCTGTGCAATGCCTCCACACTGTCTCTTGAGGTCTCTGAGTTGTCTGAGGGGAACTGGGTGCTAGACATGGACATGTGCTGTGCAGATTCCTGTTCATGGAGGGTCCTCCCGGCCAGCCATAGAGAGTGAGTGCAATTAAACAGCCAGCCTCCAGCTGTCAGCAACTTCAGCCTTAGCCTTAGCTGCAGGAGTCACGTGGCCAGTTACACTCTTCCCGGGCAGCCTGCGTGAAACTCTAGACAACATTTATTCTAGATCACTCTGCCCAGTTGGCCAGAGCTTTGTCAGGCCTGCACTGCAGATCACTTTCTTCCTTGGACCAGTCCTCCACTCTTCCCCCTTCCCTTATAGGTATTAATCCTTAATAAATATCTTGCATTCTAAACTGCCTCAGCAACTGCCTCTAGAGAATCATCAGCCTTTGGGTACTGAGAGAGGTCTGAGAAAGCAGGAGGGTGATAAGGTGGAGCTTTAATGCCAAATCACTCCACTTGGCTCACCATTAGGGCCCATTTTCTGGTACCGGGTGGTGGTCCTGTAAGTTTTAACAAACTTTCCTCAGTGGTGGATTGGTATAGCATATTGGTGGAAGAGAATACTAGTGACAACAATATATAAGGCACCTGAAACACGATTATGTGGACATCAAGATGGGGGATTAGACAGCTACTGATAAGTATCACTGATATTCTAAGGAAAGATCACAAACAGCTGAAGACAAGTAATGAGTAACTGAAAACCAGAGATAAAAGCCTACAGTCTCCTTCCTTGCCCACAGTGAAGCTTTCCTCTTCCCCAGGTGGAGAGTGCAGCACTGCAAGGACCAAGCTCAGGTCTTCAAGTCAGAGTGGATGAGCCAACCAAGAAAGACCTGTGAACCCAAGGTCAGGGTCCTGTCTAGGAAACCTGGGACCTTGACACATGAGAACATCCAATGGGATGTATGGCAAATCCTAATGGGAGAACAACAGTGCAGGCTTTGAAGTTCTGGATCAAGGCCAAGGTATCTTCACTGTGGAATTATGTACCTTTTGAAATACAACTCCAGCATCCTAACAGAGCCCTACTAGATATGAATGTCTGACCACGGGTAGGATGACACATCGTACTTTGCCCATGACTTTCAGCAATGAAAGTCCCTTGTTACAGGAAATCCCTGAGTCCTGTGCAAACTTGGTCACCTAAGCAAGGACACCAAGTGCAGGAAGCCTGCCCTGCCCATTAAGTTTTGGTTCCTGTCAGAGCCACCACCTCCAAAGACCCAGCAACAATCCATGATAAGAGGGACGTGATCCATTTGGGATCAAGCATAAGTAGGTCCGAGTACATAAGCAAACTACATGACCAGGTAGCCCAGACCCATGGCACCTTCTCTTGTGGAATGTGCCCCTGCCTCAGCTCTTCCTTATGGGTGTGTGGGATATCTTGTGTGATTGACTGAAAATGGAGGGAAGAGCCAGAATCTGGCTCAGTATGTCGGTTTCGACCAAAAAGGGAAGGCAGCTTTGATATAGCCTCATCAGCAATGCCCTTGAAGGACAGTGTCAAGAGAAAATGTTCCAAATGGGCAGTTTCATATGGTGTATCTGGTCATCAAATTGTAGAAAGAGGAATGACCCAAGATTAGAATATATATTGTGGGCTATAGCAAATATGCTGGCTTGCTGGTCAGATGCCTCATAGGAAAAAGATTCAGGGGTGCCTGGATGGATTAAGCCTCTGCCTTCGGCTCAGTTCATGATCTCAGGGTCCTGGGATCGAACCCTGCACTGGGGTCTTTGCTCAGCAGGAAGCTTACTTCCCCTTCCCTCTCTGCCTGCTGCTCTGTCTCCTTGTGATCTCTCTCTCTCGGTTTTAAATAAATTAATTAAATATTTCTTAAAAATAGGAAAAAGATTCAGAGGTTGAGGATAAGGCAGTGTGGGGCAGAGGCATGTAGATGAATACAGGAGGGCACACAAAGTGTGAAGATCGCTGTATAATACAATAATGCCTACCAGAGAACAACCATTCCAGAAGTGCTACAGGAGCAGATAGATAAAACGAGGAGGCCAGTTGACCTTGACCAACCTTGGTTATCAGCCACCTCGGTGGTGGCCTGATGAGCACCTGAATGAAAGGACTGCAACAACAGAGTTGGGGTTTATGTGCTGGACATAGAGCAGGGACTCCCACTTACCAAGGCTGTCCAGCTACGTCTCTGCCCATTGTCCCACCTTCCAGCAACAGTGACTGACCCTGAGTGCCAAAAATGGTGGCATTCCTCAAGGATATCAGCTAGTCCCTTAGTGGTAAGTTCACTACACTGAGCCTCTTCCTTCCTAGAAGGGCCAACAAGCAGTTCATTGTCACAAAATAGACACATATTCTAGGCACAACTACTTTTCCTATCAAAAGAGCCACAGTCAGCCCTATTCTCCAAGGCCTGGTGTAGTAATACTCGATCCATTAGCATAGGAACCCATGTAACATTGTATCCCATCAGGGAACCCACTTTATAGCATGGGGGTGACTCTGAGATCATATTACATTCCACACTGCCCAGGATATAAGACATGTATTGAACCAAAGGCCTTTGTAGGGCTCTGTGTCCCTACAGCACTATGCTTTCAATAGGAAGAGTTCATGTGTCCAGGAACCAAGGAGGAAAAATAGGAATGGACCCCACTCCTAATGACCCACTGGGGAAATTTGTGCTTCATATCCCTGCAAATCCATAGTTGCCCCAGAGGGGACAGACTTCCTGTCGAGGACACAGCAAGGATCCCATTAAATTCTAACTGTTGCTGTTGCCTAGGCATTTTAAGATCCCTGTACTCAGGGAGATGTTGGCAAGATGAATGACAGAGGTAACTGACCCTGATCACCAGGGGCTGGTGGGCTTCTGTTAGACTGTGGGAGCAAGGAGGACTATGTGTGGAACCCGACTATGGGAAACAAGATGACTTGCCTACTTGTCACTCTGACTAGATAGAACCAGCAACATCATTAAAGAAAGATATGGGGCGCCTGGGTGGCTCAGTGGGTTAAGCTGCTGCCTTCAGCTCAGGTCATGATCCCAGGGACCTGGGATCGAGTCCCGCATCGGGCTCTCTGCTCAGCAGGGAGCCTGCTTCCCTCTCTCTCTCTGCCTGCCTCTCTGCCTACTTGTGATCTCTGTCTGTCAAATAAATAAATAAAATCTTTAAAAAAAAAAAAAAAAAAAAGAAAGATATGGTGATCCTTTGAGAAGATGGTCTAGGTCTAGCCACCAAGGTTAGCAGAGGTGGTCCCTGTGACTGGAGAATACGAAAATGAACCTCACTATGGGCCCTGAAAGCACTTGCCTTGCTCAGGTGACCACACTGGGAGCTGTAATTATTCCCTAGTTTCCCCTTTCTAAAAGAGGCCCGTGGGATTCCTGGAGATGCTGTTCCCGGAACACATATGGAGAAGGAAATCCACGTGGCTCAAAGGTGGCATGTGGAGTGGTGGGGCACTTCCGTTAGGGAAGAACTTGCCGCCCAGCCATGACAGCAGACATGGTTCTAGCCACCGGGTTACCATGGTGGCCTGCCTCCGCTGCGGAGGCTGCCTTTCTCAGGATCATGCTCTTTTCCAGGGCGCCTCTCATTAGGAGACTGAGTGAGAGGAGCAGTGTGAAGTCCTGGCCATTTCAGACGGATAGCGTCCCCACTGAAGGGCAGTACTCACACTAGGTTGGCGGGGGGGTTGTTGGTCCTGCGTCACAGTGTGACTTCTTCCTCTGCCTAATCCTACCTTCTCTGCTTTCCATTCCCAGCTGTCATTCCCTAAAGAAAATCTGGTACCCCAAACTCGATCTATAAGCATCTGCTTCTGGACTACTCATTCCATTTCCAACTCTGAGAGGCTCTTTGGCCCCAGAGGCGGGGGCCAGAGGGACAGAGGTGAAGACCGCCTCCTAATCCTAGTGATGGTGCTTTGGAAGCCTCCGGCCGGTAGGAACTGTCCTGAAACACTCAACCTGCTACACATGGGCAAAGCAGGGCTGTACTATGGCAGGTGGAGAGTTAAAGAAAAGCTCCGCTCCACCTCCAGGCATCAGTCTAGACCTCACAGAGCTAAGCCTCTTTCAGGGCTTGATGAATCCTTGGCTGTGAGGGTTCAGAGCTTATAAGACAGGCCCAGCCCTGCTGTGATGAGCAGCCAGCTTTGGACACAGATACGCTGGGCAAAGTGGGGTCCAGAAGAGAAGGTGATGAGAAGCTGCAGGGAAATTGCAGATCACAGTGGCAAGCCCTGTATTCAAGTGGCCTGTTGATTTGTCTGTCTCACCTCCCTGCCCAGCCCCCTATTTCTTCTTCCTACCCCTGCAGCACCCAGCATATACCCAGGAGATTGATCTGTCGAAGGACTAAACGGAAACACTGAAAGTAGCCAGAGAAGAGGCTCTATAGCTCAGACGACCCTCAGCTTTCTAGCACTGCCTTAGAAGACTCCGTGGGGCCTCCTGAAGGAGGTGAGGTGGTCAGTAATCAAAGCAGGACCAGTGATCACTGACTGGGGGGGATTTGGAGGAAATTTGGAGTTCCAGGAATTCTGTAAATAACTTTAGTTGAAACTACAGAGTTCTTTGTTTTGTTTTGTTTCCCATGGCTGGCATGTCCTGAAAAGGAAGTGTTATATAGGCTTGTCACAGGGATGGGTGGGTGGGTGGACAGATGGATGGATACAGACAGGAGAGAGGCCAATGACCTCCTCGGCAGTGTATCAGTTAAGATGTCTTTGGCTGCAAATAAGAAAACCTGGTGAAAGTGGCATAAAAATGAGATGTTGATTAACTCACATAAGAGGAACTCTGGGCACAAGCCCTTCTAGGTTTAATTTTGGGGTTCGATGACATTCTCAGGGGCCCCCTTTCTTGGTTGTGGTATTCACCTCCGACTTGAACTGATCCAGTCTGGGCCCTCGTGGCTGCAGGACTGCCGCAGCAGCTCCAAGTGTCAGAGCCTCACAGAACAGCCTCTGGGTTAGGAAAGGAGGCTCGGCCTTCTTGCACCTGATGTTTGTTTCTCAAGACCAAGAAAAGCTGTATTGGTCGTGATAAAATAGATTATACTGGGGCAACCAGGTGGCCCAGTCGGCTAAGCCTCTGCCTTCAGCTCAGGTTGTGATCCTCAGGTCCTGGGGTCCAGCCCCACGTGAGGCTCCCTGCTCAGCAGGAAGCCTGCTTCTCCCTTGGCCTCTACCTGCGGCTCCGCCTGCTTGTGCATGCTCTCTCTCTCAAATAAATAAATAAAATCTTCTAAAAAAATAGATTCTATTGTAGTAACAAATAAATCTCTAAATCTTCATGGCTTAAATGGTAAAAGTACACTGCTTGCTCACGCTCCATGCCTTGCACATTTTGCTAGCTCACTGTAACCGACCCATGCTGAGCGAGCCTCTCATTTTAAAAAGAGCTTCAGATTTTGCAGTGGCCGGGAAGAGAAGGTTGAAAACTCTAGCTCTTGCTGTCAAATCCTTTGGCCTAATGTGATCCATGTAACTTCCTCTTCCATTTCATTGGCCAGAACTCTACCAAGGCCCTGCCTCACTTCAAGGAAATGGGGAAGCACAGTTTACCATGTGTTTGGAAGGAAAGGAGAACCCTATATTAGTGAACTTTAGCTATATCTTCCAGAAAGCACTTTCCCCGGAAGTTCCAAATCTTTTACAGCTCTTTGTCTGGAATTGGGTCACATGGTCATGACCAAATGAAAACCTTATTCAGGCAGAATGGAATCACTATCAACCCTCTGGGGCAATGCAGAAACATTTGTGCCAGCGGGTCAGGGAGGGGGCTGATCTGGGTAGGCAAATAACAGTACCAACTTCTTGCTATTAAAGGGCTTATTTGGCAATACCTGTGAGTCAGAAAGGTCCTTCATAAGAGGATTTATTTGCTCCTAGATTTAGAAAATAATGCCTCCATAAGTTAGCACCCTGCTCATGGACAATTCCTTAATTGTCCATGAGCAGGGTCAGACCCAAACAGATCCCACAGTAGGTACTGTTAAGGATTTTGCTTCATTTTCCAACAGCTCTGACGGATGACTAGGAAACTTCAGATAGTAAGAGAAACTCTAGTTTGTTAGTTTTTCCAGAAATATGATTTCAAACAAACAGCCAAACAAAGTCTTTAAAAGAAGCCAATTAGGTTTTTTTTTTTAACTCAAAGTTAACTCAAAGTTAACTCACAGTTGAATTCAGAAGGTTCTTTTAATTTCTTCCTTCTCCCTTTTCTCTCTACCCATCTATTCCACTCATAAAATAAAACTACATAAAATGTCCTTGCCCTATTTTGCCATGGTTTGGGGCTCAGATGTTTATGATTCTGTGGCAGGAAGGGGGCAGTTTAGCGAATGGTTGGAAGGGGAGGGGGAGAATTAGAGCAGATGGTTGAAATTCCAGAAAAGTCAGCCGTAGCACCCCTGCTAAGATTAAAATTGCTCTATTTCTGGGTAGGTCCAAACCTGGAAGTTGTTTACCTATATAGCCTCCTTGAGAGAAAAAGCAGAGGGTTGGAAGAAGAGCCTAAAGCCTATAGAAGCAACTTGATTCCAACCCCGAAACAGGCATGTGGGGTGCGTGTGTGTGCATGTGTGTGCGTGTGTGTGTGTGAGTGTGTGTGTGTGTGTGTGTGTGTGTGACATATGGCAATTTAAAACAGTTAAACATATGAAGAATGTTTTTCATTCACAGATGGTTAAAAAAAAAGGCATTTATTTTTTTATATAACACATTCTCGGGGTTTGGAGCCAACCGCCTCCAGGAGGGTCACAAATCCACTCAATGCCCCCAATGACTCCAGTCTATGTTTGAAGGTCTGCTTCAGCTGAAAGATAAGTAAAACTGTGGTTAAGTCAGACGTTCCCTGGTGGCTCTGGGGCCTAGGGGCACTGATTATTTCAAAAAGGCTATATGAAAAAGTGCACACTGGAACATTGGCTTCAGCTGGATTCACCTGTTCTAGGCAGCTGAAAGAACAAAATTTATCCATGGAATTAAATCCTTCCCATGGCACTTACTTGGCACCATTTACCTGGCCCGACCTCTTTGGGAAGGGCTTCTGGGGCTGCAAAAAGAGGGAGAGAGGTGGCTTTCCCTTGGCCTTTTCTCCAGTGAATAAAGTATTGCTGCTTGCCAAGGTTTTCTCCTGCTTCTATGAGAGCAAATGGGGACCCAGAGTGTCCAATCAGCACACCAAATCTCTGTACTGCTTGCAAAGACAATTATTCCCTGGGGGCTTTTGACAGCGGGGGGTGGGGGGAATTAATTAAGTCACATTGTAAAATTAAGTAGCATAAC
Source organism: Mustela lutreola (assembly GCF_030435805.1). Classification (NCBI taxonomy): domain Eukaryota; kingdom Metazoa; phylum Chordata; class Mammalia; order Carnivora; family Mustelidae; genus Mustela; species Mustela lutreola. Next base: position 131,181,194 of record NC_081294.1, on the reverse strand, counting down.
TATATATTTTAGAACTAGTGCAATTATGCCTTATCTTGGAGTATGGTAAATTTGTAACTGTGATGCATTATTAGAAATTTTCTTAGAATTCTAGAACTCAAGGGTCTTTAGAGATCACCTAGCCAAGCAACTTTCTTTTGTAAAGATGAGAACACACCCAGAAAGGTCCTATGACAGATTGGAGACTACAGCAAGTCTCATGACTCAAAATCTAGTACTCTTATCATTTCATTTGATTTGCATTTTGCACAGAGATAAAGTCTACAGCAGGTGAAAATAACAGGTGGTCAAAATGACCTCTGAAATTTCTTAGAAAGGCACTATGCTGGAGACAAGTACATGTCTTCCACTGAGTCCAACACAGACACATTTGCCTTCAAGCTAGATCTCTGTTTCTCAGGTTGTGCACCAAATGAAGCAGAGAGCTGGGGAGTGGAGGTGCTGTTGTGTGGAAACTGGGTCTTTGAAGTCAAGGATCACAATCTGTAAAGATGCTCCCACCATGAGGGGTAGCTACAACTGACACCAACTCATAGATCAAGAGTGTCCTTAGGCAAAGATTCAAAGGGAACACTGTGATCTCTGGTGTTCTCTCAGTGAGATCTCGTGTCGCTGGGACTTTGTCCGGTGAAGTCGAACCTCCCTGAAATCTGAACTCTGTCTCCTCAACTTTACCATGCTGCAGGTGATTTGGGACTCCCCCATTCCCAGGCTGGAACCAGGAGAGTCTCTCCAGAATTGGCCCATGTGATTATGGAGTCTGACAAGTCCTGAGATTTGCAGTTGGCAAGCTGGAGACCCAGGAAAGCAGATGGTGTAATTCTAGTCCGAGATCCAGGAGGAGCCGATGTGTCAGTTTGAGTCTGAAAATAGGGAAAAAATGATGTCCCAGCTCTGAGGCAGTCAGGAAGGTGTTCTTTCTTACTTCAAGGGATCCTCTTTGTTCTAGTCAGGCCTTCACCTGATTGAATGAGGCCCACCCACACTAGGGAGGGCAATCTGCTTTATCTAGTCTACTGAATATGTTTCATACATTAATCTCATCCAGAAATGCCCTCAGAGACATACCCAAAGTAATGTTTGATCAAATATCTGGGTATCCTGTGGCCCAGTCAAATTGACACATAAAATAAACCATCACAGCTGTTCTGTATGCTGTTGTCCAATGGAGAAACATTTTTGCCTCAAATATTTCTTCTGTTTGTCATTGTTATTTAAAGTGAGAGAGTATATTCAGTTTCCTCTTGCCCTGCCTCTCCAATAGAATGTGTTGTCCAACTTCTGGATTATTGTCTGTCTCATGGAAAGAAATGGAATCTCTGTAAATTTTTATTTTGTTTTTCTCTTGTAATGAGTGACATGGATCATCTTGATAAATGTATGTTTTGGCATTTGTGTTTGTTTTTCTATAGTTTTTTCATGTTATTTGTAATTATTCTATGTTGGATTCTATCTTCTTTTCTAAGAGTTCTTTTTATAGAGAAATTAGCACTTTGTCTATGAGTTGCAATTATTTTTTCTCTTTGACTTTGTGTTACTTTTTGCATGGAGAAATTTTTTAAAAAATGTAGCTGAATTTATCAGTCTCCTTCTTTATGGATTCTGAATTTTTAGTCATAGTTAGAAAGGGCTTTCCTATACCAGGATTCTCCCATGCTTCCCTCTGGTACTTTTATGTTCAATTTTTCACATGTAAGTGATTAATCTTGGTGAATTGTATAAAGTATGGATCCAATTTTATCCCTCAGCACAGTGGTTCCAAGTCTAGTATAAAAAGTCAATCTTTATATTATACTAAATTCTATATGTATTTTATTGTTCTATAATTTCTATTCTGTTCCAAAAGTCTGTCTTTTTATATGGCAGCACCACAGGGTTTAAAAACTGGGACTTTGGGGCTTGATCTCAGCTCAGGTCTTGATCTCAGGGTCGTGAGTTTAAGCCCCACTTACGGCTCCCTGCTGGGTGAACAAAATAAAACAAAATAGATTAAAATGTTTAAAAATTGGGACTTTTTATTAATATCAACTAGAGCTGGTCTCTAGAAATCCTCCTCTGGCCAGTCGTTTTTCAGAAGTTTCTGGGTTATTTTGATTATTTGTTTTTCCATATGAACTTGAAAATCATCTGGCTTATTTAAGTCTAGGAAAGAGCTGTTAGTACTTTTCCTGAGGTCATGTTGAATTCATAACTTGGTTTAGGGAGAACCGAGATATTTATGGTGAAGAAACTTTTTGATCAGGAACCTTTTGGGTCCTTCATTTGTAAAAGGTTCAAGGGAATCCTGATCGTTTTCTACCACTGCCCTCCAGGCTCAGCAGTGAGATCTGCTGGACAGGTATTAGGATTGTGTTTTACCTGACCATTAAATAACTCAGAAAACCAGAGCTGGAGAAGGCCAAGTGTGTTTAAGGTGTTTTGGTAGGAGTTCCATCACCATCGACGTTGTTAATAATGTGGAACATATAAGATCTCTCAACTGATAGATTAGCTTAAATGACCTCCACATGGCTTATCAAAGCCATTTCATTACTTTTGGATAAAACTGGCCCTGTGGAAAATTATGAAATGATCAACTTTTCGCTACCTCACATTTCCCATTTTTCATCATTTTCCCCAACAAGACATCCCCTTCCTCCCCAAGGCCTAAGTGCAGATTTCAGTCATAACCGTGTGTTCCCTCTTATTTTCCCCTTATCAAAACCCATCCTAGGAAAAGAATCTGGTATTAGTCATTTATACCTTAATACGAAATTCCTTCTAGCAGTGGAAAGAAAGATTGTATTTTTTTTTTTTTTTTAAAGAGTTTTGAGAACCTGGGAGCAACTGAAGGAAGCAGGAGCCTTCCAGGTGTCCTGGAAATATTTCCGGGTAGATCTGTACCTTCTAAGGCCCTGCTTTGGGGCTTAAGAGAACCCTGCAGAACCCAGGAGATGCTCTTGTCATCTCCCTTCCCATACTCAGAAAGGAATACTGAGACAATGTAAGCGATTTCATTCTGACCACAAATTGCAGAGAGGTTGTCCAGAAAGAATGCATTTCCCTTATCTGCCAGGCCTGCCCGCTTGCATCCGGGATCAGAGAGCTCCTCTGAAAGCCAGAAGTGGTACGATTAGAAGCAAAAATATGAAGTGCATTACACACAACTCCTCTTACAACACATGCAAAGTAATCAATCTTAACCTCTGGCAGGCACACCAGGGAGTCTGTCTTTCCCTTTTTATTTATTGACTTGCCCTTGGCCAGCCCTTAACGTATTTGTTTTTGTCGTTCCAAGGTTTTTTGCTCAACATTCAGCCAGTCCGGTTTCCTTCCTGGGATATAGATGGCTCATCTGTCAGCTGCCGTCAGGATTCGTGACCGACACCCATCCCATATTGTAAAATAAAGCCTGCTTTATTATGATTTAGGGATAGGGAGTCTTTTCGGCTCAGCCGTTCGGTGTTCTAAGGAGCAGAGGGTCTCCGCCTTTGGACGCGGGCTCCTCGCGGCTCCAGCGGGAGGGTCTGAGTCCACAGCATCTCGGGGGCTGCCTTCTGGGGGCGCCCACGTGGCCCCGGGCGCAGGCAAGGAAGCCTTGATGTGCCTCGGGCTCCACTCCGCACTGCTACTGCTTTGGAAGGGAAACTTTGTGCCCGACTCCAAACACTGCATTTGAACAGTTGAAAAACCCAGAGCTTCACCCTCAGGAGTGAGGGGAGCCTTTGGAACGAATGTGAAAGGGATGGAGCTCACTGAAGTTCCTGCACGCGAGGCGCTCAGAGTGGAGGACTGCACTTCATTTTTTTTTAAACACCTCGGCAGTTCCTCGGCTTCAAGAACTAACTGCAGCGCACAGTATTAAAGGCCCCAATTCCCTCTGACATGCCTTCTTTTTCTCTCAGCTTCAAAACTTCGAGCTGTAAATGAGACTCGGGAAGAGAGCGGGGGAGATGCGCTTCTGTCCGCAGGAGACGTTCTTGCGCCATCCGCGTTCCGGCTGCTCCTTCTCCCACCTGCCAGTCTCCTTCCCGCAGGCGATCTGGTTTCATCTTGGGACTTGGTATTAGGCTTCGAGGACATGCCACATCACAAGTCAGGCGTGCTAGAACGTATTTTTCTTTCGCTCTGGTTAATTTTATATTAATTTTGTAGTAAGCCCTGGCTCTGCTGAGGCGGGGGAAATTTACCCTCCGCTCATCTAAGGGGGTGGCATCGACGGGCCAGAGAGTCACAGAGGGTACAGAGGGACGGGTGGAAAGTGGTTAGGAGGGAAGCTCTTTTGGTCCTTGGAATGTCTGTCTCCCCCCCCCCCCCCCCCCAGCCTCTACTTAGAAATCTATCTTTAGTCCTTTGTTCCTGTTCACCTAGGGCCTGGAGCTAAATATCTCTCTGCATTGGTGCCATGTTTGATGTCAGAGTCCTCATTCATGGCAAAGCCATTCATCCCCCCAGGGAAAGGGCGCAGGTGCCCTCTGGCCTCAGATCTGGAAAAGCACCTTGGCTTCTCCTGCTTCCATGGGGCTCAGCCCAGGAAACAGGACCGAAAGAACCTTGTGTCCAGGAGTCCCCGCCGTCTGTATTCCACGGGTTCCTCCCTGTCTCTCTTCCATTTTCCCCAGCCTAGGCAATTTTTTTCTACTCTGAGGAGTTACGGGTGGGGAGGAACACATTTCTACATTTTCTCACTCAAATCCATAGATCTCGAACTTGTCACTTCCTCTCCTCAGGACATACTCAAGAGCCCTGGCTTTTGGATGACAAAAGCCAGGGATGTCGTTTTGATTTCTACTTTGTGTAGCATCCTTCGCTTGAAGCGATGAGCAGAGAGTGGCCCAGCTGCTTGAATGGGTATAAAATACATTGATGAAAGTTTCACAAGTATTATTCTGCCACGAGGATAAAATAGCTTAATAAACAAAAATCTCTTGGAGGGTCCCTCTGATGAAGCTTGGAATGGCTGCTAGCTCATGGGTGTGGCTCGGCAGCTTATCGGGATGAAGGCCCTGGGCAAACTCAATGAATTTTGGTGCTAGTTTTTCAAATATGACTGCTTTTTGGCAGACTAGTGTTTGTTCCTGCTTTCTGAAATAGTTGTGTTCTAAGGCCCCAGCCTAAGCAAAGGACTGCAGACACTTTCTAAGACCAAATTGCCAATATGGTAATGAACCTCAGACTTTTTCTAGCATGCTCTGTCCTGTTCCTTGCTGCCCTTGCTCTTCCTGCTATATCCTGAGGGCAAAATTCATATGAGAATGAAAATGTGACCCTTAGGAAGATTCTTCTCTCTTTTCTCTAACATGTCTTCTAAGTATTTTCCTGTACATTTTGCCCATTTTGAATGCAATATTTTCTTTAATATGTGAGCAAATTTGTAACAGACACACCTTTTTTACATGCTTAATTTTTCAGCTTCTTGTCAGAAAAGCTCCAAGTCATTGGAACTCATTTAAACTGTCTTTTTAAATTACAAGTCCCTTTTACATACTTGGGCATCAAGGATCCCTTTTTAAAAGGAATATTTATTTTTATTGATTGGACCAACTGGAAACAAAAAAAATATTAAAACACTTTTAAAAGACCTATGTTAAGTAACGTAAAAAGGAAGTTCATTTGAAATTCCTAAAGGTAACGCAGGAAAAATCACTGTTGAGCTCAACATTCAATGGTATGCATATAAAGACATAAATCCACCCATTGTAAGAGCACCTAAAAATATACTGATATACTCAAGAATGGGATAATAGAAAGATGAGAAGAGGAAAAAGAATGAATTAGCACATAAGAGGTGCGTGCTGCATGCCCAGTACTTCTTAAGTCTGTGGTGTAGATATTATTGCTTCCACTTTGCGTAGAAGGAAACCAAGGCTATTTAGGTAGCTTGCCCAAGGTTACTTGTCTCCCCAGCAACAGAGCCTGGCTTTGAATCTCGGTCTGTGGGACTCCACAATATCCTCTTTTCACGATAAAACACAACTGTGGTCAGTCTAGTACCCACAGAATGGCAGCATGGATGTTTGGGTATATCTACCTTGGGTGTTTATACTCCTAGAAATCCACGCCAAAGGATTAGCTGAAGGAATACAATAAAAGGAGATAGCCAACCGAATGTTCTGATACTATATCCATTTCACACATCGAAACAAGGTTGGCTACAACAAATCTTGTTGGAAGATATTGATTTGATCAGTGCAATCTTTCAAGATACGATCCAGGTCTTTAGCAAGAGCTACACTATTTTTGCAATCCATTGAGTGGTGACAGGAGTTCACTTCACACCATCACAAATTTCCCACGAGAGCTAACAAAAGCTTGCAGCTTGGGAACATATGGGAAAGTGCAATATTCTACTCGCAAAGTAAAAGTAATATGTCACCATTGCATGGCACAGTAATAAACTATGTGTGTATTATAAGTGAAATGGACCCGGGCAGAGGGGGCAGGAGTTAGTCCTCATACAGAGGGTGTATTGTGAACTTAGAACCAATGGGAGATACTGCATTTCTCACAACAGATTCGCTTCCGACTCTCAGTCTAGCAGTTTGTGGCCCAAATGCCTTTGTTTGTTTACCTTCAGCACAGGACTGGAATGCCAATGTTTTCATTTTTAAAATCCATTTTTACAATTGTCACTCATTTGATGATACCTTTGGTCCGTCCAAAAGAAATAAAATCTACTTAAGTCTGATTTTCTTGAAGATCTAATCTTTTGCATAAGATGCTTAATAAAATATACAACCCTTTTACAAACTAATGTCTTAATGGCTGATTTGAGATTTTTTTTTTTTACTCTTGCATTTAAGAAACAAAGCTGTAGATGATCCTTGTCCAAATCAAATAGAACTAGCTTCCTTTTATTTTTATTTCTTTCTATTTCAGCAGCAGCTCTTTCTCGCTTTTAAAATTAATCAGTATATTGATTTCAAAACCTGAACACTAAGAAAGAAAAATGTTTTGAAGATGATCATCATCGAGAAATGGAACCAAGAACTAGTAAACCTAGTAATGTACGGTTAACCAGCTGCTCATCTCCTGCTGGTAAAAACTGCTTCAGAATAGATTTGTCCTTCTCCAAGGGCATTTGCTCTTTGAAGGCACAAGGAAGAAATCAAATATACCGGGAACACTGAAAAGTTCTAGGTAATCGTTTTATTTCTAATTTTAAATAAAATGCAACGCGTTGACACAATAGCTTCTGTCATGCCAGAAACACCCTGAGATGGCCACGGGTAGAAAGAAAACCATGATTCTTGCAGCAGGAGGTTACCAGACCCAGAACCACCACTTCCTAACCAGATGATTCCTACCAGGTCCCTTGGCCTCCCTGAGTCTGATTTCTTAATTCATAAAACCTGAGATCAATAAGCCTTTGATCTCATGGGGTCGAACAAGGTAATACATGAAAGTATTTTCTATACTCTGATAGTACAGACTTTTATAAAAGATGAAACTCTTGGGTCGCATGGCATATACATTTACAACAGTGCCGTTTCCTTTCATTGCATGAAATGCTCTGCATCACAGAGAATCTCAACCACATTAGATGTTAAATAAGCTTTCATATGCCTCGACATGTATCCACCATTTTGTCTCTGAAAAAAAGGTGAATCAATTTCCAATCAAACATAGGTCCTTCCCCTCCCTTGCCTTTTTAAACAAAGCCTGCTGGTTAGTTGGGGGTTCACCCATTTTTCTCTGCTTCGTGCTACCTGGAGTACAGGGCCCTTCTATGAAGGAACTGTAAGGGACTCACTATTCCATGAGTCTGTTGACAGTAGGGACCATTTTTGCGTGTCTAGCATGCAGCACAGTACTTGGCACCGAGAAGGTTTGGTGAGTGTTGGTCAAACTCAGCAGTTGAGCAGAATGGTATTGTGATGACAGACGCATATGTATTATTTGGCAACCCTCTTGTAATCTGAAACTGGCCCCTGCACGCAGAGGGCAGTGGGAGATGAAAGAAAGTAGCTGGCCTCTCCAGGTTGGTAGGTGACAATTTTATGAAGCAGAGGGAACTTATATACTAAGGCTTGTTGTGAGTGGCAGCAAGATGAATAAGTCCTTGCACGCTCCCATCAAATCAGAAAAAAAATATTTATTTATTTATTTGACAGAGAGAGAGAGAGAGATCACAAGTAGGCAGAGAGGCAGGCAGAGAGAGAATGGGGAAGCAGGCTCCCTGCTGAGCAGAGAGCCCAATGTGGGGCTTGACCCCAGGACCCTGGGAGCATGACCTGAGCCGAAGGCAGAGGCTTAACCCACTGAGCCACCCAGGTGGTAAATCAGAAAATTTATGGAGACCCTAACTAGATTCAGTCCTGTATACTACACAGGTGTTCTCAACACCACATCACGCTCTCAAGGCTATGTCCTCGGAGCAGTCTCTGGGAGTGGAAAAGGCAGGCGGAACCCCCAGGTAGAGAGCGGAATGAGCAGCCTCGGATTGCCCGCCCTACCAGCGGTCATGTCTTTCCGTGGCCTTCCTCGACACTGCGACAGTAAAGTGAGTGGGTAGGCCTGCAGCTGACAAACGTTGAGCAGAGCCTTCTGGCCCGGAGACAGCAGTGAGCACCCATCAGAAGGTAACGTGGCCAGCGGTGGAGGTGTGTCTCTTATTTGCGGGTAAAGGCAGAGTACAATTCTCCCTCTGTGAGGTTATGTACTTTTTTCTTTGTATAAATGTGTATATAGTTAGAGGATGGGAATTTCAATGGCTAGCTACATCTACAGGTCCATTTAAGTGACATTTTGGGTAAAATCTGTTTGTTAAAAACAACCAAGACCTCTTCCTTTCTCTAGTTGTGAAAGTTTTTTTTATTCCAATTTGGCTTTTCATTCAAAATCTAATTTTTCTTATTTTATGATCTTATCACAGCTTATAAATATATATGTATTAAAAAAGGAATAAGTTATAGATGAGGAAAAAAGCCGGTCTGTTTGTAAATATATTAGTGTGTTTCATTTCACTCAGATGCCTCCCTGGTCTGAATTAGGCTATAATGGGCCCAAACACTGAGTTTAGTGTTGGTTTCGTGAGGAAAAGCCAAGTAGTCAATTTTAATTACTCGTTGCCGTATCCTTAAACAATGCACCAAGCGTGGAAATGTTCAAAATATCTTTCCTTCTGTCTGATTTCACTTTAGTCAATCCAAATTTGGCATCACTGCTTTCTGAAATATTTTTGATTTTAGAGCAGTTGGTGATTTTAATAATTTAGTATAGAGGAGAGAATGAAGAGAAAGAGATTGGAATTTAAAGCACAATGGCAAAAAAGTTAATTTAAAGTGATGTTTGGTTAAAAAAAAAAAAAAGGTTCCCTTTGCAATGCTGTTGTGTAATTGAACGGATTAAGGGAACTGACGGGAACTTCACGGGTGTCTCAGTGGAGGTCTCTGAGGTCAGCCTTCGGCTCTTGTGCCTCACGTTAAACAGGTTTGTCAATTTTCCATCAGATTGATTTTTCTCACAGGTCTGAAGGCCTTGTCTTATTTCGCCTTATTTCCACAGGGGTTCTTAGCATTGCAAACTTCCATTTACTTTTGTTTCAAATTGCGAAGAGTGATTTTTATCTCTGAGACATCATCAGAGAAGAAACTGTAGAATTGAAATACCCTGTTTAATATGTAAACCGTGTTGGTTGTCTACCATTTTCTTTCATTGTTTTTTTTTTTAATTGGAATGAATCGCCCTTTAAAGATAATTGTGTTTATCTAGTTTACCCGGAGTTGTCTTTTGCATTTGATTTTTTTCAAATATTTACTTACTACAGAGGTTTTGAAAAAGATCAGGTGAGTTGTTTCCTTTCAAGGTAAGTTGTTAAGTAACTATGGGCAGATTCCAAATATACCCTTGGGAAATAGACTTACTAATATTTAAGAGTTCATCTACCTGGCCCAATGACATCTGCAAGAACTCAAGTACAGGGCAAAGAAGCCATTTCTTGGCTCTTCATTTTTCGTTCCTTTGTGATAAATATTGGATCTCTCAGGGTTTCTTTTTTCCTTTTTTTTAAGTCGTGTTCTGTTAGTTCCAAAAAAGAAAAATCACTTTTACTCCAATTAAAAAAAAAAAAAGTTCCTTAAAATGACTTTTAGTCTTATGACTTTTTTTTGAGTTTTTTTGGAAAGCATACAAGAAAAAAAAACACATTTACATAAGCAGAATCAATTATGTCTTTCATTGCTGTCCTTACACGTGCTTGACTATTTCTTATTTAAATAGGAAATTACAAAAATATACACATCATACATTTCTGTTTTCTTAAACTTTCAAACATTTTCTTCCCATACGTGGTCTCATTTGCTCCTCCCAGAAGTGCCATGAATTAGGAAGAATGAGTATTACCAAGCCTCATTTCCAGATGGCATGAGTATGTCCTCCCCCAAAATGTATTAGTAGATGCAGAGTTAGATCTAGAACTCAGGTCTTCAGACTCTTCAGCCTATGCCCCTTCTACTGTATCCTACTGCTTGAAGGAGCTTGTCAAAGATGCTGGATCCCTTAAATTGATACCCTGGCAATTTTTCTTTCAAAAAAAATGGAAATGGTTTCTTCATCCTCAACACCACAATCACTTCATCACATTAATGGGGAAAATCTTCTCATTTCCAGACTTTTGACAAATGGTTATCAGTGGATAAATGAACCCTGCTCTGTGTCTTACCTGGTAATTTATTAGCTGTTTTCATATTAATAGGGCCAGCCTTAGGAGGAGGTGTCTGTAATGCCTGGAATTCCACTGTTATAACATTGATTTCTTTGCCTGCTTTTGTCCCCATTGGAAATGCAAATAATCCTCAGAGAATCATGAAACATTAATTAAAATTTTACTATGGGCTAGTCTCTGTGGTTATAGACACAAGTAATAATAACGTGTACTGAACTCTTAGTACCACCAGACACTGTGCTGGCCGCCTTCGCACATATCTCATTTAACTATGAAGCAACCCACTAGGTAGGTTCTGTTATCCTCATTTTACAGATTTAGAAATTGAGACTCAGGTTTAAAAGCGTGTCCAAGGCTCACAGCTCACAGGTAGGGTCAGGATTTTGAATGCTGTCAGCTTGGCTTCCAGTTCTTTGCTTTTTGTGGTTATGCTCGAGGGATCAAGTCTCCTGCCCGTGAGAAACTCGTGGTCTGGTCAGAGACAGAATGGTGTGATGGGGGCAGAAAACTGTGGGGCCACAGAGGGGGGAGTGCCGCACTTTGCCTGTAAATGAGAAGGCTTTCCAGAGAGGAAGATCAGGGCCTGGGTCCTGTTTTCCCAGAGGCTGAGGAATGAGGTGGAGAGGGCATTCCAAGCAGAGGGAACAGCCAAGACCAAACAAAGGAACATAAAATAAGTGGTATGCTTGGGAATGGCAAGTAATTTGGTGTCACTGGAGCAGAGACATTTCGTCATGGTAGCCCTAATAGAAAAGAGGTGGAAAACCTGCAAGTAAATGCCAAATAAACAAAGACCCAAGTTGTTCTGTGCTCGATTTTTAGAATTTCTCTTCTGGAGCAATAAGCATCCATAAAATATTTTTTAGGAAGGTATGATTGGATTTGCGGTAAGAAACAAGAGTGTAGGGCAAGAATACCATTTATTAGACTGCTAAAAATAACCTAGGAAACGTAGGACTGGCTATGTTAGTTATCTCTGCGGTATAACAAATTATCCCCCAATGTGGTAGCTTTAAACAATAAACATTTATTATTTTGCCGTTTTTATGGGTCAGGAATCCAGGCACTGATTTCTGGGGGTTTCTGACTCAGGGGCTCTCACTGGATGCAATCAAGGGGTCAGCTGAGACTGCAGTCTTCCCAAGGCTGGACTGCGGAAGGATCCTTCCGAGGCTCACTCACATGGCTGGTGGAGGGTCTCAGATGACCCACCTCCAAGCTCACTTGTGTGGCTGCGGCAGGCCTCAGGTCTCTTGGGTTGCTGGCCAAGGTATCACTTCTTGCCACACGGGCCTCTCCACAGAGCTCCTCACGACATGGCAGCTCGTTTCCCCCTGGAGCAAGGGCTCTAAGAAAAGGAGAGCTTGAACAAAGGAGAGATGGGGTGAGGGAGCAAGAGTGGGCAAGGAACACAAATGCCACAGTCCTACGGGAACGTAACTTCACCATCAATACCCTGTGACTTTTGTTATCTTTGTTCGAAGCAAGTCACCAGGTCCAGCCTGCTGCTGGGAAGGGAATTATAAACGGGCAGGAATACCAGGAGGCAGGATCGAGACCACTGGGAACTATTTTAGGGGCTGCCTACCACACCAGCTTCTTAAAATGTTGATTTTTGAGCCACTTAGGGGGTCTTAAAATGCTGATGTCAGTTGGGCGGTTGAAAATATAGGTTTGAAGTTGGAAAGGAAAGTTGGATCAAAGTATAATTGTGTGTGAAACGGTTTTTTTATTTTTATTTTTATTTTTAGATAACTCTATGGCAGCTGTGTTTGAATGTGGGGCATACCACAGAAACATTCTCATTTACTTAGTAAATACTCAAACACCCTCTGTGTGTAAGATGCTATGCTAGTAATTTGGTGTGCTGCTCTTCTGTTTCTTAGTGGGGCTCAACCTCTTGTGGTCTTGTAGAAAGTAAAGGCTTTTTAATGGCAAGAAAATATGAGGCTGCAAGCCCCCACACCCTCCTGTAAGTGGTCCATATTTTCACCATAAGCATCTTCACCGTAGACATCTTTGCTGCAAGCATTTTCACCGCACACATTTTCACCGCATAACTAAGTGGCCATAAGGCAATTTTGCTGCAGAAAGATTAAAAAAAAAAAACTGGTTGACAGTTTGGTTTGACAGTTTGGTTTCATCAACCGGTTGGCAGTTTGGTTTCATTGACACAGTCCTCTTATTTTATATAAATCTTAGCCCTCGTGGTGGCCTGTACCATGGTGCAGAGTTTTGAACCCATGTTCCTTCCTCATAAAACTTTGGAACACCTATCACCGGACATGTGTCAAGATGGCAGCCACAATGAGCCGTGGAGGAGATTTTTACAATGTGACACAAAGCTCAGTTACAAAAATACATCCTAATATTTGGAAACTGATGCCTCTCTTTACGAAGGAAGAGATTTTAGCAAAAAAAAAAAAAAAAGAAAGAAAAAGTGCCATCCTGAGCAAGGAGATGAACCAACAAGCAAGAAATAATAATAGGGGCTCCTGGGTGGCTCAGTCAGTTACGTGTCTGCCTTCAGCTCAGGTCATAATCTCAGGGTTGTGAGACTGAGTCCTGCATCAGGCTCCCAGCTCAGGAGGGAGTCTACTTTTCCCTCCCTCTCTGCTCCCCTCCACCCTCCCTTGGCCCCCTCCTTCTCTCTCTCAAGTAAACAAACAAAATCTTAAAAAAATAAGAAGAATATTTATGAATGAAGGACTTAGAAGACAAGTGCTTAGGTGGGATTCACAAAACAAAATCAGTTATTTGCACTGCATTGCCATGAATCTACACACATTTTAAATGTATTCAAATAATTATATTTTGCAATCAAGTCCTTTTAATTTCATTATTCATTTTTCATGTTTCATCATGTCCTTTTAGATGAATGCCCGCCTTTTATTTTTTGTGATTTCCTTTTACAGCAAAATTGCCTTACAGCCAATTAATTATGTGGCAAAAATGCTTCCAGCGAAAATGCTTGGGGCAAAGATGCTTCTAGCAAAACTACTTAGAACCCCTCTTGTAGTATTGCCGAAACATGGCTAGAGGGAAGGCCAGGCCCTAGGAGTGATGACCTTGGCACATGAAGCAACTTCTACAACCAGCTCATAGGATGGGCCAGGCTAAGGAAAGGCAATGCTCTGATACAGCTGAACTCCAGCAGGTGCAAGCTGATCTAAGCTAGCAGCCTGGAATGCAAAACTGACTAGGATGAAGAGCTCAAACCCTCTGCTGCCTTCATTTCAGTGAACTCGGAATAAACTGTTTTGCAAGAACCATGATTAGACTGTGGCAGAGTTTAGGGACTGCAAGCCCAAATGCCAAAGATAAGGGTGTTTTGTGCTTCTCTTTACTCAAAGTGGATTACATACTTAAAAAAAAAAAAAAAAAAAAAAAAGAACTGATCATTTAAAGCCATTTTTCTAGAGAGTTTAAACACATTAAATCTGATTATAACAGATATCATTACAGCGATAGCCAGTGTAAGAGACTAATGCCCAAATGATGACGTACTTCTTGCAGACAATATGCAATATTGGAAGCAATTAGACAGTATCTTAAAGTTTGTTGAAATTGGATTTTACTTATATCCAGATAATTAAGGCAAGTCAGTAGTTTTCCTGAAATCTCCAGATAATTGCTTCACTTACCCCCTTGGGGTATAGGTGAATAGCTAGGTCCCCTTGCAACTTAAGGAACAGTCCCTGGTGTCTCAGAAAAGTTGCGAGTACTTCACACTTTGATACAGCATCTAGTTCATTATTCAAGAAGGAAAGAAAGTACAGCAATCCTCAGATAATTAAATGCCCAGCCTGTCAACACTCAATGTGATACATTAACACGTGAGAAAACACATGAATTACAACTTTCTGGAGAGATGTATGACTAAAGCTGTGCACGGCCACACTTTGGGGAAAAAAATATTGCTAGAGCCAAGGAAGTAATGTCACTGTTCTACCCAAATATGACTCGGGTCCTTCCATGTGGCTAATTTAATTTATATCCTATTATTTGTTGTTTCCCCATTCAAGACCGCTGCACTGTATGATATGAGATGCAACTCTGCCTCCGGGTTGGAAGTACCGGAGGGCTTCCTCCATGGAGGGCTCTTCTCCACCAGGACTAATTCTTTGGCTCCATGGAACCATCTATGGAACCGTCTGGCCTAGCTTCTTCTAATCTTTACTCCTCTTTCTTCCTGTACTTCTTCATTCAGCTTGCCTTGCAACATGCCGATGGTTGAGGTTATTGTTAGTACCAACATCCCGAATCATTTGTGTCTCACAGAAATCTAGCAGTAGTTAGAGCAGGAGGGTCTCTCCCACGGGTCTCTGCCTGTTTACAACACTAATATATTTGGAATATCTGAACCGAGAACATGATCTGACCAGATGTAAGAGTATCATAATCACACCTTATATTTTCGAAGCATTTTAAAACCTTTCCAAGCCTTCAAATTTATATATATGTGTGTGTGTATGTGTATATATGTCTATATATATAATGTATATTTAAATATATATTAAAATTTTATTATATTTAAAATTTTATGTGTTTATATATTTAAACATATAAATATATATTTAAATTTTCATTGATACATAAGGCAAGTATTACTGAGTTTATATTTTAAATGAAGAGATGGCCACAGAAAGTTGGACCATTTGTCTAAGTTCAGACACATTTGGTGACAGGACTGCAATGATCTATTATTCCTTTCCAAGGGAGGAAACTGGTAAAAAGAAATTCACAGTACCTCCCCTCCCCTCCCTGTTTTCATCTGTCAAGGCAGCAAGCATAAGCCCCATAGTGAATGGATTCTCACCAAAGTCAGATCTGTACATCCTGCTGAACTGCTCTATCACCATTTTCTTCCTTGCTCCTGCCCCAGCTCTCCAGTCCTCCCCCTCAACCAACACTTTCACCTTGCTGTCTGGAATTGCCAGATTAAAAAACCAAAACCAAAACCAAAACCAAAAAAAAAAAAAAAAACCACACAGATATATACTCTTTTCTCAAAGTGCTCTCTTTAACTCTCTCCCTTAAAGGACAATTGCATCTTCCCCAAGGATTTTTGCATTCCCTGCCCCTTTCAAGACCTGGCTATTAATTTTCTCCCATCTAGTATGCCTCAAGGCTGGTGTGAAGGCTGAGTCCATGCTCTCTGCTTCCTGCTGCTGC
The DNA here is from genome assembly GCF_030435805.1 of Mustela lutreola. Taxonomy (NCBI): domain Eukaryota; kingdom Metazoa; phylum Chordata; class Mammalia; order Carnivora; family Mustelidae; genus Mustela; species Mustela lutreola. Next base: position 131,165,374 of record NC_081294.1, on the reverse strand, counting down.
ACCTCGACTGTAACTGCCCCCCCTTCCTTCCCTGCGTGCCAGTTCCATTGTGAGTGATACCATACAGCCCTGGCACCTTGTTCTTTCTCCGGCTGCTCTGACTTATGGGCTCCTGCACTTGATCTTTCTTTAATTTTTTGTTTTTAAGCCTGCTTAGACTCCTGGACTCCTTGATACATCTTTTCAAAAAGAACACTCAAGTACCCTCAACTCTATTATACCTCTGTTTTTCCTTCATGATGCCTTTTCTGACCATCTGAGCCATTAGACACTGTTCACTACTAAGCTTCCATCTCTGTTCCCGTGACCACCACTCGGACTACCCCCACTACTACTAACATCACAGTCACTACAACCTGTATTATGGCCACTGGCCACCATTTATCAGGGGAATATTCTGTGCCAACCCTGTGCTAAGTGCTTCCCATGAATTTTCTTTTCAAATCTGCAGAACAGCCCTGTGAAGGAGATACTGTATTATCCCCATATTCTAAATAGTGTGGGATTCAGTAAGGCTTACTATCTGTAGCTCTTACCGTGCACTTCCATGAATTTTTAATACATTGGTCCACACTCGATAGCTCAATGAGTTGTCATCAATGAAGGTGACTTCAATGAAATGCAGCCCATTTCAAGGATGATCAATTATACACCAGGTTTATACCAAACCCTGGAGATACAATGATAAACAAAACATAATTTCTTCTTCAAAATTTATGGTAGCCTGGTAAAGACAGATAATTAGGCACGTAATTGCAATCAGGCAGCTCATATTTTGGGGGCCAAGATGAGAGTACAATAAAAGCCCACATGCCATACGCCTAAATGTTTAAAGCTAATAAGCTGTTAAAATATGTTCTATTTCCCTGACAAATATATTTTGTAGAGACAAAATTGAAAAACATAAGTAAAATTACAGGCTTTATATGATTTAAAGTTGGCAAAATGTCAAAAATGACTGAATTAATTGTTGTTGCATGTGTCTGGGTGTTCTGTTGATGAGCTAAAGATGTTTAAATGAATAATAAAATAAAGATGTACATAATTCATAAACTATCATAGATTTATTCCATAAAATTTTTTCATTTTAACAAAATCACTAATTAAGACATTATAGTTAACATTATCATATTGTTTGTGTTCTGCTAAGAGTAACGTCTAAATATCTTAAAATATTAAGATATAATTATATTAGTTTACATAAAAATTTGAATTTATTTTCATAAAAATGCAAATGAAAGTAAAGCTTAGAAATAAAAATTAAAATTGTTTTATATTTTTAAAATAATTTTTCTTTTAACAGAAGGTAATATGGTGGTTGGCAGGATTTGGAAAGAGGAGAAAAAAGGGAGTCATTGTTCAAAGGGTATGGAGATTCAGCTTTGCAAGATGAAAAAGTTCTAGAGATCTGTTGCACAACAAGATGCATATAATAACGTTACCATACATTTAAAAATAAATAAAATGGCAAATTTTTTAAAAGATTTCAATTATTTGATAGAGTGAGAGAGCACGAGTAGGGGAGAGAGAAAGGAAGAAGCAGACTCCCCACTGAGTAGGGAGCTCCAATGTCAGGCAGAGTTCTATCCTAGGACCCTGGAATCATGACCTGAGCCAAAAGGAAGATGCTTAATGGACTCAGCCACCCCAGGGCCCCTAAGATGGTCAATTTTATGTGATTTTTTTTGAGTAATAAAAACATTGTGATTTTGAAATATTCAAAATAACCTATTAAAATTAAAACACATTACAGATTATAAAAATTTATAATTTCAATAATTATAAAATAAACTTTTATAGGCTATTTTTATTTTAATTTTTAAACATAAATCTCATCACATTTTTAAAGAAACAATTTGCAGCTTTATTTAAAAAAAAAACTATGTGTAGCTTACTCTTAAATTCCCACCTAGCTGCCTATGTAAAGCATTAGTATCCTCCTTCATTCATGTTACATATAGACCCATGCCTATGTACAAATTTCAGACTGACACACATCAGCAGCCACCTGTAACTATTGCAAATGCTGTGTTAATGTGTGAGTACCTTTGGAATCCCCAGTTGGAGTAGGAAGAGAAGCAAGCAAATGGATACTTGGTACCACTGGGAAATGACGCTCTGTTAGGTAAGACTCCATTGCATTCAAGCTTTGTGAGAGGATGGATTTGACAAGTTAATTTGCCCTTTCTCTTACCTAAGAGCTTCTGCTGTTGAAATGCTCCTTGTATTCTGAGGCAGAATCCATCCCCTCCATCTCCCACCTGAATGTAGACCTTCATGGCACTTGGACATGGCACCATTTGTTTTGAGGACCTAACACAAGACATTTGACACATTTGACATGTCACATGCTTCCATATTTGACACATTTGACATGTAGTCAAATGCTTCCCTGGAACTTAAAGATTTTATTCAGGAGAATCAGTATTTAAGAATGCAGATAGCCAACCACGTGCTAGCACTGAACTTGGGATCTCAGATGGCAGAGGGGTCCTCTGCACTGCTCAGGAAGTAAGATTTAGCATCTCCTGGCTTTCCCCATGTCTGGAGCTCCCTTTCTTCTCGAAGCTGTGGGAGCTTTCCACTTAGTACCACTGTGGCTCCCTCTCTTGTGAAGGCCCTAGGTTTTCTCCCTTTCCTGTTACTTTCTCCGCTCTCTCCTCATAGTGGGATTTCTACTTCTGGTACAAAACTGGCAGTTAACCTGCAATTTGTTCTCTCCTAAATGGTGTAATAGACACCACTTTTCCTAAGAATAGACAACATCATTAAGTTCAATCCCAGATCACACTCTTGAGCTTGGTTGATGTCTTCTGGATCCAGTGCCTTTTCTCCAAAGAACAACTTCAATACTCAAATTTAGGTTACTGGAGGTTACAACTGGGAGACATATTTTGGGAAAGGTGGGTGGGTCTCAGCAATTCTAAAACATTTGTTATAAAAGTGCTGCAATTGTGAATTCTTTTTTCCCAGTTCAAATATTTTTAGTTCACTTAAGTAAATCTCTTCCACTTTTGCATTATGTTGGGTCAAACTTAGCCTAATTTTCAAAGGTCAGGTTGCTATTACTTTTAATATCCCTTAAGGAAACTCCTTGTGTTGTACTTAACAGTGATCCTTCAGAGATGTGAAGGAAGTTGGAAAACTGGCTGGGTGCCTGATCCCCTGCTACATTCTGAGTCATGGAGTTAATAAATTACATTTTGGACAAGCCCAGACCATCATATGTCACATGTTCTCTAAAGTCAGGCTTGTAAGAAACCCTACCTTAAATGCTAGTGATCTTAAGTAACATGCAATAGCAACATTAGTGACTATTGAAAATGCCATTTAAGGATGGCAAGAAAACTAAAAATCTTTATGAAAGGTAATGAAAGTTAAATTCCACAGACACTTTTCAAAATTAAATACTTGAGACACCTTACATTTTTCTTATAATTCTAAAAATAATTAGATCACAATGTGGATTAATTTCTTGTCACATTTAATTTTTTTGACAAAAGCTGTTGTTCAGTTGAACACACACACACACACAAATCCCCAAATGACACCAAAGAATATTACCCTTATTTTCTTCCCCTGGCATTTTTCTCCAAAAAGATAAAGGTTAGGTCTCCTAGGGTTTGGACTACAGATCAAGATAGGATTTTTAGTTTGGCTCTTTGTATCTTAAAAAAAAGTCATTAAAATAATAAGTAAATAAAACAAAATCAATAAATAAAAATAAAATAATATTTTATATTTATAATAAAAATAAAGTAATAAACATCAAATCATTGATTAAGAAAGAAATCCTCACATTAACTCCTTATAATATTATAGGTAATGGATCTGACTATTGAATAAATCTTATTTTCAAGATCCCAAAATGGAAAAAATATGTGCATGTAGTATCCCAGCAGCCATAATGAATTATTAACCCAGACTGAACCTGATTGCTAAGATCTTGAACTCTCCATTTACAAAATCTGCGTTCTGATCTCAGCACAGCCATTCACTCCCTGATGACATTACATAATACTGTCACCACCAACCCCCCCAACCCGAGCCTTGGTTTCTTCATCTGTAAATCTGAAATACCGATACCTACTCTTCAGGTTATAGTGAGCCTGAAACAGTAAATATAGAACACTCAGCTCAGGTCTAAGCATTCAGTTCCTTGTAAAAAACTACTCTGATGAAGCTAGCTTGACTTTCAGGACATTACAAAATATTGCTCACTTGATATCATTAGCTCACAGCTAATGAAATGGCTTTGACATAGAGAAAGTACCAGACTTACAGGGGACAGTCTAAATCCCAGGCCCTGAGAGGTCACGGGGCATTGCAGATTTAACTACCTGGTGACAATCTTTGTGAGTTTTACGTTCTGTATTTCCCAGGAACTCTGTGACCCTTGAACTCCCAGCCACCTGGCCTCTCACCTGTTGTGGGGAAGCTCCCAAGAACAGGGCACAGGTCAGGGGTGACAGCAGGGAAGTCTTTGTGGGGGGGCTGGAGGGACCTGCTGCTGCAGGGACACCTGCTGAAACATTCAACAGCTTGAACTCGGCAATGCGTGACTGGGGAGACCAGTCCAAGCGGGTGGGCAGCATCTGTTAAAGATGACCGGCCTCATTCCCTGGCTAAAATACTCTCTCAACAGCTGAGGTGGAGGCAAGCTAGTGGTGAAGCCAGAAATCTAGACCACTTAAGCCTAAAGGGAAGAGAGAATTTCCATTCCACCTCCCCCCTCCTCTGCTCCCAATCACTTTACCCACCACTTTCTCTGCCTCCTTCTCTCTAGACCACACTGCTTTCCTAGTCAGCCACCAGGCTCACCCTCTGGCCATCCCCAGCCCATGCAAGGTGGTAACGCATGGACTCCAGAGTCAGACTAGCAGAGTTCCAATCCCAGCTCTACTACTTGTTAGCATGGGCAAGTTACTTTGTCCTTTGAGCCTCCATTTACTTACCTATAAGATGGGATCAACCAATATTATCTGTTTCACAAATGGTTGTTGAAGTTTCAGTTGTATAATATAAACTTCACAATAAACACTAGCTCTTAAAACCCTGTAAGAAACATTATTTCTTGAGTGTCTAGTGTATGCAAGGCAGGTGCCGGAAGGAAGAAATTCAGTGGAGAAGAAAGCCACTCTGCTGACTCTCCTCTGGAAAGGAACACATATAACACATATCCATAAAGAATCATACAAGGGCAGTGGGGATGTGAAGAAAGGATGTATGGTGTGATGAAGATATATAGCAAAGGGCTGAAAAAGCTTTCTTTAAGAATGTGGCAACATGGCTGACATCCGAAGAAAGCATGGCCAGCTTCTGCCCAGCCATGTCTACCTGCCCCTCTGCCTGGGCCCCTGTGGTGCTTCGGGATTTGTCTGCCTTCCCCCTTCACAGTGGTCTCCATCCTACCTGCCCTTGGGCCTTCATCTTGTCCATGAAAGAAGCAAACAGTCTTTAGGTGTGTGTTAACATGGGAGGGTGTGTTGGTCCAACATTAGCCTGTTAGATCTTTTGTCCACTTCGTGGACCATCCCTCGGGGACAAGCATGTCTGTGCATTTACAGTGAAGTGTGTGGGTATTTTGGGAAATAACCTTGATGGGATCATGGTTCCAGGATTCTTCCTTCATTGGAGATTTAAACTCTGAGAGATTTAAATACTCAGGTCAACCTACGTGAGGTAAACAAGAAAATGGATGGATTCTTCAGGTGGCAATCAACGTCTGTAAAACCTCACACTCTGTTCACTGTTTCCTAGACCTGTCAGAACAGCACATTCTCTTCTACTTGACCTCCTGCTGCCCATATAGCCTAAACTGCCCAGTCTCCTCTCTGCAGACCTCCATGACTCTCTTTCCCAAAAGCAAAATTAACCACTCCATCTTCTACAACATCTCCTGGCCCTCACTTTACTGGCTGTCTCGCCAGCCCAGGGGATATCTCTTCACATTTTCTGCCTGACACAGAGTAGCACTTGATTAATTCCTGTAAAATGACTTAATATTCTCTTTGGCCGTCCCTGCCGCTCTGACACCACGTCCAGGAGAGCCCGAGTTTTTATAAAAGCCAACGATAGTTAAGAAGAACACACTTCTTTTTTATCCTCTCCTCATTACATATTGGCTTCCAAATCTTTAATGCTTTCACATATTTTCCTTATCCTACATCCTACCTTCATTTGAACTCAGGATACATTCTTGGTGCTTTGTAAGATTTAATAACAATGCACTTATTATATTTTTATTTTTGTCCCGAAACTGCCCTCATATATGTACATATATAGAGGCAGAGCCGAGTCCCATAGATACTTATCATGTTTGACTCACTTCAGAATGATTCCTGGGATTTTTGCTGGGTCAGCCCTCTGGCCCCTGTACTATGGGCTGACTGGTGTCTCCCTGCAGTGTCTCCCAACCTTCTAGCCCCTCGTTCCGTTGGGTGACAGCTTGCCTCTGTGGTCCAATCCAGCCGCCACCACCTCCTTGAGCCTTTCTCCCACACAAGTCCATCTTTGAGTAGTTCCAGTGGACCGAGCCGAGGTGGCGGCCGCATGTCAGAGGTGGGGGGGGGGGTGCAGAGGGGAGAAGAAGGAAAAGGGAGTCCTCCCAGCTGCATGACTGTCAGGGGCTTCTGGTGCGGGAATCTCATGGAGTCGGGAGGTGAGAGGAGGACCAGCTGCTTAGCAGCTATTTATAAGACTGTCATATGGGGAAGTGTGTCTGGCCGGCAGAAGCAAAGGGGGAGGAGCGGACTGAACTGGCTCCTTATTTAGCTTTATGACACACACGCAGCCCAACTGTGAGAACCCACTCTGTGTGGAGAGACACCTGGTCAAATCTGCCCCTGCCAGACGGTGGGAAAGAACATTGACATTTCTCAATGGAATTGAAAAATGGCGCGATTGAATTTTCAGCAAGAACAATAAACTTTTTTTCTATTTTCTTTTCCTTCCTCGCTCAATCTCTTGGGCCTCCCATCACATCGACTGGAGTTATTCCCACCCCCCCCCACACACACACACCCAGGAGTTCCAGGCCCCCAGCCTGGCAGTTAGTGCAGCGCCAGTGAGGAAAGAATGGGAGCGGAGTTCAACGCTCCCGCAAGCTGGGCACGAGCAATCCAAGTCTGGAGATTTTTACAAAATCAGCTAAGCAGCGGGAAACAGTGTCAGTTGGCTTCCTGGAGTGGAGGGAGGTTAATAATGTGGTGCATTTGGGGTCCGTTTGGGGACCAATGTTATTTAATGTGTTTATTATTGATTCGGAGGAACAAGCGGAGAGTACGCGAGTGAAGGCTGCGGAGGGCACTGAGTTATTTCACTTAGTAAACACCACAGAGAGTTGTAGAGAATTCAGGAAGGATTTTCCCATAGAGTTAAAGAAATTAGAAATGAAAACGTCTTGTTAGATGATGTACTCCATCCCAGTGGGCCGGCACAGAATTGTTGCCGACGATAGAAAATATTTCCGAGAGTTTAATTCAACCTCAATTTTTAAATGCCTTGAGTGTGCTCACCTTCCCCTTGGAATATGGAAGTTTCTGTCTCTTCCCTAATGCCTGTCTCAAATTTTTCCTTTCAAATTCCTTCTCTTACACCCTACAGCTATTCCACGGGGATGAGTGCCCTTCGTGGCTTCTCCGTATCGCTCTTTCTGTACGCCACAATACAAGCAGACCATTAATATCCCTCCTGGCTAACTCTGCTCCAAAGTAATTTTTTTGATCTTTTCTTAAACCATTTTATCATTTCTCTTTCTTCCCAGTTCCTAAATCCTGGTAACTGCTTCATCTCCTATGTTCCTTTTCGGGTCCCCACAGTAGCCTGGTCCCAGGCCTGGCAGCTTGTCCCAAAGGCTTCAGCTCCCGTTCCCCTTCCAAAGGCAAGAAAATGATGTAAATGTTATGCAAACATGTTTTTAGATAAATACGTATTTAGATATCCAGTGACCTGTGGCTGAAGTTCAAAATCCTAAATCCCAAGTGAATAGATGGCAAACTCTCCTCCACCTTGTCATCTAGGCTGACCATCCACCTTCTCTAGTTCCAAGTACCCATCGAGCTCTGCCATCTGTGGTTCGGCTTGCTCTCCCCTTG